>NC_142802.1:32537150-32892150 GCF_049724085.1 Artemia sp. Qi Xiang Cuo | reverse complement strand
ATCATAATTTTCTGACAACGCATACCTATGAAAGGCTAAGAAATCCAGCTCAGAAAAGTCAAAAATAACAAACTACATATCCCAAATCATAAGTTTCACTCAACACACATCAACGAAAGGCTAAGAAACCTAGCTCATAAAAGCCTGAAATAGCAAACTACTCATCCCAAACTATTGGTTTCAGACAACATTCACCTAGGAAATACTAGGAAACCTTAGCTCAGAAAAGCCTGAAGTAGCAAACTACACATCCCAAATCATAGGTTTCAGACAACACACATCAACGAAAGACGGGTGCTCGGGGAGAGCGTTTGTGGGTCTGTGGGTCCCTTGTGGGTGGGGGGTCCTTTGGTCGCTTGGGGGGACCTTTGGGGACGGGGGGATGGGGTGTGGGGGCGGGGTATGGGATTGGGGGGTGGGGGGGGGCCTTGGGGGCGCCTGGTGGGCATATGGGTGCCTGGGGTACTTTTGGGGACCGGGGGGGGGCCTGTGGGCCCCGGTTGGTCCTTTGGGCGCTCGATGTGCCTGTGGGGGGCCCGGGGAGGGCATTGGGGGGTCTGGGTAGGCCTTTGGGTAGCCGGTGGCCCGTTGGGAGCTTGGGGGGCCTTTGAGTGTCCGGGGATGGCATTTGGGGGTCTGGGGGGGCCTGTGGGGCGCCGGGAGGGCCTTTGGGTGCCTGGGGGACATTTGGGGACCGGTGGAGGGCCTTTGGGACCCCGTTGGTCCTTTGGGAGCTCGATGTGCCTTTGGGGCGCCCGGGGATGGCATTTGGGGGTCTGGGTAGGCCTTTGGGGCGCCGGTGGCTCTTTGGGAGCTTGGGGGGCCTTTGAGTGTCCGGGGGGACAGTTGGGAGCCTGGGGGACATTTGGGGCCTGGGGATGGCCTTTGGGGGTCTGGGTGGGCCTTTGGGGGACCGGTGGAGGGCCTTTGGGAGTTTGGGGGCTTTGAGGACCGGGGGCTTCCTTCGGGGTTGGGGTAGGAGGATTGGAACCCTTTGGGGTTGGGTTAGAGGACCTCACAACACTGTTCAAATGAAACTTGTGTATTATAACGACCACACTCAAATTCTCTTCTAAAATCTCTTCAAAAATCTTCTTTTAAAATGTCTCTATCTGTTTCGCCGAAATAGTTCCATAACCTGTCTAAAACGGTTTCGCCCAAATAATCCCTAAACGTAAATTCAGCGTGTTCCTTTGTTATTGGCATCTCTGCGCTAACGCATTTCAAATTAATATGAAACATTTTCGCGCGCTAAAACAATTCATCGCTAAGATGTTTCTTGCCTAATTGTTTCCATGGCCTTTGGTTATTAATATCCTTTGGAGTTCGACCAGTAGAACTGTTCCCGAGGCAAAGACATAAATGATTTGGATCTATTCCTGGAGAAATGTTTCTAGGCGAAAATTTTTAAAGTCTGACAGATGATGTCATTGATTGATTGATCTGTCAAGAAAGGGGAAATTAATTGCTGTTTCTAAGGGGAATTATTGATTCACGATAGGTGAATTGAGGTCGACAGCACAGGTGTTCTGACTCGTGACTACACCACGTGGTTTATGGTTTTCTCAGTGAGAAAGTTCCTGTTTTTTCAAATTCTCACTGACAAAAACCTTAAAAACATACAAAAATGTGAGAAAGTTCCTGTTTTTCAAATTCTCACTGACAAAAACCATAAAAACAGACATAAATGTGACAAAATTCCTGTTTTTTCAAATTCTCACTGACAAAAACCATAAATCATCCATAACCATCCATGAAAACAACCATAAATGTGACAAAATTCATGGTTTTTCCAAGTGAGAAAATTCCTGTTTTTTCATTCTTTCTGAGAAAACCATAAACCACGTGGTTCTGTCACGACTCAATAAGGCATCTCTACTTCTGTGTTTTTAACATGTAGTCTTTAGCACGAGTAAGACATGCATTTCCCCCTTTATTAATATCGTGAATGCAAATACCCCCCCCCCCCAGAGTGTATCAAATTTTCCAGTAAACGCGCCGTTCTTACGACTGGCAAAAAAAAATGGGAAATCTCACTAATATCAGGTCACCCAGGAGATGGGGGAGGGGGGTGGTGTCACGTGGGTGAAATACTCTGGTAGTCTGGAGTATTTTGTAAGGCATATGGATTGGCTTGGGTTGAATCAAGGGATTCAGAGCCATAATTTTTATTAGAAAATGCCTGAAGAAAGTTATGTTTTTTTTTGGGGGGGGGGGTCTTGTAATGTCATTGTGGCTTGAACAACAGCTTAAAAGTTAAGGTGTGGACATTAAAGAATTTTTCCCATGGAAGAGATGAAAATCTAACAGATAGCAGTTCTTAATATTTCTTAAATTGCATCTAATATCACCCTCCACCCCCCCCCTCCCCTACCCTGTGGGATTGTAGACTAGAAGCCCCGGTTTTCTATAATAGATGGTTCTTTTTTGCGTATATGATAATATGACACTTTCATCTTTTATTTTTTATCGTGTTTTTTAGCTGTCTTTTTATGTTTTATTGCATATCAATTTGTTTTCATTCGTTGTTCAAAGCGAAAGGACCTGTGTGTGATTTGTATTACATTATCTAAAACCTGTTACCTACAAAAGCGAAGTGACCTATTGAATGAAATTGGATATGATTTGTTGGACATAATTAATGAATAATGAACTAGATATTGAATGAAATTGGATACAACAATTTTGTTGGATATTTGGACGGATGAACCGATCATAAGGTGATTCATAAGCTCGCGTTGACCTACCTATTCAAAGTTAAGTGTAGTTTTTTGTCTATTTGATAATACATTTCAATGGTTCAGTTCGAAAAGGATGCTGTTGTTCTAGCAAAATACAGAAGTTATCCACCATGGCCCTGCCGAGTGTTGGACATAATTAAGGCCAAGAACAATAAAATATCTTACGTTGGATTTTGTTACGGAAGCCATGAAATCGTGACAACAACAGCCTCACAGTTTTCGAACTTTGTTAGCATTTCAAAGGAGGCTAAGAAGAAAAATGAATTAGGCGTTGCGAACGCTTTTGCGGAATTAGCTGATTTTCCTCATAAGCATCTTGAGATTACTGGTTCGAGTTTACCAAATACATCGGTGAATTCAGTAAACTCTGTTTTATCGGACTTGGACACACTTAAATCCAGTATCCGGAATTATTTTTAAAAATAAGTTTGCAAAAATTTTTGATTGTAAAATTGGGCGGTTTTGTTTGACTCTAGGTTTTCACATTTTCACGACTCTATACTCGTTCAGTATTCAGCTAAGTTTGATGAGATTGAAAACAAACTGCGGGCTCTTGAAAACGCAAACCTAGCCCTGGAAAATAGGGTTGAACAGCTTGAAACACGTCTTGATTATATAGAGCAGGAAAAACGACTGAATCAGCTCGTATTTCATGGTGTTGACCACAGTGGGGGTCTTCCCATCTCTAAGTGTGTATTGAATGTGGTTACAGATAAAATGCAAATTTCTGATTTTTCTTCGACCGCAATAGTTTCTGTATTTAAATTTCGAGCAAATTATACTGATTCGGACACCATTGTAAATGCAAAAAAGCGTCCTTTGCCTGTGTTGGTTGCGTTCAAGTCTGCTGAAACTGCAAGAAAAGTGTTTGCATGTAAGTCAAAGCTTGCTCGGTCGGGAATTTTTGTCACCGAGTACCTAAAATCAAAAAAGAAGCAGATTCTTGACTTGGCTAAGAGTAAGCTTTGAAACACAAATGTTTGGTCAAATAACGGGACGATTTTTGGAAAAATCTCAATGGGAGAGATCCGTAAAATTCGAGCTATGGCTGAAGTGGTTCGTTTGCCGAATCCGACCATATAATTTTGTGTTGTGTAAATTGTGTTGTTGAATTACTTGTATGCTTTTTTTCCCTTTTTTATTTTATAGCAAAATTTTCCGTTTCTTTCGTTTTTTTTTTTTTTTTTTTTTTTTTTTTTTTCGTCCTTCTTCTTTCTGCCTATCAGTATGTTTTTTTGTCGTAAAGGTAATTACCCTCTTCAATGAGTGCGAATATATATTATGACCCTTTGAATGAATTTGAAAAAAACCGGTTTATTCTTGGAAGCCAAGCTCGTGACACACTTGCGGGGGATGATGAATGCATAGATAATTTTTCGTTGAATTGTCGCCCTAGTAATTATGTGAATCCAAATAATCTTTATGAGTATTCAAATCCTGCGAGTGCAGAAAGAGCGATCGTTTTCTGGAATTGTAAAGGTCTAAGAACAGCATATTCTTCTTTATGTGAGATTTTAAGTTCGCTAGATAAGAAACCGTGCATTGTAGGCCTTTGTGAAACATTTGTTTCTAGCAAGTTACTGACATGGGATTTTTCTTTCCCAGGATATATTTGCGAGCGAAGAGAACGGACAACCATGGAGCGGGGCGGTCTAGGCCTTTTGATTAGTGAAGGTACCCAATATTGGGTTAGGGATGACCTTTCCCTGTGGCTTGAAGGTAGGATCGAAACACTTTTCATTGAAATAAAAATGAAGGGGAAAGGAACTTGATTTTGGGATTAATTTACAAAAATCCGTCATGTGATATTAGTTTTTTTCTTGATGAATTTGAACTATTGTTAGATAAAATTAATAATGAAAATGAAAACAATTTTATGATGGTAAATTGTAATATAGATTTACTAAAAAGAGCGACTAGCTTAGATTTTGTTAATATGATGGTGTCACATGATAGTTTTCCTCTTGTGACTATTCCAACTCGGATTTCGCATCTCTCGGCAGTAGAGGAGGGGGTACCAGCACAGAACGAACACATGTGCTGCCATCTACAATTTAGTTTAATGCTGACGGGACATAATTTATTCAAGGATTATCGATCGAGTCTAATGTGGGTGTGTCAAGGTCAATCGATCTGATGTTGTTGGTGTTTGGTCAAGTGCGAATGACATGAGGGGTGATTTACATAATCGATGGGGAAATTATTGATTCACGAGCATGGGGAATTATGAAACAATATGGTCATAGAGTCCCTAGGGAGAAAGATTACTTAATCGCTCAATGACTTCTTTTTCCAAGATCGATATATTTGTTGTTTCTATGTGTAATAACTCGGGGGGCGAAGGTTACATATGCACATTGAATTCTAACGGGAACAATGTTATTGATCTAGGCCTCGAGGGGGAAGTGAATTTCCGTGGATTTACATAATCGCTAGGGGAAATTGTTGATTCACGAAGGGGAAATTAAGAAACAAACATGGCTTCATTGTTGTTTGGCTAACCTAACCTGTGAACTTGATTTACATAATCGGCGGGGAAATTATTGATTCACGAAGAGGGAATTAAGAAATATTAAGGCTTCTTTAATCTGTGATTTACATAATAGGCGGGCAACTTGTTGATTCACGAAGAGGGAATTAAGAAACATTAAGGCTTCTTTAATCTGTGATTTACATAATCGCTAGGGGAAATTATTGATTCACGATGGGGGAATTATGAAGCAAACATGGCTTCATTGTTGTTTGGTTAGCCTAACCTGTGAACTTGATTTACATAATCGGCGGGGAAATTGTTGATTCACGAAGAGGGAATTAAGAAACATTAAGGCTTCTTTAATCTTTAGGCCTGAGGGATTTATTTATTATTGTTGTTTTTGGACAAGTGCATGCGAGGGGTGAATGTCAAGGTGTCCTGGAATAGGAAACAGTTAGATCACATGTTTCCTTCTCGAGAAAAATTAATATTCTATTTTTAAATAGGGCTTCATTGATCTTTAGTGTCAGGAATCATAATTGACATCACATGTTATCTTGGAATTATGCGGGAGTCTAAAGAGATAGAAATTCTATTTTTAAATACGGCTTCACGGAGCTTTTAGTCGGAGAGATAAATTGATATTCTAACGAAACCCTAATAGTTTAGCTAGGAAAATTTATGAGATGTAGAGATTAACGTAGGAAAGGGTTTCCTAGAAATTTGAAATGCGTTAGCGCAGAGATGCCAAACAAAAGGAACACGCTGAAATTACGTTTAGGGATTATTTGGGTGAAACGGTTTTATCCATTTTATGGGATTATTTCGGCGAAACAGTTAGAGACATTTTGAAAGAAGATTTTAGGAAAGGTTTTAGAAGAGAATTTGAGGGTGAAACTCTGTGGTCGTTATAATACACAAGTTCTATTTGAACAGTGTTGTGAGGTCCTCTACCTCAACCCCAAAGGGTTCCGATCCCCACCCCAACCCCGAAGGAAGCCCCCGGTACTCAAAGGCCCCCCAAGCTCCCATAGAGCCACAACCCCCCAAACGCCCTCCTCAGACCCTCAAAGGCCCTCCCCTGGTCCTCAAAGGGCCCCCGGATCCCCAAAGGGCACCCCGGCCCCCAAAGGCCCTCCCCCCGGTCCTCAAAGGGCCCCCCCTGGCCCCAAAGGGCCCCCTCCCTCTTCCTCCCTCTTCCCTCCTCCCTCCTTCCCTCCTCCCCTCCCCTCCTCCTAAAGAGATAGAAAGATAGAAGTCTAAAGAGATAGAAATTCTATTTTTAAATACGGCTTCACGGAGCTTTAAGTCGGAGAGATAAATTGATATTCTAACGAAACCCTAATAGTTTAGCTAGGAAAATTTATGAGATGTAGAGATTAACGTAGGAAAGGGTTTCCTAGAAATTTGAAATGCGTTAGCGCAGAGATGCCAAACAAAAGGAACACGCTGAAATTACGTTTAGGGATTATTTGGGTGAAACGGTTTTATCCATTTTATGGGATTATTTCGGCGAAACAGTTAGAGACATTTTGAAAGAAGATTTTAGGAAAGGTTTTAGAAGAGAATTTGAGGGTGAAACTCTGTGGTCGTTATAATACACAAGTTCTATTTGAACAGTGTTGTGAGGTCCTCTACCTCAACCCCAAAGGGTTCCGATCCCCACCCCCACCCCGAAGGAAGCCCCCGGTACTCAAAGGCCCCCCAAGCTCCCATAGAGCCACAACCCCCCAAACGCCCTCCTCAGACCCTCAAAGGCCCTCCCCTGGTCCTCAAAGGGCCCCCGGATCCCCAAAGGGCACCCCGGACCCCAAAGGCCCTCCCCCCGGTCCTCAAAGGGCCCCCCCTGGCCCCAAAGGGCCCCCCTCCCTCTTCCTCCCTCTTCCCTCCTCCCTCCTTCCCTCCTCCCCTCCCCTCCTCCTCCTCCTCCCTCCTCCTCCTCCCTGCTCCTCCTCCTCCCACCTCCTCCTCCCCTCCTCCCCTCCCCTCCTCCCTCCTCCTCCTCCTCCTCCTCCCACCTCCCCTCCTCCCCTCCCCTTCCCTCCCCCATTTTTTATACTTTTTTGTGCATTGAGACACAGAAGGGACACCCTCCCCCAAGGGTCCCCCAAACACCATCCCCGGGCCCCCCCCCCAAAGAGTCCCCTCTCCATTTTTTTAATACTTTTTTATGGCTTTATTATATCTTCTGAACAAGTTCCATTCATAATGTCATTCCTAAACCCATTTTCCAACCTCAAAGACTCCCCTCCCCAATTTGTAAATACTTTCTTGAATTTTTTAACATGGTATTTTTTAACTTTTTACGTTCCGACCTTTCTCAAAGAGTCAAATTTAAAGTTCTATTCCAAATATTTCCCCGGAACAAGAAAAGTCCCAAGACATAAAAAATTTAAAGTTCACTTCTAAATTTTTCCGTAGAAGATAGGAAAAGTTATACTATGATTGTGATTATTTTCTATGAAGATAAAAAATTTCACTATAATTCTAAATTTTCTTAAATTCAGTTCTGACCATTCTCAAAGAGATGAAAAAATTTAAAGTTCTGTTCCAAATATTTCCCCGGAAGAAGAAAAGTTCAACTTCGATTCTGAATTTTCTCAATGAAAATGAAATAAGTTATTGATCAAGTCTATTTTCCCAAAATAATATAAAATTTTCCACTTCAAGTCAGATTTATTTCACAAAGACAAAGAAATTTAAAGTTCATTTCTAAATTTTTCGGTGGAAGATAGAAAAAGTAATACCATCCATGTGAATATTTTCACGGAAGATAAAAAGTTCTAGTTCAATGTAAAATTTTCTAAACGAAGTGAAGAAGAATTCAAGTTCTCTTTTGAACTTTACCAAAGAACACACTGCAATTCTAATTTCTCCAGAGAAAACAAAAATCTTCCACTTCAGTTCTTTATTTCACAAAGACATAAAGAAATTTAAATTTCAATTCTAATTTTTCGGTGGAAGATAGAAAAAGTAACACCATACTTGTGAATATTTTCACGGAAGATAAAAAGTTCTAGTTCAATTTAAAATTTTCTCAACGATGTTAAGTAAAGTTCAAGTTCTCTTCTGAACTTTATCAAAGAACACACTTCAATTCTAATTTCTCCAGAGAAAAAAAAAATCTTACAATTCATTTATTTATTTAAAAAAGAAATAAATTAATTTAAAGTTAATTTATAAATTTTTCGGTGGAAGATAGAAAAAGTAATACCATACTTGTGAATATTTTCACGGAAGATAAAAAGTTCTAGTTCAATTTAAAATTTTCTCAACAATGTTAAGGAAAGTTCAAGTTCTCTTCTTAATTTTACCAAAGAACAAACTTCAATTCTAATGTCTCCAGAGAAAACAAAAAGCTGCCACTTCAGTTTTTTATTTCACAAAGACATAAAGAAATTTAAAGTTCAATTCTACATTTTTCGGTGGGAGATAGAAAAATTAATACCATACTTGTGAGACTAAAAATGAAGGTATTTATGCAGAGTTTCAACTATCTATGACTAAGTTTACTAAAGACATACTATTTTCTTGCGAAAACACACAAAATCAGAAAAAATGTTCAATGTTAATGTAGTAACTACTCACTTAGGCTTAATTGAAGATATTTATGCAGAGTTTCAACTAACTATGACTAAGATTGATAAATACAAGCAATTTTCGCCAACAAACACACAAAATCAGAAGAAAATTGTTCAATGTTCCTCTAGTACCTACGCAATTAGGCTTAAATGAAGATATTTATGCAGAGTGTCAACTATCTATGGCTAAGTTTGCTAAAGACAAGCTATTTTCTTGCGAAAACACACAAACTCATAAATAATTTTCAATGTTCATTTAGTACCTACGCAATTAGACTAAAAATGAAGATATTTATGCAGAGTTTCAACTAGCTATGGATAAGTTTGCTAAAGACAAGCTATTTTCGTGCGAAAACACACAAAATCAGAAAAAATATTGTTAGGTTCAATGTTCAATGTTCCTTTAGTACCTATGCAATTAGGCTTAAATGAAGATATTTATGCAGAGTTTTAACTAGCTATGGCTAAGTTTGCTAAAGACAAGCTATTTTCTTGCAAAAACACACAAAATCAGAAGTAAAATGTTCAGTTTTCATTTAGTCCCTACGCAATTAGGTTAAAATTAAGATATTTATGCAGAGTTTGAACTAGCTATGTCTAAGTTTGCTAAAGAAAATCTATTTTCATGAGAAAACACACAAAATAATAAAAAATGTTCAATGCTCCATTACTACCTATGCAATTAGGATTATATGAAGATATTTATTCAGAGTTTAAACTATCTATGGCTAAGTTTGCTAAAGACAAGCTATTTTCTTGCGAAAACACACAAAATCAGAAAAAAGGTTCAATGTTCCTTTAGTAACTACGCAATTGGACTTAAATGAAGATATTTATGCAGAGTTTCAACTAGCTATGACTAAGTTTGCTAAAGACAAGCTATTTTCTTGCGAAAACACAAACAAAATCAAAAAAAATGTTCAAAGTTCCTCTAGTACCTACGCAATTAGACTAAAAATTAAGATATTTATGCAGAGTTTCAACTAGCTATGGCTAAGTTTGCTAAAGACAAGCTATTTTCTTGTGAAAACACACAAAATCAGAAAAAATGTTCAATGTTACTTTATTACATAATCTATTAGTCTAAAAATGAATATATTTATGCAGAGTTTCAACTAGCTATGGCTAAGTTTGCTAAAGACAAGCTATTTTCTTGCGCAAACACACAAAATCAGAAAAAAATGTTCAATGTTCCTTTAGTACCTACATAATTAGGCTGAAATGAAGATATTTATGCAGAGTTTCAACTATATATGACTAAGTTTGCTAAAGACAAGCCATTTTCTTGCGAAAACACACGAAATCAGAAAAAATGTTCAATGTTCCTTTAGTACCTACGCAATTAGGCTTAAATGAAGATATTTATGCAGAGTTTCAACTAACTATGGCTAAGTTTGCTAAAGACAAGCTAATTTCTTGCGAAAACACAAACAAAAACAGAAAAAATTTTAATTGATCATTTAGTAAACACTAAATTAGGCTAAATATGAAGATATTTATTATGAGTTTCAACTAGCTATTGCTAAGTTTTCTAAAGACAAGATATTTTCTTGCGAAAACACACAAAATCTGAAAAAATATTCAATGTTCCTTTAGTACCTACGCAATTAGGATAAAAATGAAGATATTTATGCACTGTTTCAACTAGCTATGGCTAAGTTTGCTAAAGACAAGCTATTTTCTTGCGAAAACACACAAAATCCGAAAAAATATTGTTAGGTTAGGTTAAGTTAGATTAGGTTAGGTTAGCCTACGTACGCGCGCATATAGGTTAGGTTAGGTTGGATTAAGTTAGGTTAGGTTAAGTTAGGTTGGGTTAGGTTAGATTAAGTTAGGTTAGGTTAAGTTAGGTTAGGCTAGGTTAGCCTACGTACGCGCGCGTACGTAGAGTTTCAACTAGCTATGGCTAAGTTTGCTAAAGACAATCTATTTTCTTGCAAAAACACACAAAATCAGAAGTAAAATGTTCAATGTTCCTCTAGTACCTACGCAATTAGGCTTAAATGAAGATATTTATGCAGAGTTTCAACTATCTATGGCTAAGTTTGCTAAAGACAAGCTATTTTCTTGCGAAAACACACAAACTCAGAAGAAGTGTTCAATGGTCATTTAGTACCTATTTAATTAGACTTAAATGAAGAGATTTAATCAGAGTTTCAGCTAGCTATGTTTATTTTTGCTAAAGAAAAGCCAGTTTATTGAGAAAAAACACAAAAACAAATAAAAATTTTACTCTTTTCCTTTAGTACCTACGAAATTAGACTAAAAATTAAGATATTTATGCAGAGTTTCAACTATCTATTGCTAAGTTTGCTAAAGACAAGCTATTTTCTTGCGAAAACACACACAATCAGAAAAAATGTTCAGTTTTCCTTTAGTACATACACAATTAGACTAAAATGAAGATATTAATGCACAGTTTCAACTAGCTATGGCTAAGTTTGCTAAAGACCAGCTATTTTCTTGCGAAAACACACAAAATCTGAAAAAAATGTTCAATGTTCCTTTAGTACCTACACAATTAGGCTGAAATGAAGATATTTATGCAGGGTTTCAACTATCTATGGCTAAGTTTGCTAAAGACAAGCTATTTTCTTGCGAAAACACACAAAATCAGAAAAAATGTTCAATGTTCCTTTAGTACCTACTCAATTAGGCTTAAATGAAGATATTTATGTAGAGTTTCAACTAGCTATGGCTAAGTTTGCTAAATACAAGCTATTTTCTTGCGAAAACAAACAAAATCAGAAAAAATGTTCATTTTTCCTTTAGTACATACACAATTAGGCTAAAAATGAAGTTATTTATTCACAGTTTCAACTAGCTATATTTTCTTGCGAAAACACACAAAATCAGAAAAAAATGTTCAATGTTCCTTTAGTACATATGCAATTAGGCTGAAATGAAGATATTTATGCAGAGTTTCAACTATCTATGGCTAAGTTTGCTAAAGACAAGCTATTTTCTTGCGAAAACACACAAAATCAGAAAAAAATGTTCAATGTTCCTTTAGTACCTACATAATTAGGCTGAAATGAAGATATTTATGCAGAGTTTCAACTAGCTATGGCTAAGTTTGCTAAAGACAAGCTATTTTCTTGCGAAAACACAAAAAATCAGAAAAAATGTTCAATGTTCATTTAGTACCTACGCAATTAGTCTTAAATGAAGATATTTATGCAGAGTTTCAACTATCTATGTCTAAGTTTGCTAAAGACAAGCTATTTTCTTGCGAAAACACAAACAAAATCAGAAAAAATTTTCAATGTTCCTTTATTAAATACTAAATTAGGCTAAAAATGTAGATATATATTCATAGTTTCAACTATCTATGGCTAAGTTTGCTAAAGACAAGCTATTTTCTTGCGAAAACACACAAAATCAGAAAAAATGTTCAATGTTCCTTTAGTACCTACGCAATTAGGCTAAAAATGAAGATATTTATGCACGGTTTCAACTAGCTATGGCTAAGTTTGCTAAAGACAAGCTATTTTCTTGCGAAAACACACAAAATCCGAAAAAATATTGTTAGGGTAGGTTAAGTTAGATTAGGTGAGGTTAGCCTACGTCCGTGCGCAGATAGGTTAGGTTAGGTTGAATTAAGTTAGGTTAGGTTAAGTTAGGTTAGGTTAGATTAAGTTAGGTTAGGTTAAGTTAGGTTAGGCTAGGTTAGCCTACGTACGCGCGCGTACGTAGAGTTTCAACTAGCTATGGCTAAGTTTGCTAAAGACAAGCTATTTTCTTGCAAAAACACACAAAATCACAACTAAAATGTTCAATGTTCCTCTAGTACCTACGCAATTCGGCTTAAATGAAGATATTTATGCAGATTTTCAACTATCTATGGCTAAGTTTGCTAAAGACAAACTATTTTCTTGCGAAAACACACAAAATCAGAAAAAATGTTCAATGTTCCTTTAGTACCTACGCAATTGGACTTAAATGAAGATATTTATGCAGAGTTTTAACTAGCTATGGATAAGTTTGCTAAAGACAAGCTATTTTCTTGTGAAAACACAAACAAAATCAGAAAAAATTTTCAGTGTTCCTTTAGTACATACGCAATTAGACTAAAATGAAGATATTTATGCCCAGTTTCAACTATCTATTGTTAAGTTTGATAAAGACAAGCTATTTTCTAGCGAAAACACAAACAAAATCAGAAAAAAAGTTCAGTGTTCCTTTAGTACATACACAATTAGACTAAAAATGAAGATATTTATGCAGAGTTTCAAATAGCTATGGCTAAGTTTGCTAAAGACAAGCTATTTTCTCGCGAAAACACACAAAATCAGAAAAAAATGTTCAATGTTCATTTAGTACCTACCCAATTAGGCTGAAATGAAGATATTTATGCAGGGTTTCAGCTATCTATGGCTAAGTTTGCTAAAGACAAGCTATTTTCTTGCGAAAACACACAAAATAAGAAAAAATGTTCAATGTTCCTTTAGTACCTACGCAATTAGGCTTAAATGAAGATATTTATGTAGAGTTTCAACTAGCTATGGCTAAGTTTGCTAAAGACAAGCTATTTTCTTGCGAAAACATACAAAATCAGAAAAAATGTTCAGTTTTCCTTTAGTACATAAACAATGACGATAAGTCATAATTTTATTATTAACATTTACAAAGTTATATATTTTAGTTCGTAAACAAACAAAATAAGAAAAATATGTAAATTGTTACTCTATTACATAGTTAATTATGATTAAATGACTGTATGAATTAAGATTGTTAGATAGATATGTCTAAGTCTGCTAAAGAAAAGCTCTTTTCTTGCGACACCAAACACACTCAGAAAAAAAGTTCAATGTTCCTTTAGTACCTACGCAATTAGGCTAAAATGTAGATATTTATGCAGAGTTTCAACTAGCTATGACTAAGTTTGCTAAAGACAAGATATTTTCTTGCGAAAACATACAAAATCAGAAAAAATGTTCATTGTTCATTTAGTACATACACAATTAGGCTAAGAATGAAGATATTTATGCACAGTTTCAGCTAGCTATATTTTCTTGCAAAAACACATAAAATCAGCAGAAAATATTCAATATTCCTTTAGTACCTACGCAATTAGGCTGAAATGAAGATTTTTATTCATATTTTCCACTATCTGTGGCTAATTTTGATAAAGACAATCTATTTTCTTGCAAAAACACACAAAATCACAAAAAATGTTCTATGTTCCCTTAGTACCTACTCAATTAGGCTGAAATGAAGATATTTATGCCGAGTTTCAACTAGCTATGGCTATGTTTGCTAAAGACAAGCTATTTTATTGCGAAAACAGATAAAATCAGAAAAAATTTTCAATTTTCCTTTAGTACATACTCAATTAGGCTAATAATGAAGATATTTATGAAGAGTTTCAACTATCTATGGCTAAGTTTGCTAAAGACAAGCTATTTTCTTGCCAAAAAAACACAAAATCAGAAAAAATGTTCAATGTTCCTTTAGTACCTACGCAATTAGGCTGAAATGAAGTTATTCATGCAGAGTTTCAACTATCTATGGCTAAGTTTGCTAAAGACAAGCTATTTTCTTGCGAAAACACACAAAATCAGAAAAAATGTTCAATGTTCCTTTAGTACCTACTCTATTAGGCTTAAATGAATATATTTATTCAGAGTTTCAACTAGCTATGGCTAAGTTTGCAAAATACAATCTATTTTCTTTATAAAAAACACAAAATAAGAAAAATTTTTAAATGTTACTTTAGTACATACGCAATTAGGCTAAAAATGAAGATATTTATGCAGAGTTTCAACTAGCTATGGCTAAGTTTGCGAAAGACAAGCTATTTTCTAGCGAAAACACACAAAATCAGAAAAAATGTTCAATGTTCCTTTAGTACCTACGCAATTAGGCTAAAAATGAAGATATTTATGCACTGTTTCAACTAGATATGGCTAAGTTTGCTAAAGACAAGCTATTTTCTTGCGAAAACACAAAATCACAAAAAATATTGTTAGGTTAGGTTAAGTTAGATTAGGTTAGGTTAGCCTACGTTCGCGCGCATCTAGGTTAGGTTAGGTTGGATTAAGTTAGGTTAGGTTAAGTTAGGTTAGGTTAGGTTAGATTAAGTTAGGTTCGGTTAAGTTAGGCTAGGCTAGGTTAGCCTACGTACGCGCGCGTACGTAGGCTAACCTAGCCTAATCTAACTTAACCTAACCTAACTTAATCTAACCTAACCTAACTTAACCTAACCTAACTTACTCCAACCGAACCTACCCTATAGGCGCGCGTACGTAGGCTAACCTAACCTAATCTAACTTAACCTAACCTAACAATATTTTTTCTGATTTTGTGTGTTTTCGCAAGAAAATAGCTTGTCTTTAGCAAACTTAGCCATAGCTAGTTGAAACTGTGCATAAATATCTTCATTTTTATCCTGATTGCGTAGGTACAAAAGGAATAGTGAACATTTTTTCTTATTTTGTGTGTTTTCGCAAGAAAATCGCTGGTCTTTAGCAAAATTAGCCATAGCTAGTTGAAGCTGTGCATAAATATCTTCATTTTTAGTCTAATTGCGTAGGTACTAAAGGAACGTTGATTATTTTTTCTGATTTTGTCTGTGTTTTCGCAAGAAAATAGCTTGTCTTTAGCAAACTTAGCCATAGTTAGTTGAAACTCCGCATAAATATCTTCATTTTAGCCTAAGTGCGTAGGTACTAAAGGAACATTGAACATTTTTTCTTATTTTGTGTGTTTTCGCAAGAAAATAGCTTGTCTTTTGCAAACTTAGCCATAGATAGTTGAAACTCTGAATGAATATCTTCATTTCAGCCTAATTGTGTAGGTACTAAAGGAACATTGAACATTTTTTCTGTTTTTTTGTGTTTTTCGCAAGAAAATAGCTTGTCTTTAGCAAACTTAGCCATAGATAGTTGAAACTGTGCATAAATATCTTCCTTTTTAGTCTAATTGTTTATGTACTACAGGAAAATTGAACATTTTTTCTGATTTTGTCTTTTTTCGCAAGAAAATAGCTTGTCTTTAGCAAACATAGCCATAGCTAGTTGAAACTCGGCATAAATATCTTCATTTAAGCCTAATTGAGTAGGTAATAAAGGACCATTGAACATTTTTTCTGATTTTGTGTGTTTTAGCAAGAAAATAGCTTGTCTTTAGCAAACTTAGCCATAGATAGATGAAACTCTGCATGAATATCTTCATTTCAGCCTAATTGTGTAGGTACTAAAGGAACAATGAACATTTTTTCTGATTTTGTGTGTTTTTCGCAAGAAAATAGCTTGTCTTTAGCAAACTTAGCCATAGCTAGTTGAAACTGTGCATAAATATCTTCATTTTTGGCATTATTGTGTATGTAATAAAGGAAAATTGAACATTTTTTATGGTTTTTTATGTTTTCGCAAGAAAATAGCATGTCTTTAGCAAACAGAGCCATAGCTAGTTGAAACTCTGCATAAATATCTTCATTTCATACTAATTGCGTAGGTACGAAAGGAACAATGAACATTTTATCTGAGTTTTTGTGTTTTCTCAAGAAAATAGATTGTCTTTATAAAACTTAGCCAAAGATAGTTGAAACTCTGCATAAATATCTTCATTTCATCCTAATTGCGTAGGTACTAAAGGAACATTGAACATTTTTTTCTGATTTTGTGTGTTTTCGCAAGAAAATATAGCTAGCTGAAACTGTGCATAAATATCTTCATTTTTAGCCTAATTGTGTATGTACTAAAGGAAAACTGAACATTTTTTCTGATTTTGTGTGTTTTCGCAAGAAAATAGCTTATCATTAGCAAACTTAGCCATAGCTAGTTGAATCTCTGCATAAATATCTTCATTTTAGCCTAATTGCGTAGGTTCTAGAGGAACAGTGTACATCTTTTCTGATGTTGTGTGTTTTCGCGAGACAATAGATTGTCTTTAGCAAACTTAGCCATAGATAGTTGAATCTCTGCATAATTATCTTCATTTATGCCTAATTTCGTAGGTACTATCTTAAAATATATCATTTTTTCTGATTTTGTGTGTTTTCGCAAGAAAATAGATTGTAAATATCAAAATTAGCCATAGATATTTGTAACTCTTTATAAATATCTTCAATTTTAGTCTAATTGTGTATGTACTAAAGGAACACTGAACGTACGTAGGTACTAAAGGAAAACTGATCATTTTTCTGATTTTGTATGTTTTCGCAAAAAAATAGCTTGTCTCCAGCACCAAAAACCATAGATAGTTGAAAATATTCATACATATCTACTTTATTATCCCAATTACTTAGGCACTAAAGTAACACCAAACATTTTTTATTATTTTTTTTGTGTTTTCGCTAGAAAATATATTGTAATCAGCAAAATTATCAAGAGATAGTTGAAATTCTGCATAAATATCTTCATTTAAGTCTAAGTGCGTAGGTACTAAAGGAACATTGAACCTTTTTTCTGATTTTGTGTGTTTTCGCAAGAAAATAGTTTGTCTTTAGCAAACTTAGCCATAGATAGTTGAAACTCTGCATAAATATCTTCATTTAAGCCTAATTGCGTAGGTACTAGAGGAACATTGAACATTTTACTTCTGATTTTGTGTGTTTTTGCAAGAAAATAGCTTGTCTTTAGCAAACTTAGCCATAGCTAGTTGAAACTCTACGTACTCGCGCGTACGTAGGCTAACCTAGCCTAACCTAACTTAACCTAACCTAACTTAATCTAACCTGACCTAACCTAACTTAACCTAACCTAACTTAATCCAACCTAACCTAACCTATATGCGCGCGTACGTAGGCTAACCTAACCTAATCTAACTTAACCTAACCTAACAATATTTTTTCTGATTTTGTGTGTTTTCGCAAGAAAATAGCTTGTCTTTAGCAAACTTAGCCATAGCTAGTTGAAACAGTGCATAAATGTCTTCATTTTTATCCTAATTGCGTAGGTACTAAAGAAACATTGAACATTTTTTCTGATTTTGTGTGTTTTCGCAAGAAAATAGCTTGTCTTTAGCAAAATTAGCCATAGCTAGTTGAAACTCTGCATAAATATCTTCATTTTTATCCTAATTGCTTATTTAATGAATGTAAAATGAAATTATTATCTTTTATTTCGTGTGTTTTCGCAATAAAAGATATTGTCTTTAGAAAACTTATCCATAGATAGTTGAAACTCCGCATAAATATCTTAATTTTAGCCTAATTGAGTCGGTACTAAAAGGAACATTGAACATTTTTTCTGATTTCGTGTGTTTTCGCAAGAAAATTGCTTGTCTTTAGCAAACTTAGCCATATCTAGTTGAAACTCTGCATAAATATCTTCATTTCAGCCTAATTATGTAGGTACTAAAGGAACATTGAACATTTTTTCTGATTTTGTGTGTTTTCGCAAGAAAATAGCTTGTCTTTAGCAAACTTAGCCATAGATAGTTGAAACTCTGCATAAATATCTTCATTTTTAGAATAATTGAGTATGTACTAGAGGAACATTGAACATTTTACTTCTGATTTTGTGTGTTTTCGCAAGAAAATAGCTTGTCTTTAGCAAACTTAGCCATAGCTAGTCGAAACTCTGCATACATATCTTCATTTTTAGTCTAATTGCGTAGGTACTAAAGGATCAGTGATTATTTTTTCTGTTTTTTTTTGTGTTTTCGCAAGAAAATAGCTTGTCTTTAGCAAACTTAGCCATAGCTAGTTGAAACTCTGCATAAATATCTTCATTTAAGTCTAAGTGCGTAGGTAATAAATGAACATTTAACCTTTTTTTCTGTTTTTGTGTGTTTTCGCTAGAAAATAGCTTGTCTTTAGCAAACTTAGACATAGATAGTTGAAACTCTGCATAAATATCTTCATTTAATCATAATAGCGTAGGTACTAGAGGAACATTGAACAGTTTACTTCTGATTTTGTGTGTTTTTGTAATAAAATATCTTGTCTTTAGCAAACTTATCCATATCTATTTTAAACTCAGCATAAATATATTAAATTTTAGTATAAGTGATTAGGTACTAAATTAACATTTAATATTTTTTCTGATTTTGTGTGTTTTAGCAAGAAAATAGCTTGTCTTTAGAAAACTTAGCCATAGCTAGTTTAAACTCTGCATAAATAACTTCATTTAAGACTAATTGAGTAGGTACTAGAGGAACATTGAACAGTTTACTTCTGATTTTGTGTGTTTTTGCAAGAAAATATCTTGTCTTTAGCAAACTTAGCCATAGCTAGTTGAAACTCTGAATAAATATCTACATTTAAGAACAATTTCGTAGGTACTAAATGAACATTTAAATTTTTACTTCTGATTTTGTGTGTTTTTGCAAGAAAATAGCTTGTCTTTAACAAACTTAGCCATAGCTAGTTGAAACTCTGCATAAATATCTTCATTTTTAGTCTCACAAGTATGGTATTAATTTTTCTATCTCCCACCGAAAAATTTAGAATTGAACTTTAAATTTCTTTATGTCTTTGTGAAATAAAGAACTGAAGTGGCAGCTTTTTGTTTTCTCTGGAGAAATTAGAATTGAAGTGTGTTCTTTGGTAAAGTTCAGAAGAGAACTTGAACTTTCCTTGACTTTGTTGAGAAAATTTTAAATTGAACTAGAACTTTTTATGTTCCGTGAAAATATTCACAAGTATGGTATTACTTTTTCTATATTCCACCGAAAAATTTAGAATTGAACTTTAAATTTCTTTATGTCTTTGTGAAATAAAGAACTGAAGTGGAAGATTTTCGTTTTCTCTGGAGAAATTAGAATTGAAGTGTGTTCTTTGGTAAAGTTCAGAAGAGAACTTGAACTTTCCTTGACTTCGTTGACAAAATTTTAAATTGAACTAGAACTTTTTATCTTCCGTTAAAATATTCACAAGTATGATGTTAATTTTCCTATCGCCCATCGAAAAATTAAAATTTAACTTTACATTTCTTTATTTCATTTTGAAATTATTAACTTAATTGTAAGATTTTTGTTATCTCTCGTGACATTAGAAGTGTAATGTGTTCTTTGTTAAACTTGAAAATAGAACTTTAGCTCTTCTTCACTTCGTTAAGAAAATTTTAAATTGAACTAGAACTTTTTATCTTCTGTGAAAATATTCACAAGTATGGTATTACTTTTTCTATCTTCCACCGAAAAATTTAGAAATGAAATTTAAATTTCTTTGTCTTTGTGAAATAAATCTGAATTGAAGTGGAAAATTTTATATTATTTTGGGAAAATAGAATTGATTAATAACTTATTTCATTTTCATTGAGAAAATTCAGAATCGAAGTTGAACTTTTCTTCTTCCGGGGAAATATTTGGAACAGAACTTTAAATTTTTTAATCTCTTTGATAATGGTCAGAACTGAATTTAAGAAAATTTAGAATTATAGTGAAATTTTTTATCTTCATAGAAAATAATCACAATCATAGTATAACTTTTCCTATCTTCTACGGAAAAATTTAGAAGTGAACTTTAAATTTTTTATGTCTTGGGACTTTTCTTGTTCCGGGGAAATATTTGGAATAGAACTTTAAATTTGACTCTTTGAGAAAGGTCGGAACGTAAAAAGTTAAAAAATACCATGTTAAAAAATTCAAGAAAGTATTTACAAATTGGGGAGGGGACTCTTTGAGGTTGGAAAATGGGTTTAGGAATGACATTATGAATGGAACTTGTTCAGAAGATATAATAAAGCCATAAAAAAGTATTAAAAAAATGGAGAGGGGACTCTTTGGGGGGGGGGGGCCCGGGGATGGTGTTTGGGGGACCCTTGGGGGAGGGTGTCCCTTCTGTGTCTCAATGCCCAAAAAAGTATAAAAAATGGGGGAGGGAAGGGGAGGGGAGGAGG
Source organism: Artemia sp. Qi Xiang Cuo (assembly GCF_049724085.1). Classification (NCBI taxonomy): domain Eukaryota; kingdom Metazoa; phylum Arthropoda; class Branchiopoda; order Anostraca; family Artemiidae; genus Artemia; species Artemia sp. Qi Xiang Cuo. Next base: position 32,871,566 of record NC_142802.1, on the reverse strand, counting down.
GGAGGGGGAGGAGGGGAGGAGGAGGAGGAGGAAGGAGGAGAGGAGGGGATGAGGAGGAGGGAGGAGGAGGAGGGAGGAGGAGGAGGAGGAGGAGGGGAGGAGGAGGAGGAGGAGGAGGGGAGGAGGGAGGGGGAGGAGGGAGGAAGAGGGAGGGGGCCCTTTGGGGCCAGGGGGGGCCCTTGAGGACCGGGGGGAGGGCCTTTGGGGTCCGGGGTGCCCTTTGGGGATCCGGGGGCCCTTTGAGGACCAGGGGAGGGCCTTTGAGGGTCTGAGGAGGGCGTTTGGGGGGTTGTGGCTCTATGGGAGCTTGGGGGGCCTTTGAGTACCGGGGGCTTCCTTCGGGGTTGGGGTGGGGATCGGAACCCTTTGGGGTTGAGGTAGAGGACCTCACAACACTGTTCAAATAGAACTTGTGTATTATAACGACCACAGAGTTTCACCCTCAAATTCTCTTCTAAAACCTTTCCTAAAATCTTCTTTCAAAATGTCTCTAACTGTTTCGCCGAAATAATCCCATAAAATGGATAAAACCGTTTCACCCAAATAATCCCTAAACGTAATTTCAGCGTGTTCCTTTTGTTTGGCATCTCTGCGCTAACGCATTTCAAATTTCTAGGAAACCCTTTCCTACTTTAATCTCTACATCTCATAAATTTTCCTAGCTAAACTATTAGGGTTTCGTTAGAATATCAATTTATCTCTCCGACTTAAAGCTCCGTGAAGCCGTATTTAAAAATAGAATTTCTATCTCTTTAGACTCCCGCATAATTCCAAGATAACATGTGATGTCAATTATAATTCCTGACACTAAAGATCAATGAAGCCCTATTTAAAAATAGAATATTAATTTTTCTCGAGAAGGAAACATGTGATCTAACTGTTTCCTATTCCAGGGCACCTTGACCTTCACCCCTAGCATGCACGTGTCCAAAAACAACAATAATAAATAACTCCCTCAGACCTAAAGATTAAAGAAGCCTTAATGTTTCATAATTCCCTCATCGTGAATCAATAATTTCCTCGCTGATTATGTAAATCAATTTCTCAGGTTAGGCTAGCCAAACAACAATGAAGCCATGTTTGCTTCATAATTCCCCCGTCGTGAATCAATAATGTACCCTAGCGAATATGTAAAACACATATTAAAGAATACTTATTGTTTATTAATTCCCTCTACGTGAATCATCAATTTCCCCGCCGATTATGTAAATCACAGATTAAAGAAGCCTTAATATTTCTTAATTCCCTCTTCGTGAATCAATAATTTCCCCGTCGATTATGTAAATCAATTTCACAGGTTATGATAGCCAAACAACAGTGAAGCCATGTTTGTTTCTTAATTCCCCACGTCGTGAATCAATAATTTCCACACGCGAGTCAGTAAATCCACTGACGTTCACTTCCCCCTCGAGTCCTAGATCAATAACATTGTTCCCGTTAGAATTCAATGCGCATGTGCAACCTTCGTCCCGGAGTTATTATTGAGCGATTACGTAATCTTTCTCCCTAGGGACTCTATGACCATATTGTTTCATAATTCCCCATTCGTGAATCAATAATTCCCCCTAGCGATTATGTAAATCAATTTCTCAGAACAGGCTAGCCAAACAACGATGAAGCCATGTTTGTTTCTTATTTTCCCCTTCGTGAATAAATAATTTCCCCCTAGAGATTATGTAAATCAATTTATCATTAAAGGATAGAAAAACAACAAAGAATCAATGTTTGTTTCTTTATTCCAACTTCGTAGATCAATTATTTCACCTAGCGATTATGTAAATCAAGTTCTCAGGGCAGGCTAGCCGAGAAAAACATCAAATAAATCGATCTTGGAAAAAGAGGTCATTGAGCGATTACGTAATCTTTCCCCCTAGGGACTCTATGACCATATTGTTTCATAATTCCCCACGCTCGTGAATCAATAATTCCCCAATCGATTATGTAAATCAAGTTCACGGAAATCCACTTCCCCTTCGATTACGCAATCAATTTCTTGGAAATTCACTTCCCCCTCGATTACGCAATCAAGTTCTCGGAAATTCACTTCCCCTTCGATTACGCAATCAATTTCTCGGAAATTCACTTCCCCCTCGAGTCCTAGATCAATAACATTGTTCCCGTTAGAATTCAATGCGCATGTGCAACCTTCGCCCCGGAGCTATTACACATAGAAATATCAAATAAATTGACCTTGGAAAAAGAGGTCATTGACCCCATTAACCACGTGTTCTCCCTAATGACTCTATGCCCTTATATGGAGTCCCGTCCGTATTCTATGCCCATATATGGTGTGGGTACGGGAGTAACACCCCCTCCTCTACTTATATATAGGAATTCTGGCAAATTTCTTCAGTGCAAAATTTTACCTTTAAAATTCAACCCCCAAAATTTCTTTACCCACAGACAATTCTCCACATGGAACATCTCCTCAGCAGAAAATCCTTCCCCCTCCGAAAAATGTCTGTATACTTCCCTATAACAAATACTATACGAAAACAATGAGTGAATTTCCTAGCTTTCAGCCATTTTCCCAGGGGCTATGGGGGGGGGGTCATGCTATCCTTAAATACGTTATTATTGAGCCTTTCAACCATTCTGAAGGAAATATCTATGTCAAAATTTTCATCGGAAGACTTGAGGGAAAAAGATCAGGGCGTAATTGACAATGGAGCAGGGGAGCAACTGCCCCCCCAGAACCCAGTTTGCCCCCCCCTCCCCAACTGAAATTCAGCAGCTTCAAAAATCTTGTCAAAACTAAGATAGGCCTACATAATTCAAGCATCCACAGAAACAGATCAGTTTTCTTCAGTATACCTTTACCTTTATGGTACTATATCGCTCGTTTTTCACTTGACTTCAGGTTTCACTTAACTTGGAAAAATTAGCTCCAACTTTGCCTCCCTCCCCTCTCAAGGATTTTGACAAAATTGCAACACTGAATAAGGCGAGTGGGAGGGGCTTATAATCAACCCGAGGAAAAAAAAAATAAACAAGCAACCGGCATTCTTCTTCTGGCAAAATACAAAATACCACATTTTTGCGGATGGGAGCTTCAAACCTCTACAGTAGGGTTCTTTGGTACGCTGAAACTGATAACACGACTTTTATTAAGATATTTTGACCTTTCAGCAGTCAAAATCGCCTCCATGCTTTTTGGAGCCAGAACTGAAATAGCAAAAGATAAAATAGCAACCTATTAACAAAATTCGCCAGTCTGTTTGACTGCCAGTCAGTATGTGAAGATTAAAACTTCTAATAAATCGCAACGGCTTGTGAAATGACTTGTTTTTTCCGCAATAATGTTATCGTTGTTACTCCTTGTGAAATGAGTCTCAATGTAGGTTGCCGTTTAATGCCGCTTAGGAAAGGAAAGTCAAGATGTAATTTAAAAGCCACTAATCGCTTAATAGTAGTTATTTAATTTAGTCTTGTAATTTTTTTGCAATACAAACGTTTAAGATGGAAAAATCAACACAAGCTTCAAGTATAACCTGCTGTATTGAAACATTTATTAAGCACATGTTGTTGTGCTATTGACATTGGCCTAGTAAGAATCATTTCATGATTACACAAATAAAGCTATTCTTTTTTTATCGATTTTTTTTTAAGAATTGAGATGTAGAAAACAGTTTAGAGTACACAATCTAGTTCGATATACTAGATTATGCAATATATTTGATATACTTTATCTAAACTGAGTGCAATATACCTGGCATAGCATAAATTACTGTACCTGCATATACGTTAGGCAAACAAGACTTGAGACCAAATTTTCTTAAGTCCTTAAATTTTTATTATTATTTACTTGGTTTCATTTACTTTTTTACAAACTCGTCAATCTTACCGTCTAAAAGAATAAACTATCATAGTAAGCGCAATAGCGCTTCCAAAGTAAAAAGCAAAGTGGGCTCTGCATTATTAATTTTTTTTTCCTACTAAGGCACTTCGTACGGAAGGAGTGTCGTAAAACTTCGGAATTGGCTGACGTGCTCGGAAATTGAAAGTTGTAGTGTCCTTTATAAAAATCAAAAGTGAATGGAGGTCAACCTGTTTCCTAAACGCCTCTTTTTTCACAAGGACATTGGATCAGAATTTTGAAATATTCATTTTATTCAGCATAGTTCAAGATTCCAATAAATATACCTCTGGCGTTGATAACATCCCCCTGCACAGCCCTTGGGACAAGGGCTTTAAGTTATGTAATTCGCCCATTGCTTGCATATAGTATTTGTTATCGGGCATGGAGTAGAATGAACCGCGCCTGCAGGAGTAGCCTGTCTACTGTTGCGGCCTGTCCCAAGCCAGGATAAAGCTGGAGGGCTGGGCTGTGGGCCTGTAACCTACACCCGTAAGAAGACTATACGCAACAGAAATATCAAAGAAACAAAGCCTCGGATCTAATATCGATTCAACAACGACGACTGCCTGTCCCCGGACAAGATTTCTGACTGTGAAAAATACTCTCAGGTTTGGGTTTTGAAATGTCCTTACAATGGCCCAAGCTATGTCATGCCATCAAAGGCATGACATAACAGGCTTCATTGGAGACTTTGCAGCAATGATTGACATCGACCAGAATTATTTCCCCCAAGTACTAGGTAACCATGAGCTTGGACACTGAAATGAAAATGGTGAATTGCTCGTTAATTTTGAAGCAGATAATGGTTTAATTGTTGTTGAGAGCTTATTTGCTCATCTTGACATACACAAATATTCTTGGACCTCCCCTGATGATTTAACTAAAAATCAAATAGACTATTGTTAGGTTAGCCGTAAGTGACGCTCAAGCCTCATTGATGTACGATCCTATAGATGTGAATAGATGTGCTGTTGTAGGATCTGACCCCTCACTTATGATGGCAAAATTTAAAATCAAGTTGAGGAGAAATACGAAGAAAACTCGTCACCCCAACCCTCTTTTTGACTCAGACAAGCTGCTAAACAAAACATTGAAGCACAATTTTGGGGTAGAACTTTCAAATCGCTTTCAAGCTCTCTCTCTCTTCAACCAGAACAGTTAGATCAAGAACACATGAGGAAGGACATGAAGACTTGTTTTCAATCGGCTGCCTCAGAAATTCTTGGCTACAGAAAATTCCCGAAAAATCAGTGGCTTTTAGACAAGACATGGGCCTTCATAGAGGAAAGAAAATGGATAAAACAAACCCTTCTTCAGAATCAAGTACCAAGCCAAATGATTTTTAAAAGTTCGAGCTATAGAGAACCAGACAAAGCGGTAAAAAAAGCGCAAAGAATGACCACCGTTGCTAAATTGAAAGGAAGGAAAAACTTGCAGAAGAAGCTGCCAAAAGAGGTGACTCTAGAGCACTTAATAACAAATGAAACAGTTGGAAAGAAACCTTCCGAAAATGGCCCCGTTAGGCACCCTTCCGGTGCTTTACAGACAGAGCCAGAGGTTGTAAATGAAACATGGGTGTCAAACTTTGAGAAAATTCTGAATCGACCTTCACCAGAAAACGCCCCGAATATCCCAACGATACGACTTTTTTCCCTGAATATCAGTGATGAGCCACCAAGTGTGTTGGGGATAAATACTGCAGCAAGGAAACTGAAAAATGATCGCCAGGTGAAGACCAAATAACAGCAGATATGATTAAGGCATCAATCCTAGGACAAATCTCATGCTGGGTCAAGTTCTTTACCAAAATCTGGGAAAATAGAGAAGTACCAGCTGAATGGAAAAGAAGCTCACTGGTCATACTTTTCAAAAGGGGTGATACTACTGTTCCTTGAAACTGGCGAGGAGTCTGTTAACTATCAGTGCCCGGGAAAGTGCTTTATCATGTTATTTTGGAAAGGTAACAGACCGAACTGATTAAACAAGTGAGAGATTAACAATATGGGCTCCGTGCAGGACGTTCCTGTGCGGATCTTATTTTCACTTTACGCATTCTCAGAGAGGAAAGTCAAGAGTGGCGGTCTAAAATATACATGGCTTTCATCGACTTTCAATTCGGCCGACCGTGGAAAGCCTATTACGGTTTTCCGGATAGAATAATTAAGATAATTATGTCATTGTACGAAGGGAGTGAATGCTGCATTAAGATGCCCAAAGGCCAAACAAGATACTTTAGAATCTTATCTGGAGTTAAACAGGGATGCGTGTTAACACCACTGGTCTTTATAATAGATATTGACTATACCCTTCGCAACACAACAAAAGATGGCATTGAATTATCATCGGGTGTAACAGTCAGTGATTTAGATTTCGCAGACGACATAACATTAGTTCAGGGTTGCAAGCAACGTTTGCAGTACTTCATTCACACGGTTTGTGTGAAAGCCAGCCAGCCTGGTCTTAAAATAAATGCAGGAAAGAAAAAAACCATGGCAACATCCAATTCCCCTCTACATATTACATGTGCTGGTGAGAAAATAGAACAAGTTATTGAGTTTAAGTATTTGGGCAGCATCATAGAAAATACTGGATCTACCACAAAAGAATTCATAACTAGAATAGATCGAGCTAACGCAGCCTGTAATCGACTGAAAAGAATCTTGGAAATCCAAGAATTATTCAAATCGCCTGAAGCTGCACTTACTCAACAGTAACGTTTTACCAGTCCTCCTGTATGCCGCTGAAACTTGGCACTTAAACATTCGACAAGAGAAGAAGATTCTTGCTTTTGAGAACAATTGCCTCCGGAGGATTCTGAATATACAATGGTCAGAGAGGATCTCAAACGATACCATTCGGAGAATCACCAATAACCGACACCATCAAATCCCGTAGATGGAGGTATCTCGGACACGTTTTAAGAATGGAAAACCATAGAATCCCGAAGTCTACACTTGAGTGGCAGGCAGGGGAGTGATGAAATAAATAAAAAATAGTGTGTGCATGCAGGTTACTAAAAGGGCGTATCTCACGAATAGTTTAGAGTATTAAATTGGAGTTTCTAGGGAATGATCAGGGGGATGATCAATTGACCAAAGCGAAATGTGCGTATGGTGCTTTTAATACAGCTACTACTACAACTACTACTACTACTGCTACTACTACTATTACAATTACTATTCTTACTTCTGCTGATGTTACTACTACTACGCAGGAGAGTAGTTCCAGCATTTTTATTGGGGGGCAAGAGGGGTCAATGTCCGGATAGTCTAGGGGCATGGGCTATAAAATAGTTCTTTTTCTCAAAATTATTGGGGGAAGTAACTTCCCCCTTGCTCCCCCGAAACGACGCCCTACTACTGCTACTGTCACTATGCTACTACTACTACTTCTACTACCGCTACTTTGTACTACTGCTATTGAACGTGACTAAAATAGTTTATGTGCATTAAAATTTTTTACAATGGCATAAATACAATCTCACAGGAACTAAATAGAGTATTAAGACGAAACTGTCATGGAAAGTTGAGAGGTATGTAAAACCAAATAAAACGGTGCTAGTTGCATGCTGGTTATTGATAGGGGATCTTAATATTTCAGGGAAGATTTTGAAACTAAATCAATAGGCACTAAGTGTATCCAACTTGACAGAAGGACTTATGCGCAATATCCCAAGAGCAGCTAGTGAATTACATAGTACCCTTTGATTTATTTCAGCACACCGTGAATGTTTCAACTGAATATCCTTAGCTGTTTTTGAGACAATAGAGAGACGCCGTTTTGACGAAGCCTTGACAAGCTGCTCTTGGTCCCTCCAGTCAAAATTGAAATTCTACCTGATCTCCCTTCCAACATTTCCTCGAAATTACAGCTAGATCTCTTGAGTCGGTAATTTATACCCTTAGTCACACCTAGGACATTGAAATTAGACAACTTTGAAAATAATGATGCTCATAGCAGCTTTGGATTTAGATCAGCATCTCGCTCGATATATCCTGAAAGTTGCAACTTAACAACTTTAGACATTCCTTAGATATAGCTTGTGTACCCTTTTGACTAGCTGGATGCACATAGTGTCTTATGATTTACTTCAAATTCCAATTATGATTAGAATAGTGGACTGTCTCTGGCTATGATTAAATAAAAAAAACAAGTTTTTTTAACTGAAAGTAAGGGGCTGTCCCCTCCTCAATACCTCGCTCTTTACGTTAAAGTATTTGTTGTTGAGAAAAATAAAGTTGGGAGACAGAGTCAAACTGTAGCTTAAAGAGCGATGCGTTGAGGAGGGGACAGGCCCTTTCATATACAGAATAATTTCTGTTCGTTTTAAGTTTCAATGTCGGTCCTTACTTTCAGTGAAAAAAACTTGTTTTTTTCATTTAATTTCTGAACGTTTTTGAATTAATACAGCTTTAATTTTGGCTCACCGTACACGAATAATTGAAAAGAAATTTGCATATTAAGTTTACTTTTTTTGGGCTAAATGGCTTTCTCGAAATTTTGATCTGACGTAACTTACGAATTAACTTACGTAACGAACTTCTATATTCGTATATTTTTATTACGTATATTAGGGGCTCGCCCCCAGTCAATACCTCTCTCTTTACGCTAAAGTTCAATTTTTTCCCCAAATCTTTAAGAAGGATGCCTTAATCACATTGGCCGTTAATTAGAATAAATAGCTGTGATGAAAGTACAAATAACTTTAGCTTAAAAAGCGAGGTAATGACTAGGGGGCAACCCCCCTCATGTACAAAATATTTTTTATTGGTTCTAATTTTTTGTGTTGCTCCTTACCTTCAGTTGGAAAATAGCTTGTTTTTTATTTAATTTCTGATCTTTCTTTATTAATACTGGGAAATCCGGCGCGCCCTTCATAGCAATGTCACTTCCCCCATAGAAACTTCCTCCATATCCTCCCACGTAACCCCAACCCCCCACCCAATTACTAGAAAAAATCCCCCCTGAAAACTTCTGCATACTTCCCAATAACCAATGCTATATGTAAACTTTGGACAAAGTTCGTAACTTGCCGACCTTCCTCCGGAGACTGTTGGGAGACACTTAAGTCTGTGAATACGAATAAAAAAAAAACACCAATTTGAAACCAACCTGCAATTCAATCCACAAGCAACAACTCCCAACACATGAATATTAATGAAGCAAGTGTCAACTCAAATGTGAATTTAATCGGTCACCTAGTTCCAGAGGTCAGTGACAGCTTAAATGAGAACTCAATCAATATTCCAGATCCAGAGGTCAGTGACAATTTAAGTGTGAATTCAGCCAATATTCCAGTTCCAGGGGTCAGTGACAAATTGAGTATTATTAGTAAATTGGTTCCTGAAGCCAAATCAGGGAAGAATTCTATTGCCTGCCGTTTTCACATGGCCAACAAGTGTATAAAAAAGAGTGATTGTACCTTTGTCCACCCCTGTATGTCTTTTTTAACTACTGGTCACTGTAACGACAATTTTTGCTTCCTTTCCCATTCCAAACCCTGCCATAAATTTCAAAGTGGCCTTTGTTTCGAGACTAAGTGCATGTTATTACATTTGAAAAACAGGGATTATAGTGCTATAGCCATGCACAGTAAAATTTTTAATAGTAAGATAGTTACAAGTTCTCAATCAACTCAAAAGCCAAGCCCCCTTCATTCAATTAATAAAATTAGCTCGCCAGCACATACTCATCCTTTTTTATCCCAAATCCTTCCTGCTCACTCAAAAAACTTCCACCGTTACCACCCAGAAAAAAAACCCATATTCCCAGTAAAATCCTTTCCCTCTTAACACTCCAGTTAACCCCTCCCAAGTTTAACTCCCTGAAAATACCACCATCTCATTTCCCTCCCTTATTTTCCCACCTCCGACCCATGGGTTTAATCCCTCGTGCCCACCCTACCAGGGTGACTCTGGTCTGAGACCTTTTGCATTTAATAATTGTTGTTCTCACTATCCAAGTGTATCCCCCGTCAAGAAGTCCACTAGAACCCCTGACTGCATCTGTGATATAAAAAAAGTAAAGTGTAAAAACGGTACCTTCACAAGTCGCTTTCGATTACCCAAACTTTTGTTGAGCAACGCTGAAATCCTTAACTTTGAAAAACTCAATGAATTAGACACCCATTCTAAAATATATAGATTAGATGTAATCGCTATTACTGAAGTTTAAGCTCAAAATTTGCACATGTTAAAGATTAACAATTTTTCTCAATTTATTAAACTGAGACCTGTAAACCACCCTCTGGGTAAGAAAGGTGGCGGAATTCTGTTCTTTATCCGTAATGATTTATATCCAAGTGAAATCTCAATTCCGTGTCTAAATCACTTTGATGAAGTTATGTGGGTGTGTGTTCGACCTAAAGTCTTGCCGCGTCCTTTTAATTTAATTGTCCTGTGTTGTTTTTATTACTCCCCTAATCAGAGATCCGCTGACAAAATAAATTTTATTGAAAAATTACATGTAAGTGCTGACTTTGTACTATCTAAATACCCAAATGCAGGAATTTTCCTGATGGGTGACGCAAACGATATAAGACTTGATTCTACATGTAACGCTTTTAATTTAAAACAGGTCATTAATGTCCCTACTACTAAAGGCAATACTACTCTTGATTTAATTTGCACTAATCTTTCGAAGTTTTACGAACCCGTCTCCACTCTGCCCCCCCTAGGGAATAGTTACCACTTTAGCCTTTTCCTATCTCCGCTGGCCAAAGTTAAACAGTCGTTTTATATAAATTAAAACGCTTATATAACACTCACGGACTCAGAACTTTTAAATTTTTGCTCTTGGATTACTACTGAAAATTGGTCCACTGTGTATCAAACAAATGACTTTGACTACATGGCTTTGTCCCTCCAAAATCTATTGAGGAGTAATTATGAATTCCACTTCCCTGAGAAAAAATTTAAAACGTGTTCTACAGATAAGCCTTATGTTACCGAGTCTTTTAAAAAACTTATAAGAAAAAAAAATCAACTTTTTCAAAGCAGGTCGCATTACTGAGGCTAATAGTCTAAGGAAGTTCCTAAAGAAAAAATTAAGAAAAGCAGCTTCTAATTATTATAATAATAAAGTCAAAGATCTATGTTCTAACAAGCCCAAGCAATGGTACAGAAAAATAAAAGAAATATGCGGAAAAAGTCCTTCCGAAATTGATTTTCATTTCCCTGAACCCCCTAATAAGACTGCCAACGATCTGAACTTGTACCTTGCTTCCATCGTGCAAAGTCTCCCCCTTTCACTGGCTCAAGTCCAACTATTCCTCCCAATACTTCCTTCCCCTTTATTTCTCCTTCTGATGTTATAAACAAAATTCTTAAGCCTAGAAAATCATGTATTTGTCCCTTGGACATCCCAGTTGACTTAATTAAAGCCTTTTCGGACAAAATTGCTGAGCCTTTATCAAATATCTTCAACCACATCACAAAATGTGGTAAATTCTCATGTTGCTGGAAACAAGGTTTTATAACACCTGTCCCTAAAAAATGCGCCAGTCTGACTTTCGCCAACATTCGCCCCATTACGCTCACTTCTGTTTTTTCCAAACTTTATGAAGGTTTCCTCTGTGACTAGCTTAAGGATAAAATTTGTCCGCTTATTGACACCCGGCAGTTTGGTAACTTAAAGAAAACTTCCACCTCCCATTACCTTGTGCACTGACTACATACCCTCGTGAGTAACATTGATAAACCAAATGTCTGGCTGAACCTTGTCTTAGTTGATTTACAAAAAGCTTTTGACCTGGTTGACCACACCATACTTATTCGTTCATTACTGTTTAACTATAAACTAGATCCTCTGTTAGTAAATATTGCTATATCGTTTCTTTCAAATAGATCCCAAGTTGTTAAATACAAAAATATTTTCTCTAACCCCTCCCTATATATTGTGGAATTCCTCAAGGAACCTTATTGGGACCACTTTTATTTCTAGTCGTGATTAATGATATCGGTAAAGAATTCCCCCAAAGGTAGAAATACGTGGATGACTTGATGATCCTCGAAGTATGTCAAAGGAATATTAAAAGTGACCCCCTTGAAATTTTATCCCACATTTCGGATGAAGCTAAGGACCTAAATATGAAAGTAAATTCCACTAAATCAAATATAATGACGATAAATTTCTTGAAATCTATTCCCGCATTCCTTGACCCTATCCCCCCAAATATTTCTGTGTCTTCCTTTAAATTACTTGGGATTACAATTTCCTCTAATTTAAAGTGGGATATCCACGTGAAAGATACTGTCCATAGAGCTAATACGTCCATGTCTCTCTTTAAGCTCTTGAATAAATTTAACATCCCCCCATCCCATTCTTTAAGGATTTGTACTTCCTTTGTCCGCCCGCATCTTGAATATGCTTGTCCAGTTTGGCATCCTAGCATCTCCCGTTATTAATCATATAAAATTTAATCTATTCAAAAAAGAGCCCTAAGAATAATTTTTAACGAAACTTTGGTACCATATTCACTCCTTCTAAAAAAAGCCAAACTGGAAACTCTTGAGCACAGGAGAGGAACGCTGTGCCTCCGTTACGCAAAAAATGCAATAATAAACCCTCGCACGGAAAACATTTTCCCCAAAAGACACTCCCCATCAAGACACCGCCTGCCAAGTACTGTCTCTGAACCCATCCCTATCTTGTCCCCCATCCGTTGTTCTACCTCCAGATATAAAAAATCCTTTGTCCCCTTCATTACTGATCAAATAAACCACTAGTTTTTTTTTTTTTTTTTTTACTGGTGATACCCATGGTGGTTTCCGTTTGGCTCTTCCGTTCCCTCCCCTTTTTATATATTCTCTTTTAAACCTTTTTAACATTATTTTTATCTCAATTTTCTTTTTTGGTTTTGTTTTAATTTGTGCCTTTTTAACTTTCTTACATTTGACACTTTTTGTTTTTTAGACTAATGAATGGCTTTGCCTTTTTCACATTGTTTTTTTTTGGCATTGTTTAGCCAGTTTTTTAGTTGTCGTGCTATTTCTATGTCTTTTTTATTATATGACTCCGAAATGGGAATTCGGCCCTTCGGGGCTTGTGATAGTCATTTTTCGAAATAAATATCTTATCTTATCTAAAGACACAGTCATTGTCTTTTCTAACATGTTGAACAAAACAGCTATCTCAAAATTTTGATCAGGTGACTTTGGGTAAAAAATGAGCATGGGAGGGGCATAGTTGCCCTAAATTTTCTTTGGTCACTTAAAAAGGTTACTAGAACTTTTAATTTCTGTTCGAATAAGCCCTGCTTCAATATTCTAGGACCACTGGGTCGAAACGATCACCCCCGGGGAAAAAAAACAAAGAAACAAAAAAACAAATAAACACACATCCGTGATCTTTCTTCGGACAAAAAATACAAAATTCCACATTTTGCATATAGGAGCTTGAAACTTCTGTATTAGAGTTCTCTGATACGCTGAATGTGATAATGTGATTTTCATTAAAACTGAAAATCTTTGACTTTTAGGGGGTGTTTCCCCCTTTTTTTCAAATATAAGGCTAATTTTCTCAGGCGCGTAATTTTTGATGGGTAATGCTAAACTTCATGAAACTTATATATTTGATATCAGCATAAAAATCTAATTCTTTTGATGGATCTATTGGTATCGAAATTCTGTTTTTAGAGTTTCAGCTACTAGTGAGCCGGGTCGCTCTTTAATTATAGTTCGTTACTACGAACTGTTTGGTATTTAGATTGCGCAATAGCCGATCAAAATAGGAAGGTTTTTTTAAATCCGTTGCTGAACCTTGTCGCCAGGTCCATGATTGATGGTGCAAAAATTGATATGATTATCGGAAAAGCTGTAAGTTTTTTTTATCATGGTACTATTATCAGTGCTAAAGAGTTTTTGTATAAGGAGCTGAATATTCAGAGCCGATGTGTGAAACATGCGAAGGATGAAGATAATGTATTTAACATATGTAAACAGTTAAATCAGGCGGCAAAGGATAATGTGCCTATCCCAATTTTGTGATCTTCTCGCCATCTGAAACCCCAACAATCGGGGAGGCAGTCTCGGCTACCTTAGTCTCGAAAGTTAATGAACTCTCTCGAAAAATTGATGGCTTTTAAGAGAACGCAACCCCTTCGGGTCCAGTTTGACCAGATAGAATTGATACCAACGTAAGAACTAACCCTGCCCCAGCTCCTGCGTTTGTCGTTGTACTAAAAAACTGTCCTGCAATTCTGGCCTCACCTAGTGCTCATGAGGATTTTGTCAATTAAGCTTTCCCTGAGGCCTCAGGCGAAATAATTGAATTTAAAATATCGGCTTCAGAATGGAAACTTGTTGTTAAGTCAAAGCATGCAGCGAACAAAATTGCCGAGAATGCTAAGAATAGTACCTCAGGTATCTCGTTGAGTGTGTTATCCCCACAGTTTATAGGGGTCCTGAAAGAGGTAACGACCGAATACGATGAGAATCAAGTCAAATCGCTTGTACCAAACTGCGTGAAAGTTTGAAGGTCTACTTTCTGTTCAAGGTCTACTTTTATTCAAAACAAAACCTGGATCAGTTATTGAAAGTGTCTGTGAAAGTTGGCTACAAAAAGCTTTCTGCACAAGCATTTCTATATCTCCCAAAGCGTTGTTTCTCGTGTCATAAAACTGGGCATCTGGCCTTGCAGTGCTCCAATCGGGCCCTCTGCTATCGCTGTGGAAAATGTGATCATACCTCTAACAATGCCTCTCCGTGATTGGAAGAAATGTTCTATCTAGAATGCAAAGTTGCCGGCCATACTTGTTACAGCGTAAAGTGTCTCAGTAACAACAATCAACTAGCAAATCCTATGATATGATATGGACCTGTCAACTACTGTGCAAGCTGTACGTTGGTGCAATATTAATGGTGGAGTTTTAGTGAAACTTCCTATGATAAAACGTTTGCTTTCGAACTGCGACATATTTTGCTTGCAAGAACATTTTTTGACGAGTCATAGCTATTCGGTGCCCACAAAACGATCCGCGTCCAGTGCCCCCCCCCCTCGGGTGGTATTGAGATGCTTGTTAGGACCTCGTGCCGGTCAAGTATTTTTGATTCATGTGATTTTTTTATTGCTGTCCGTGCAGAAGAGTATGTTATTGTAAATGACCATCTTCTGACGGATTACTGCAATGACCTATCGGAATTTTTATTTACTTCTGCGTGTGAGAAACTATGGTGTTACCTTTCAAAGTTTTGCCAGTTAGATAAGTGTTGTCAAATTATCATAGATTTTAGGTGTAATTTAACTGATTCCTCGTTATTGCGTGCTTCTGTTTTGTCTGTTATTTTTGACAATTGATTTAGGATCTTGCCGAAGGATATTGATTACACCTACACACAGAATTCAAGTCACGTGTCTAACCTTGACCATGCAGTTTCTTCTGCAAATCTTCAAGAGTCACTTGTTCACGTCGTTACTGACTTCCAACTATCAGACTACTTTGCAATATTCCATCTATTTCTTTTCCTTTTGCTCAGTCTATTTCCACCCCACAACCGCAACAGCCACAGGCCCAATTTTGCAGGGATTGGAAAAGCATCCAAGATGATTTTTTCGCAACAGTTGCTAATTTTGTCCTACACAAAATTCATGTTCCGTTCCAGCTGCTTATAAGAAATACGCAAGCTGATGTACATGAAATACGGGTTTGGCTAGATATCTATCTTGCACAAATTTGCCTTGCCCTGTGATGTGGGGAAAATGCAACGAAGCATTGGTCGAGTATTCCTAGCCTAGTTTAAGCTTGGAGAAAATTCAAATTTTGGAACCATTTGTGGCTCCAGTGTGATTGTCCTTGCTCTGGCTGGGTTTCTGACATTCGTCTTACTACCAAAAAAAAGTTTGCAAGAGAAATATCTATCCAAATGAGCCAGATAGTTTAAGAGACGTACCAGCGAGCTTCTCTGTCCCAACCTTCCTTCTAGAGAAATGTATCAAGATATTCTCCTAGCGCCCGCCTATCTGCTCAACATGTTCCTGATTCCGAGTGGAATTCATACTTTTCTTCTGAATTCTCGCCAACAGATGCCGCCCTACAGTCCAAATATGTAGATACGCTTGATACATTTCTGTCTAGTTTTCTTATCGACAATTTTGCTGTTTCGGTTGGTTTTGTAATGCGAGAAATCCAACGCCTAAAACGTAAGAAATCTTCTGACATCGATAAAGTGAGCACTCTTCACATTCTGCATGGAAGCGATCTGCTGGTAAACCATATTGATTTTTTTATGTAGATGATTGTTACCCAAGAAGCTGTACCTTCTTCTTTCTCGACTGGAGGTCTCACTCAAATTCCAAAGAAAGGTAAACTTGCCACCCAGTGCTCGTCTTTCCACCCTAAAACGGTGGCTACTACCTTCTGTAAGGTTTTCTAACTTCTGTTCATGGACCATCTGAACACGAGACGCTATGTTCCACCTTACCAGTTTGGATTCCAACCACATCTCTGTTGTGCCCACGTTTTTTCGGTTGTCACGGACGCATTGGTCGATGCTGGTGCATCAGTTAAAGCTCTTATGTTAGCCGGGCACGATTTTCTTAAAGCGTTCGATTCTCTCACTAACGCCGCTATGCTACTCCATGCAGCAAAACCTGGAGTGAGCCCGTCATATATCAGAGCCCTTTGAGACATTTATTGTCGTTTTAAAGTTCACCTAATACTTCACCCATTATCTAAAGCTGATGTCTCTCAAGTCTACTTACCAGCCTCTGATATTTTTGTCAGAGTCGAAAAAGGTACCCGTCGAGGTGCTGTTTCTTCCCCTTCACTCTTCAATAATGGAATTCTTGATGCACAGTCGGCTGTTCCCTCATCTTTCATCTTTATCGGTCTTGATTTATCTCTCAGATGTTATGCAGACGACATTCTGAATCTGAGCGGCACTATCATGCGCATTAGCGAGATTTTCGAAACGCTACAATCCGAGTATGCAAAACTAGGTCTTCAGTTCAATACTGAAAAGTCCGAAGCTGCATTCTTCAACTGGAAGCAAGCGTCACCGGGGTATATTCCTCTTGGAAATTGTAGTATTAAGCGAGTAGATTATATCACCTACCTCGGTGCTTTCCATTGGTTCATCAATAATGCACACGCCACAACTATCAATTGCTCACATTGAGCGTACAGTTGGGTTATCATATGTTTCTTTTGTAACGAATAAGTTACACTTCTTTTTTTTTTTTTAAATCCTACCTCCTCTCCTCTCGGTGACATAATAATCTTTTCACTTAAATTAAAACTTTTATGTCACCTGCACTAACTTAAATACTTCTTTTATTACGAATAAGTTACGCTTCAACCGCCGTCTTCTTTCGAAAATTTTCAAATTTGTCGCTTTACCACATTATATGTACATATCAACGTTTTGAAAAATGCTCCCAAAATCTGACTATTAAAAAATTCGTTCAGTTTTCTTATGGTTCGCAAAATATATTTTACGTTTTCCCCCTTGGACCCACAACTCTTATCTATTTAAAAAAAACTTAGCATTGCTGACCCTATTATAGCTTTGGAAAAGAAAATTCGTGATTATAATTCCCGTTTGACGAAGTTAAACCATTCTTGATCGCCGGTACTGGCCCAGTATTAAAGATGTCTTTGTTGTGTTTTTTTAAGTGTATGTTTTTGCCTTTAGTCTGTATTTCTTCTTTTTTTCCTTTATTGCTGTCTTCTCCTTTCTTTGTATGACGGGTTTTTCATAAATTATAATAATAATAGTTAACGTTCCCTGAAAGTTCCAACCCACGACTCTTAGCCATGCCTTAGGTATTGCACACATGCCCTTTGGACAACCAGAATACACTTAGCGTTTTGATTTAGCTCAATGTCCACCAAACCTACCCAGGTAATTCGAACTTCATACCCTTAGCTATTCCTGAGATATTGCGGAATCCTGCATGAATATAGTTTTTTTTTATTTAGTTTTACATTCCCCTCAAATTGCCTTGTGATTTTCCGTTCCTGAAACATCACAGATCCGCCCTATTGACGACCTGCATCTACGTTGCTCGATTTGACTTGGTTCAATATCTCCCTCAACATTCACTAAAATTCGCACCTTAATTTCCTTAGCCTTCTCAGACATCGCCAGGATCAAACACTCCACTTTCCTAATAATAAATCCTACTTGTAAACGATAGGCAGCTTGAAATATTTACGACCCCTGCCCCAAGGGCTGTGGGGGGCATTGTCAACCCAAGAGGCATGGTTATTACTCCTTTTGACTATTTTGAAACAAATGGCTACCTCAAAATTTTGACCTGTATTTAAAGAAGAGAGTCTGGTTGCCCTCCTATCCTTTTGGCTTTTAAAAGGGGCGCTTGAAGTTTTGATTTTCAATCGGGTGAGCCCCCTGCGAAATTTCTACGACTTCTTCCATAAGAATCAGCCTGGTGAAATGAAAACAAAACATAACAATAATAAATTAAAGCCTTATCGTTCTTTACTTAGAGAGCGTTATTTGGTTGTCTATGATTGGTTAATCCAATTTTCCCTTTCTTCTGTTCGTTTTATTATCGCTCTCTTTCCCTCTCCGTCTGTCTGTCAGTCACTCTCTCTCTCTCTCTCTTTCTCTCTCTCTCTCTCTCTCTCTCTGTCTCTGTCTCTCTCTCTCTCTCTCTCTCTCTCTTTCTCTCTCTATCTCTCTCTCTCTCGCTCTCTCTCTCTCTCTATCTCTCTTTCTCTCTCTTTCTGTATTTTTATCTCTCTCTGTGTCTCTTTCTCTAGCTCACTCCATAAACACTCAAATACTAGAAATTTTGTTTATAGGACGACTCTCTATCGACCTGGGCACTCATGGGGACAGCAAAAAGAATCAAATGGCGAATCAATGGATTTAATCCTTCTTCAAAGGGCTTACAATAAAGCTAAGCACAAGCTGGTACGTTTCTACCTGGGCAAAAAAAAAAAATTGACACGCTAAATTTATCGATGTTTCTAAGAAGGGAGTTCTTTTGCTAGAATAAACTGATTTTTTTTTTACATGACAACTTGAGGATGAAAATTGATCATATCTAAGCTACACCTCCTATTTAAATCATACTGTTAGGACCTCAACAAACTCTTTACATTCCTGTTAATCATGGATTGTTAAACAATAGGTTATCCGATTTGCAAACTTTAAGGGGAAGAACCTAATTTTAGCCCAAGGATAACTATTTACAGAATGACATATGTCTTTAAAAATATTTTTGGCTCTGGAAAGAACAAATTCCATGGTGCGAAGGTTTTTCTGGTATTGATAAGATGAATTAACACATTTCGTAGCCAACTCTTGTTGTTATCTCAGATTTACTTTGTAAAAAAATACTCTAACACCCCAATAAGGAACTCGACTATTGTCATTAAATTCCAATTTTTATGCTTCTTTGTTGTTTCTTCACCTTTTTTTTACCAAAAGATTACAAAAAATAATTAAAATAGATCCTTTTTCTATTTCTTTTTTACTACTCTATTACGTTCGAATTTTTCGTTTTAGTAGCGACCGATTCTATTATTAACCATTATTACCTTATCACTCAATCCTATTGCATTCCCATAGAATACCACTGTTCTTCTGTTCTTTGCACTTGATGTAGACTATTCAAATGTAGATTTTCAATTTGATTTAGACATATGCGTATTTCATTTAGATCTCTGATGCTTAACACTTTTTATATTTTCTTTTATTGTGATTGTCATTATTTTATTTAAATCTTTCACTATTAGTGTGTATAAAGTACATAGAATTGAAATGACAAAACACTCAAATAGATTAAATAACGCAGAAATTTGTGGAAAAGACATGCATTTAACACTAATGGAATCGAATATATCCGTTTATATAGCGAATATTTTTAATTTCAAAAATTTATTCAACTCCGAAATGAAATTGTTCTGTATTTAGGTAATATTTTCAGGCTTACAAATTTTTTAAGAGTTTTTCAACTAACCTGGAATATTTCGCTAAGTTAATATATTTTTCTTTTCGTAAAGAGTACTCTTCCATGATTAATTTTCCAAGGCCTTACTTTTGAAGCCTTAGCAGAATTTAAATTCCACCAGAATTAAGTGTATAGACACTTTTATACTTAGCAAAATTAAGTATAAAAAACCCTTTAATCTTTACAGCACAATTTCTTCAAAATTCTATTACTATTTGCTAAGGTAAGGGTATTTGTTTTTTTGTATACAGACGCATGTAGCAATTAGGTTTCATAAAAGAAACTAAAATTTGAAAGGATATCAATGATGCTTTAAACAAGAACAATCTTTACCTAGGGAGCTATTTCGAAAGTAGTTGAGATAGCTGTTGCCACTGGAACTAAGGACATTCCAATAAATTTCTTGCAAATTATTTTGACTGCAACAACGGCAGACGAAGTTGAAATACTAATCCACAGACTTGAAGGGAATATGGTGAGAATTTTATTTTTTTCTTATATTAATCTAACACCAGGCACATACCAAAGTTTTTTTTTTACCTGTCCCCTGAAACATCGAGATGTTTAATATGATTTAAAATATTTGATAAAATAAATAGATTGTGTCATCTGGACACTACCGCCGCCATAGTCAAGGTCATTCCCTACGCTGTTGAGAATCAGTGAACTCTATCAAGGCTAGGCGCTCTTGAGAATCAGTGAACTGTATCAAGGGCAGACGCTCTTGAGATGGCGAGAACTGTATCAAGGCCAGACACTCTTATGTTACTGTACTCTCTAGCCTTGAGAGTTAGTAGTGCAATGAATTCTTACACAATCGATTTCCTTAGCCTTGAGCGTGGATATGAAAAACTTGATGGAGACACCATAATCTGAGTAATTGACCTAAATAAAGACAGGTAGCAAAAAGTATCTTTCCTTGGCACCTTTTAAAGGCAATTTTGAGTATCGGTGAACTCTATCAAGGCCAGGTACTCTTGAGAATCTATGAACTGTATCAAGGTCAGGTACTTTTGAGAATCAGTGAACTGTATCAAGGCCAGACACTCTTGAATTTAACTGTACTCTCTAGCTGTACTCTCTTGAGAGTTAGTAGTGCAATAAATTCTTACACAATCGATTTCTTGTGCCTCATGTGTGGATATAAAAATTTTGACGGAGAAACCATAATTTGGGTCATTGGGCCACATAAAGACAAATAGCAAAAGGTATTTCATCTGTATGATTCACACCTGGGCAAGAATATCAAGATAAATCCAAACCTGTCAGAATATGATTAGCTCAAAGGGTTGAAATTTTAATCACATACAGAACAATCCTTAGAAATCAAGTAGTGATGGAGCTATAAATCCAAAAGACAATAATACGAACATTTTTTTTTATTTGGATTGAATGAAACCGGTAAAGGGTTGAAATTTTTATTGCTTACCAACTAAGGGTAATTCTCAGGGAATGCTGATTCCCATGCAATATTATAGATATATTAGAATATAATTAGCATATATTTATCCTTCACAAGTCAATTGATTCAAGTATAGAAAACCGATTAGGATCAACCCAACTTCACTTCTTGGCTGTGGTTGCTATAATATACGAATTAAGGTTTGCAGCTAATATAAAAATTGTTTAGTATTGGAGTTTGCATAAAGTAGAAACTAATAAAGTCGTGTAAATTTTAGGTAATGATACGACAGCCCTTAGTAATCGATGCCCCAACCTCCAGGGGCCCCAATACCCCTTAGTCCAATGTCTTAGCCCCTCCCCCAACGTACCTTATACTTTTTTCAAGTTTTTTTATTTTTGGAACTTTTTTTTAACTTTTTTTTGTATTTTCTTAACATAGAAATTTTTCTAATTTTTTTTCATGTATTAAAATGATGTAAAATATACTTAAAGAATCACATTTAATATATTCAAAATACAAAATGAGAATGATATAGATACGTTAGTCGTGGTTTTTACTATTAGAAAATTAATGTTTGTAGTAGCACTTTTCTTTTTTTGGGCTGAATTTTTTGGACTTGGAAATTATTCAACTTTAATTTACGTTGTTTATATGGCTGCACTAGTGGTACTCTGTGGCTGGTCATCGACAGCGCCAAGAATAGAATTTCAATATCATTGAAATAAAAGAGAAAAAAAAGTAACTAAAAAATAACAAAAATAAGTAAAAATGTCATTACAAATATAGTTTTTCTAGAACGAAAAATCACCTGTATCATATGCATACCATTTTCATTTTGTATTTTAAAAATGTCACGAGTTAATTTTTTTGGCATTTAGAATTTTCGGACTGGTGAACATAGTTTTTGGATATTTTTTTGTGCGGCCGACCCGTAGTACTCTTTGCATGGTCATTGACACTACTTAGTTTATCGTATGTATTCAATCAGTATTTTTCGTATATTGGAAGGATAAACACTTGTATCATATTTTTAAAAAAGTGAACATGAAATATTCGAAAAAAAGTGTGTGCACATGATAAGGTTTTCGCTGCGTTGAATGCTGACTAAGACAAATATTTGAACTGTGAAACAAG
Source organism: Artemia sp. Qi Xiang Cuo (assembly GCF_049724085.1). NCBI lineage: Eukaryota > Metazoa > Arthropoda > Branchiopoda > Anostraca > Artemiidae > Artemia > Artemia sp. Qi Xiang Cuo. Next base: position 32,849,250 of record NC_142802.1, on the reverse strand, counting down.
CATTAGGGGTAACACTATTGGAAAAATATGCGTGCGTTGTCATGACAGTGAGAGACTAAATGTCTTTGGACTACTGAAACATTTCAACATTGCTGATGGTGGATATGCGAGAGTGAGATATCCAGAGATGATACCATTCAAAGAGAATGCCAGCATACAAACAATAGCTGATGAAGAGGAGCAACTTCTTGCTTATTGTTCTGGTAACACGTTATTTGCTGATAAATCAAATTGCCATCTTTCGGGCATTAGTATTCAACGGAAGGTAAAAAGAAGACACGCGTACTCTTCTAGCAATATTAAATACCATATCTTTTATACGTACCGGAACTGTTACCTGTATAAAATTAATATGATAATAGACAGTCAAATCGCAGGGAAAATAAAAAGGGTATTCGTAGACATAATAACTAATGAATATAAAGATGGATTGATGGGAAATAAAGTGCATGTGAACATTATCACAACCAATGATCATATACCAACAGATATAGTAAATGAAGCCACTAACACCAAAAACCAAACGCATATTGAACCTGTAGCTGACACCACAGTAAAAGTTGTGAATGACTCAAAATGGACTAATGATTGTTCTACTGGTTTTGAGCTAAGAGAAGAGAGTATCTAAACTATCAAGAGAGAACATGATGAATTATTTTATGGAACAGATTCAAAATGTCCAAAGTTGTTCAATGATATGAATAATGTATAATAATGTTTCTAATATACTTCTATGTTGATATTCTAATTTTCGTTATTCCAGTAAAAATATTGTATGCATTACTTTGTTACGTTTCCATTATTTTTAGGGCACGCTAGTAAGTCAAACGTTTAGAATGTATATTAAAAAGTAGGAGTTGTAAAACAGGAATTTTCAGAGACATAGTTACTACTAGCAAGCTCAGTTTTGATAAATTGAATTCCATTTAGAGTTAAAGACATATGAATTGGGAATTCATCAAGATTCAATCAGACAAAGACACTACTATCAGCAAACAAGGGATATACTAGATTCTGAAAAAGTTGAACAGGCTTAGATGAATCGGATTCTTTTTCGAGTTAGAGACATACGAAGTGGGAATTGAACAAATTTCAGTCAGACACAGACACTAATACCAGCTCGCAAGTGGTATACTAGAGTCTGAAATAGGTGAATCAGGTTTAGAAGAATTGGATTCTTTTTCGAGTTAGAGGCATATGAAGTTGGAATATTAGGTTTAGATGTACTCGATTCCCTTTACAGTTAGAGACATATGAACTAAGAATTCATCAAGATTCAGTCAGAAACAGTCACTACTATCAGCACACAAGTGGTATACTAGAGTCTGAAATAGGTGAATTTGGTTTGGATGAATCATATTCTCTTTAGAAATAGAGATATATGAAGTAGGAATTTATCAAGAATTCAGTCAGACAAATTCGAATTTTTTTAGAGTTAGAAAATTATGAAGTTGAAATTTGTAAGGATTCAGTTAGACACAGACTCTCAGACTATCAGCTCACAAGTGGTATACTAGAGTCTTATACGGGAGAGTTAGGTTTAGATGAATCGAATTCCTTCTAGAGGTAGAGACATATGAAGCAGGAATTAATCATGATTCAGTCAGACAAACACTACTATCAGGTTACAAGTGGTATACTAGTGTCTGAAACAGGTGAATTAGGCTCAGATGAATCGAATTCTTTTAAGAGCAAGAGACCTATGAAGTGGGAACTAATCAAAATTCACTAAGACACGGAAACTACTATCCGCTCACAAATAGTATACTAGAGTCTGAAACAGGAGAATCATGTTTAGATGAATGGAATTCTTTCTAGATATGGAGACATATGAAGCGGGAATTTGTAAAGATTCAGTCAGAGTGCGGCTCAGTCTGTAGTTAAACAAAAAAACATTAATGGGGAAGTGAAAAGTCACAAGGAAGCTCTTAGAAAAAGAATGATAAGGAAAAGAATGAGAAGATAATGAATGAAGTATTGAATAGATTGAATAAAGACATATGAAGTTGGAATATGAGGTTTAGATGAATCGAATTTCTTTTAGTTTTAGAGACATATGAGCCGGAATTTATCAAAATTCAGTCACACAGTCACAACTATAAGTTCCTAAGTGATATACAACAGTCTGAAATAGACGAATTAGGTTTAGATGAATCGAATTAGTTTTAGACTTACAGACATATGAACTGGGAATTTATCAAAACTCAGTCAGACACAGACACTATTATCATCTCTCAAGTGGTATACTAGAGTCTGACACAGGATAATTAGGTTTAGATGAATTGAATACTTTAGAGTTAGAGATGTATGAAATAGGAATTTATCAAGATCCTGTCAGACACAGTCGGATTCTTTTTAAGAGTTAGAGACTTATGAAGTAAGAACTTATCAAGATTCAGTCAGACACCGTCGGATGCTTTTTAGAGCTAGAGACATACAAAGTGGGAACTCATCAAGATTCAGTCAGAAACAGACATTACTATCAGCTCACACGTGGTATAATAGAGTCTGAAACGGGTGAATTACGTTTAGATGAATCGAATTCTATCTAAAGATAGAGACATATGAATTGGGAATTTATCATAATTAAGTCAGACAGGCACTACTGACAGCTTACAAGTGGTATACTAGTGTGAAATAGGTGAATTAGGTTTAGATGAATCGAATTGTTTTTGGGAGTTAGAGACATATGAAGTTGTAATTTATCAAAACTGAGTCAGACAGAGACACTACTATCAGCTCCCAAGTGGTTTACTAGAGGCTGAAACGGGTGAATTAGGTTTAGATAAATCAGATTCTCTTTAGAGATATATGAAGTAAGAATTTATCAAGATTCTGCCAGAAAAAGTCGAATTCTTTTTAAAGTTAGAGACTTATGAAGTGGCAATTTATCAAGATTCAGTCAAAGACAGTCACTACTATAAGCACACAAGTGGCTTACTAGAGTCTGAAACAGGTGAATTAGGTTTAGCTGAATCGGATTCTATATGAAGGAGGAATTTATGAAGATTCAGTCAGACACAGTTACTAATAAAACCACACAAGTCATATACTAGAGTCTGAAATATGTGTATTACCACCAAGTGGTATAGTCTGAAACAGGAGAATTATGAATAGAATACTTTAGAATTAGAGATATATGAAAAAGGAATTTATCCATTTCCAGTCTGACAAACTCGGATTCTTTTTAAGAGTTAGAGACTTATGAAGTAAGAATTTATCAAGATTCAGCCAGACACAGGCGGATTCTTTTTAGAGTTAAAGACTTATGAAGTGGGGATTCTTCAAGATTCTGGAGACACAGAGACTACTATTAGCTTAAAAATGGTATACTAGAGTCTGAAACGGGTGATATTGGCTTAGATGAATCGAATTCTATCTAGAGATAGAGACATATGAATTGTGAATTTATCATGATTAAGTCAGACAGACACTACTAACAGCTTACAAGTAGTATAGTAGTCTGAAGTAGGTAAGTTAGGTTTAGATGAATTGAATTGTTTTTAGAGTTAGAGACATATAAGGTAGGAATTTATCAAAATTGAGTCAGACGAAGACACTACTATCAGCTCACAAGTGGTATAATACAGTCTGAAACAGGAGAATTAGGTTTAGATGAATGGAATACTTTAGAATTAGAGATATATGAAATAGGAATTTATCAAAAGCCAGTCAGACAAACTCGGATTCTTTTTAAGAGTTAGAGACTTATGAAGTAAGAATTTATCAAGATTCAGGCAGACACAGGCGGATTCTTTTTAGAGTTAAAGACTTATGAAGCGGGAATTCCTCAAGATTCAGGAGACACAGAGACTACTATTAGCTCTAAAGAGGTATTTTAGAGTCTGAAACGGGTAAGGTTGGCTTAGATGAATAGAATTCTATCTAGAGATAGAGACATATGAATTGGGAATTTATCATGATTAAGTCAGACATACACTACTAACAGCTTACAAGTGGTATAGTAGTCTGAAATAGGTGAGTTATGTTTAGATGAATCGAATTGTTTTTGATTTAGAGACATATGAAGTAGGGATTTATCAAAATTGAGTCAGACAAAGTCACTACTATCAGCTCACAAGTAGTATACTAGAGTCTGAAATGGGTTAATTAGGTTTAGATGAATCGGATTCTGTTTAGAGTTTGAGACACATGAAGTGGGAGTTTATCACGATTCAGTCAGAAACAGTCGGATTCTTTTTAAAGTTAGAGACTTATGAAGTGGGAATTTATCAAGATTCAGTGAGACACAGGCACTACTATCACCGAACAAGTGGTATACTAAAGCCTGAAATAGGTGAATTAGGTTTAGACGAATCAGATTCTAATTAGAATTAGAGATAAATGAAACAGGATTTTATCAAGATTCAGTCAGACACAGTCGGATTCTTTTTAGAGTTAGAGACGTTTGAAGTGGGAATTTATCAAGATTCAGTCAGACACAGTTACTATTATCACCACACAAGTCATATACTAGAGTCTGAAATAGGTGTATTAGGTTTAGGTGAATAGGATCCTACTTAAAATTAGACATATATGAAGTAGGAATTTATCAACATTCAGTCAGATACAGTCGGATTCTGTTTAGAGTGAGAGACTTATGAAGTGGGAAACTATCAAGATTCAGTCAGACACAGTAAGATTCTTTTTAAAGCTAGAGACTTATGAAGTGGGAATTTATCAAGATTCAGTCAGAAACAAACACTAATATCACCACACAAGTGTTTGAAATAAATGAATTAGATTACGATGAGTAGGATTCTCTTTAGAGTTAGAGATATATAAAATACGAATTTATCAAAATTCAGTTAGATTCAGGCGGATTCTTTTCAGAGTTAAAAACTTATGAAGTGGGCATTTATCAAGATTCAACCAGACACAGGGAGATTATTTTTAGAGGTAAAGACTTATGAAGTGGGAATTCCACAAGATTCAATAGACACAGAAACTACTATTAGCTCAAAAGTGGTATACTAGAGTCTGAAACGGGTGACATTGGCTTAGACGAATCGAAAGCTTTATAGAGATAGAGACATATGAAATGGGAATTTATCTTGATTCAGTAAGACAGATATTATTATCAGCTTACAAGTGGTATACTAGAGTCTCAAATAGGTAAATTAGGTATAGATGAATCGAATTCTTATTTGAGTTAGAGACATATGAAGTGAGAATTAATAAAAATTCACTAACACAAGGGCACTACTATCAGCTCACAAGTGGTATACTAGAGTCTGAAACAGAAGAATTAGGTTTAGATGAATGGGATTCTTTCTAGAGATAGAGACATATGAAGTGATAATTCATCAAGATCCAGTCAGACACAGACACTACTATCAGCTTACAAGTGGTATACTAGAGACTGAAATATGTGAACTAGGTTTCGATGAATCTGATTCTTTCTAGAGTTAGAGACATATAAAGTGGGAGCTTATTAAGATTAAATCAAACACAAACACTACTATCAGCTCACAAGTGGTTTACTAGAGTCTAAAATAGGTGGTATCAGATTTTAACACAGTCTGAGAGGGATGAATCTAATTCTTTTTAGAATTAGAAAATATGAAGCGGGAATATGTAAAGAGTCACTCAAACACAGCACTACTAACAACTCACAAGTTTTTTACTAGAGTCTGAAATAGGTTGATTAGATTTTTATCATAGTGTGAGAGAGATGAATAGAATTCCCTTTAGAGTTAGAAACATCTGAAGTGAGAATTTTTCAAGATTAACTCAAACTTATACGCTACTTGCAGCTCACAAGTGATCTAGTAGAGTCAGAAATAGGTGAATTATATTTTTACTATAGTCTGTGACAGATAAAATCAAATTTTTTTAGAGTTAAAGACATATGAAATGGGAATTTATCAAGATTCACTCAACTACAGACACTACTATCAGCTCACAAGTGGTTAACTAGAATCTGAAATAGCTGAATCTGATTTTGACCATAGTCTGAGAGAGGTGAATCGAAGTCTTTAGATGAATCAAAGTATAAGACACTACTATCAGCTAAAAAGTAGTATAATACAACCTAGATTTTGAAGTAGGTGAATTAGAACTTTACCATAATCTGAGAGAGATGAATGGAGTCCATTTTAGAGACATCTAAAGAAGGAATTTATCAAGATCAACTCCAGTACAGGTACTATCACCTCACAAGTGGTTTACTAGAGGCTGAAATAGGTAAATTAGATTGTTACCAATATCTGAAAGAGAGATGAATCAAATTCTTTTTAGAGATAGAGACAAATGAAGTGAAAATTTTAGGAATATTATGAACTAAAAATTGATCAAGATTCAGTCAGATACAGTCACTACTATCAGCACACATGTGGCATACTAGAGTCTGAAATAGCTGAATTTGATTTTTACCAGAGCCTGAGAGAGACGAATTACAGTCTTTTTATAGCTAGAAAAATATGAAGTAGGAATTTATCAAAATTCACTTAAACACAGACACTACTATCAGCTCACAAATGGTTTACTAGAGCCTGAAATTGGTGACTTAAATTTCTTACCATAGTTTGAGAGAGACAGATCGAATTGTTTTTAGAGTTTGAGAAATACGAAGTGGGAATTTATCACGATTAACTCCAACACAGACAGTACTGTCAGCTCACAATTGGTTTTACACAGTCTGAAATAAATGAATTGGATTTTTAACATATTCTAACAGCGATGAATTGACTTTTTTTAGAGTTAGAGACATATGGAGTGAGAATTTATTAAGATTAACTTGAACACAGACACTACTATCAGCTCACAAATGGTTTACTTGAGTCTGAAATAGGTGAATTAGATTTTTGCCATAATCTGAGATACATGAATCATATTGTTTTTAGAGTTAGAGACATATAAAGTTGGAATTTAGCAAGATTTATTAAAACACAAACACTACTATCTGCTCAAAAGGGGCTTACAAGAGTCTGAAACAGGTGAATTTTATTTTTAGCATAGTCTGAGAGAGATGAATCGAGTTATTTTTAGACATTTAAAAGTACAGATGGCGACAAATTTTCTCATGTGCTACCACTTAGCGTGGCATGCCACGCTAAGTGAACATAAATGAAATTAACGTTTTTGCTTGTCTATCTCACTATGCCTGTGAGTCTGAGCGTGTGTGCTACAACCTATAGCTAGAGCTGAAAAGATGGCAGCACTTGAAGTAGTGAAAACCTCTCACCATCTGGACTTTTAAACATCTAAAAAGAATTCGATTAATCTCTCTCAGACTATGGTAAAAATCTAATTTACCTATTTTAGACTATGGTAAACCCCTTGTGAGCTGTTAGTAGCGTCTGAGTTTGCGTTAATCTTGATAAATACCCACTTTATAGGTCTCTAACTCAAAAAAGAATTTGATTCATCTTTCTCAGACTATGGTAAAAATCTAATTCACTGATTTCAGACTCTAGTAAACCATTTATGAGCTGATAGTAGTTTCTGTATTTGAGTTAATCTTGATAAATTTCCACTTCATATGTCTCTAACTCTAAAAATAATTCGATTCATCTCTCTCAAACTATGGTAAAAAATCTAATTAACCTACTTCTGACCCTAGTAAGCCAGTCGTGAGCTGATAGTTCTGACTGTGTCTGACTGAATCTTGATGAATTCCCGCTTTATAAGTCTCTAACTTTAAAAATAATCCAACTGTGTTTGACTAAATCTTGATAAACTCCTACTTCATATATCTCTAACTTGGATTCTAAAGAGAATCCGATTCATCTAAACCTAAATCACCTATTTCAGACTCTAGTGTACCACTTGTTTGCTGATAGTTATGACTGTGTATGACTGATTCTTGATAAATTCCCAGTTCATATGTCTCTAACTCTAAAAGGAATCCGATTCATCTAAACCTAATGTTCCCACTTCATATGTTTCTAACTCTAAAAAGAACCCAACTGGTCTAGACCTAATTCACCTATTTCAGACCCTAGTATATCACCTATGAGTTGATAGTAGCGTCTGTGTTTAATCTCTTTTAGACTATGGTAAAAATCTAATTCACCTATCTCAGACTCTAGTAAACCCCTTGACTGAATTGGATAAACTCCCACTTTATATGTCTCTAACTCCAAATGAATTCCGTTCATCTAAACCTAATTCGCATATTTCAGACTCTAGTTTACGGCTTGTAAGCTGATATTAGTGTCTTTGTGGGGGCTGAATCTTGGTAAATTTTTACTTCATATGTCTCTAACTCTAAAAATAATTTGATCCATCTCTCTCTGAACATGGTAAAAATACAATTCATCTATTCCAGACTGCAATAAACCACATGTGAGCTGATCGTAGTGTCTGTGTTTGAATTAATCTTGATAAATTCCCACTTCATATGTCTTTAACTCTAGAAATAATTTGATTCATCTCTCTCAAACTATGGTAAAAAAAAAATTATTTCACCTATTTCAGACCTTATTAAACCAGTTGTGAGCTAATAGTAGTGTCTGTGTTTGAGTAAATCTTGATAAATACCCAATTTAAATATATCTAACCCACAAAAGAATTTGATTCTTCTCTCACAGACTATGGTAAAAATCTAATTCACCTATTTCAGACTCTAGTGAACCACTTATGAGCTGATAGTAGTGTCTGTGTTTGAGTGAATCTTGATAAATTCCTATTTTGTATGTTTCTAGCTCTAAAATGAATTTGATTCACCTCTCTCAGACTATGTCAAAAATCTAATTCACCTCTTTTAGACTCTAGTAAAGCACTTATGAGCTGATAGTAGTGCCTGTGTCTCACTGAATCTTGATAAATTCCCACTTCATAAGTCTCTAACTTTAAAAAGAATCCGACTGTTTCTGACTGAATCTTGATAAACTCCTACTTCATATATCTCTAACTCTAAAGAGAATCCGATTCATCTAAACCTATTTCACCCATTTCAGACTCTAGTAAAACACTTGTTTGCTGATAGTAGTGACTGTGTTTAACTGAATCTTGATAAAATACCAGTTCATATGTCTCTAGCTCTAAAAGGAATCCGATTCATCTAAACCTAATATTCCCACTTCATCACTAACTCTAAGAAGAATCCAATTTATCTAGACCTAACTCACCTATTTCAGACTCTAGAATATCACTTGTGAGCTAATAGTAGTGCCTGTGATTCATCTCTCTCAGACTAAGGTAAAAATCTAATTCACCTATTTCAAACTCTAGTAAACCACCTGACTGAATTTGATAAATTCCCATATCATGTGTCTCTGACTCTAAAAAGAATTCCACACAAAATCCATACAAAATTCATAAAAATCAGGGTCAACCCCTAAAATCCAAACCAAACCAAGACATTCAGACAAAACTTTAGAAATCATGACTGGTCTATAGACATCCAGAAAAATCTTATAGAGATCATAACCAATGCAAAAAAAATCAGGGGAATTCATAGAAATAATAAGAAATGCATAGAAATCCAGATGAATTCATAAAAATCAAGGCCAACAGTAGTAATCCAGACCATACCATAGAAGTTAAGACTAAACCGTAGAAATCAAGACCAAACTGTAGAAACCTCTACAAAATCATAATCAATACATAGAAATATGGAAGAATCCATTGAAATCGTAAGCAAGGCATAGCAACTCCCACAAAGTCATAAAAATCAGGGTCAACCCTAAGAATACAGACCATCCAGAGACTTCAAGAAAAAAGTGTAGAAATCATGACCGATCCATAGAAATCCTGAAAAATCCCATAGAAATCATAACCAATGTATAGAAATTCAGGGGAATCCATTAAAATCATAAACAATGCATAGAAATCCAGACGAATCCATCAAAATCAGGGCCAACCATAGAAATCGAGAACAAACCATAGAAATCGAGACCAAACTACAGAAACCATGGCCTACATGATCAATAAATATAAATCCCGAGGAATTCAGAAAAATCAAGACCAAACTATAGAAATTAAAGCCACCCCATTAAAATTTTGACACATTCATAAAAATCAAGACCAAACTGTACAAATCAGGGCCATTCCTAGAAATCCAGACCAAACCATAGTAATCAAGACCAAACTCTAGAAATCATGGCCAACCTCTAAAAATCCTGACTAATTCACAGAAACCCCGACGAATTCATAAAACCCTAACCAATTAAGGGGAAGAGATATTCAGGGGAATTGATAGAAATCATAACCAATGCATGGAAATCCAGACGAATTCATAAGAAAAAAAAAATCAGGGCCACCCCTAGAAATCTAGACCAAACCATAGAAATCAAGATCAAACCATAAAAATCAAGACCAAATTGTGGAAACCGTGGCAAACTTCTAAACAATCATGACCAATACTTAGAAATCCTGACAAATTCATAAAAATAAAGACTACAATGTAGAAATTAAGGGCCTCCTTTTAAAATCAGGGCATACTCATCAAAAACAAGAAAAAACATTAGAGGGATCGGGGCAAAACGTTGGGGACAGTTGAGTCCTCAAAAGGGACTCTGGGTCCTTCTGGGGGGATTGGGTCCTGGATGGGAATGTGGGTACCTGAACTCAAGCGCAAATCGGTGATGGAAAACCAATGTGCTCAGGACCATTATCAACTATTGTGTAACATACTTGGCAAACAATTGAAGAGTTTCGTTGAGAAAATAAACTTTACTCTTTTTCATGAATGTCGTTATCTTAAAAGACCAGATGTGAGAGCTGTCACAGACCGTATTGTGTTGTTTCACCGACAATATAAATCATTATGCTATACCAGATAACACATCATTCTTGAAATTCTCGGAAACATTCTAAGGAATTCTCGGGAATCAGGATAAGGGCCCGCTTGTATTCATTGTATTGTTTCATCGTGAATATGAATGATTACGCAAACCAGATAACACATCATTCTTGAAATTTTCGAATTCTTGGAAATCAGTTTTTTATTCTGGGAATGATGCTAAAAACCTGCCCGGAAACAAATTCCAACTTAAATTGAAAAAATCGATTGCGCAATTAAGTTTTTATGACATTGTGACGCTTACCATCAGTTGGTCAGCGTCCAACGCGAAAAAACACTAAAGGTTGAGGGAGCTAGAAAGAATTTGGGAGAGTGGGCATTTGGGGGCCCTGGAAGGAGACTTGGGGCCCTGGAGGGGGACTCAGGGCACTGGGGGGGGGTAATAGGTCCTGGATGGGAATGTTGGGACCAAACTCATGCGCAATCCTGGTAGTTGAAAACCTATGTGCTCAGGGTCATTACCCTTCAATAATAATACGTTCGACACCATTATAGTACAAAAACATCTGCACCAATCGTGTACATTAAAATCCATATCAACACATTCCGTAATAGACACCATGTCTCTTCAAACACACTTCGATTATTGAACAACATACTTGTATTCGTGGCGATGTTACAGGAAAATATCTGACATGCAAGTCCAAGAATTTTCATTGTCAACCGGAGATGACTACATAATACCAGATTCTCGATAGACCCGGTGTCTACGATATCATATTGGTATAGGGCTCTTGTTGTATCCAAAGGACCTATAGGAGGGGTTAGTGACTCCAAAAGTACACCAGGGTAGGGCTCTTGTTAAGAGCAGAGAGAGTATATCACTTATGTCCCAAGGGCATATAAGGATTATATAGAAAGTGTGGTCGTAAAAACTCCAAAAAGGGCTCGTTTGATTGGAAATCAGATGTTCTAGTGCCCTTTTTGTAAGTAAAAGTGGTAAAGTGATCTGGGGCAGCCCCCCACGTCTTATTTTACACAGATGCATCCGATGTAAATTTTGAAATAGAAATGTGTTCAAAAATAGTCCAAATATCATATAAAAAGGTCTTTGGAGTTGAAAAAATCTCCCAGTGTCTTGTTGTAAGTTTTTTTATGCAAGGGGTGGTCTTGTGAACTTCAGAAGAGACTCATTAAATTCAAAATGTATAGTTGTAGTTCCCTTTTAAGATTCAAACATGATGAAGAGCAGCCAGCACTTCTCCTTAACATCCTCTTTTTTCGAAAAGCATTGAGATGAAATTGTGAGACACACTTTGTTCCCAATAATCCAACATTCAAATAACAATGTAAGTAGGGTAGACATAATCCCAAAGAATCCATAGAAAAGGGCTTTGACTTATGCCCCGGGCGTTTAAGGTTCTTTTGGAACGGGTGGTCGTATACACATTAAATCGGAAGGAGATCATTCGATTGGAAGTCAGGTATTTTAGTGTTCTTTTTAAGAGTAAAAAATTAATGGAGGGTCACCAAACTCCCCCAAGCCTAACATATCTGATTGAAGTTTTAAGAGATCCATATTTTTCAGTCCTATTGAATGGTCCAGAGGACGTCTGCTTGTCTCTATGTCTGTCTTTGTGTGATTATGTGTCTGTTTTGGTAAGTTTGTATGTATTTTGCCTCCCTCTCTCTCAATGCCTCTGTGTCTGAGTGGATGTTTGCTTGTCTCTATGTCGGTCTTTGTGTGGTTTTGTGTCGCCTCTGTGTGTTTGTAAGTAGTTTTGCCTCTCTCTCTCTCTCTCTCCCTCCCCTCTCTCTCTCTTTCTCTCTCACTCTCTCTCTCACTCTCTCTGTGCCTCTGTGTCAGAGTGGATATTTACTTGTCTCCATGTCTGTCTTTAAGTGATTTTGTGTCTGACTGTGCGTTTGTAGATTTTTCTGTCTATCTCTGTGCCTGTGTGTCTGAGTGGATGTTTTCTTGTCTCTATATTTGTCTTTGTGTAATCTTGTGTCTGGCTCTGTGCGTTTTTAGGTATTTTTTCTCTCTCTCTGTCTCTGCCTGTGCGTCTGATTGGATGTTTGCTTCTCTCTATGTCTGTCTTTGTGTAATTTTGTGTCTGACTCTGTTTGTTTTTAGGCATTTTCATCTCTCTCTCTCTCTGCCATTCTATTTCTGACCGGATGTGTGCTTGTCTCTATGTCTGTCTATGTGTGATATTGTGTCTGACTATGTGCTTCTATATATTTTTTCCTCTCTATCTCTATGCTTGTATGTCTGAGTGGATGTTTGCTTGTCTTTATGTTTTTCTTTGTATGATTTTATATCTACCTCTTTGTGTTTGTAGATATTTTTTTTTGCTTCTCTAACTCTGTGCCTGTGTGTTTGAGCGGATGTTTTCTTGTCTGTTGGGATTTTGGAGAAAAAGTCCAGCTCAAAAAGTCCAGCTCATCCCTTTTAGACTTTGGTCAAATCCATGTTAACCTACCTCAGTTTCGAATATATTAACTATGAATCTCCTAGTAGTATCTATGTCTCTGAAAATTACTTTTCTTACATCTCCTACTTTTTAATAAATACTCTAATTGTTTGACTTGCTAGCGTACCTTAAAAATAATGGAAACATAACAAAGTAATGCATAAATTTTTTTACTGAAATAACGACATGTGGAATATTAACATAAAAATATGTTACATACATTATCATATATTATTAATATCATTGAACAACTTGAGACATTTTGAATCTGTTCTGTAAAATAATTCATCATTTTATCTTTTGATAGTGTAGCTACTCTCTTCTCTTAGTTAGTAATCAGTAGAATAATTATTAATCCATTTTCAGTCATTCACAATTTTTTACTGTAGTGTCAGCTAGAGGTTCAATATGTGTTTCGTCTTTGGTATTACTAGGTTCATTTGCTATATCTGTTGGTTTATGATCAATGGTAGTAAGAATGTTCACATGCGCTTTATTTTCCATCAATTTATCTTTATATTCATTAGTGATATTGTCTGCCAATGCCTTTTTATTTGCCAGCGATTTCACTGTCTTTTACCAAATTATTTTTAAATAGTTTGCAGATTTGACACTTAAACATGATATGCATCATGATATTAGTGTAACAGTATGGCTTTTCCCCAGTTTCTTTCATTTGAATGCTAATACCGGAGAGATAACAGTATGATCTATCAACGGGTAACGTGTTACCCGAACCACTAGCAAGAAGTTGGCCCTGATCGTCAAGTATTACTTTCAGACTTGTATTATCTTTGAGCACTAGCTTCTCTGGAAATGTCACTCTCGCATATCCACCATCAACACCGTTAAATTTGTTCGATAAACCAAAGGAATTTTACCTTACACTGTCATGAAAATGCACGCATACACTTCCAATGAGATCCCCACTAGTACTTATTTCATAGACCAAATATTTTTGTTTGTCAGCATTCAACGCAGCAATTACTATATCATGTGCACACATTTTCTTTGAATATTTCATCTTCACTGTTTGTTGCAAGTGTTTAACCTTTCAATTTACAAAAAATACTGATTGAAAATATACAATAAGCTATGTAAAGTTGATGAGCAGCCATATAGTACGACTTGTACAGCAGCATAAAAAATTCCAAGTCCAAAAAAATTCAGTCCAAGAAAAAGAAGAAAAGTGTTACTACAAAAATTTTTTTCTAATAATAAAAATCACGACTAACATACCAATATCATTCTCATTGCGTATTTCGAAAATAGTGTGTATGTAGGTTTTTTTGCCTCTCTCTCTCTGTGCCTGCGTGTCTGAGTGGATGTTTACTTGTCCTTATGTTTGATTTAGTGTCTGACTCTGTGTGCTTGTAGGTATGTGTTTCCTCTCTCCCTATATGCCTGTGGGTCTGAGCAGATGTTTGTGTGTTTCTATGTTTGTCTTTGTGTGATTTTGTGTCTGACACTGTGCGTTTGTTGGTATTTTTGCTTCTTTCTCTATGCCTGTGTGTCTGAGTGGATGTTTGCTTGTCTCTATGTCTGTCTTTGAATGATTTTGTGTCTGCCTCTGTGTGATTGTAGATATTTTTTGCCTATTTCACTCTGTGCCTGTGTGTTTGAGCGGAAGTTTGCTTGTCTGTTGGGATTTGGAGAAAAATAATCTAGCTCGTCTCTCTTAGACTTTTGTAAAAGCTCTGTTAAAATTTCTCAATTTCTATTATATCCCCTATGAGCCTGCTAGTAGTATCTTTGTCTCTGTAAATTACTTTTCTTACATCTCCGATTTTTTAATAAACATTCTAAATGTTTGACTTGCTAGTGTACCCTAAAAATCACGAAAACATAACAAACCAATGGAAAGAATTTTCTTATTGAAATAACGACATGTAGAACATTAACATAAAAATATGTTACATACATTATTATAAATTATTAATATCATTGAACAACTTTGGACATTTTGAATCTAGTCCATATAATAATTCATCATGTTTTCTTTTAATAGTGTAGCTACTCTCTTCTCTTAGTTCGTAATCAGTAGAATGATCCTTAATCCATTTTGAGTCATTCACAATTTCACTGTGGTGTCAGCTACAGGTTCAACATGCCTTTCGTTTTTGTTATTAGTGGCTACTCTTGCTATATCCGTTGGTATATAATCAATGGTAGTAATAATGTTCACATGTGCTTTATCTTCCTTCAATTCATCTTCATATTTATTATTGATAATATCTGCCAATGCACTTTTTATTTGACAGTGATTTTACTGTCTGCTACCGCACTATTTTTACATAGTTTGCAGTTTTGGCACATAGAGCTGATATTCCTTATTACATTAGTGCAGCAGTATGCCTTCCTTTTCCCCGTTTCTTTCATTTGACTGCTAATATCGAAGAGGTGACAATATGATCTATCAACGGGTAACGTGCTACCAGAACCATTAGCAAGAAGCTGGCCATCGTCGGCAACTATTAGTTTCAGACTTGCATTATCTTTAAGCACTAGCTTCTGTTGAAATATCACTCTCGCATATCCACCATCATCACTAATAAATTTTTGCGATAAACCAAAGAAATTTTATCTCACACTGTCATGAAAATGCACGCATACACTTCCAATTGAGATTCCCACTAGTAATTGATTCATAGTTCAAATATTTTTCTTTGTCGGCATTCAACGCAACGATGACACTATCATGTGAACACACTTTCTTCAAATATTTGTCTTTACTTTTTTTAAATATGATACAAGTATTTAACCTTCTAATTTACAAAAAATACTGATTGAAAATATACAATAAGCTATGTAATGTTGATGAGCAGCCATATAGTACCACTGGTAGAGCAACATAAAAAAAGTTTCAATTCCAAAAAAATTCAGTCCGAAAAAAGAGGGAAAGTGTTACTAAAAACATTTTTTTCTGATAGTAAAAATCACGACTATCATATCTTTATCATTTTCATTTTGTATTTCGAAAAAATTGTTGTGTTTTTGTAAGTATTTTTGCCTCTCTATCTCTGTTCCTGTGTGTCTGAATGGATGCTTTACTTGCCCTTTTGTTTGTCTTTGTTTGATTTAGTGCCTGGCTCTGTGTGTTTGTAGGTGTTTCTTTCCTCTCTCTCTCTCTCTCTCTCTCTCTCTCTCTCTCTCTCTCTGTGTTCCCGTGCGTCTGAGCGGTTGTTTCCTTGTCTCTATGTCTGTCTTTGTGGGATTTTGTGTCTGACTCTGTGCTATTGTAGGCATTTTTTCCTCTCTCTCTCTCAGTTCCTGTGTGTCTGATTGGAAACGTTCTATTTTTCATGTCTAATCATGAGTCATTTTGTGTCCAACTCTGTGTGTTTATTGTTATTTTTACATCTTTCTCTCTATGCCTGTGTGTCGGAGAGGATATTTGTATATCTCTATGTCTGGCTTTGTGTTATTTTGTGTCTGACTTTGTGTATTTGTACGCAGTTTTGCTTCTTTGTCTCTGTACCTTTGTGAATGAGTGGATGTTTGCTGGTCTCTATGTCTGTGTTTGTGTGATTCTGTTTCTGACCCAGTGTATTTTTGGTTATTTTTTCCTCTCTCTCTCTAAGTGCCTGTGTGTCTGAGCGGATGTTTGGTTGTCTCTTTGTCGGTCTATATGTGATTTTTTTTCTGACTCAGTGCGTTTGTAGGTATTTTTTCCTCTATATCTCTCTCTGCCAGTGTGTCTCAGCAGATGTTTGCTTGTCTCTATGTCTGTCTAAGTGTCATTTTTTGTCTGACTCTGTGTATTTGTAGGTATTTTTGCCTCTCTCTCTCTCTCTATTGTTACATGAGTGAGCGGAAATTGGCATATCTCCGTGTCACTCTTTTAATAGTTTTGTGTCTGACTCTGTGTGTTTGTACGCATTTCTGCTTCTTTGTCTCTGTGCCTTTGTGAATGAGCGGATGTTTGCATCTATCTGTGTCTGTGTTTGTGTGATTATGTGTCTGTCACTGTACGTTTGATGTATTTTGCCTCTCTCTCTCTCTATGCATGTGTGTCTGAGTGGATGGTTGCTTGTCTCTAATTTTGTCTTTGTGTGATTATATGTCTGACTCTGTCTATTTGTAGATATTTTTTGGCCTCTCTCACTCTGTGCCTGTGTGTCTGAGCGGATGTTTGCTTGTCTGTGGGGATTTTAGAGAAAAAAACAGCTCATCGCTATTAGAATTTGGTAAAGGCTCTGTTAATCTATCTCAGTTTCTAATATATCTTCTGTGAGCCTTTTTGTAGTATCTATGTCTCCAAAAATTACTTTTCTTACATTTCCTACTTTTTAATAAACATCTTAAGCGTTTGACTTGCTTGTGTACTCTAAAAATAATGAAAACATAACAAAGTACTGCATAATTTTTTTTGAAATAACGACATGTAGAATATTAATACAAAAATATGTTACATACATTATTATTCATTTTTTTATCATTGAACAAGTTTGGTCATTTTGAATCTGCTCCATAAAATAATTCACCATGTTCTATTTTGATAGTGTCGCTACTCTCTTCTCTTAGTTTGTAGCCAGTAGAATAATCGTTAATCCTTTTTGACTCATTCACAATTTTTAATGTGGTGTCAGCTACATGTTCAATATTAGTTTCATTTTTTCATTAGTGGATACATTTGCTATATCGGTTGGTATAAAACACCAAGGGTTAAACATGCCCCCCCTTTCTGGATAATAAATACTATATGTAAATAAAGGGACGAAACGCATAACGTAATGCCCGCGTCCCGAGAGCAATGGGGTATTGATATATCCCACAGCCCAGAGACAGAGTTACTGGACCTTTCAGAAAGGCTGAACAAAATGGCTAAGTTTTGAATAAGTGTCATTTCTGAATGCAGAGGCGTGGGAGGGGGAGCGGGATGCCCTCAAATACATTTGACATTCAAATACGGCATTAGAACGTTCAATTTTCAGTCGAATGTGGTCCCTCTGAAGATTCTATGACAACTCCTTCCATGCAAGTGCCTTGGTGAAAAAAACAATACTAAAAAGGATAAATAAATAATATATTGAGCCCATTTCACTCTTTACTCAAGCCGTGCTATTGTGCTGCCTATGATATTATATGTCATATTGTTTTCTTATAAAATATACAAAAGCTGTCACTTTTGGGCTTTAACACCGTTGAAATTTTGTTTATGTTCCCTACTGATTTTGGATAAAGGCAACTTCTTTTCAAACTGCTCGTGATAACGAACTCCAAGTAAGGAGAGACCCGACTCTAAAAAACAAATTCTAAAAAACAAATAAATGGAAAACGGAAAAACGGATTTGTTTTGATACCAATAGATACATCAAAATACTCAGATTTTTATGTTGATTTCAAATATATAAGTTTCATCAAGTTTTGTTTTACCCTTCAAAAGTTATGCGCCTGAGAAAATTTGTCTTATTTAAAAAAAGGAGGAAACAACCTAAAAGTTATGAAAAAAACCTTAATGAAAATAACACCATCAAATTCAGCGTATTAGTGAACCCTACTGTAGAAGTTTCAAGCTCCTATCTGCAAAAATGTGGGATTTTGTATTTATTTGTCAGAAGAAAGATCACGGATCCGTGTTTATTTGTTTTTCTGTTTGTTTGTTTTTTTTCCCAGGAGTGATCGCATCGACCCAGTGGTCATAGAATATCGCGGTGGGGCTCATTCCAATGGAAATTAATAGTTCTAGTGCCCCTTTTAAGTAGCAAAAAAATGGAAGACAACTAGACCCCCTCCCACGCTCATTTTTTCCAAATGTCACCTAACAGTAGGAATGCATTATTGACTAAGGCCGGGAGTGACGTCACAGTCAGATTATTGATCTACGAAGGGGACATATTTCTGGGAAATTGATTACATAATCGACGGGAAATTCTATATTGATCCACGAAGGGGACAGGCTCATGTGTCTCTTTCAAGGTCAATCAGGGTTGTTTCTAAGCCTATTGACTCCGATCGAGAATGACGTCACAGTCAGATTATAGATCTACGAAGGGGACATATTTCTGGGAAATTGATTCAATAATCGACGGGGAATTCTAAGTGTATTGATCCACTAAGGGGACAGTATTTCGGGGAAATTGATTTGCATAATCGACGTGGAATTCTAATCTGAGGGGAATTAGAAACAATATGGCTTCTCTACTTTAGTGTCAGAGATAAATTAATATTCTATTTTTAAATATGGCTTCTCTGGTCTTTAGTGTCAGAGATAAATATTAATATTCTTCCAAAACCTTAATAGTGTAACTAGGAACACCTTAGATTTTTTTCAGAAATTCAAGCGAGATCAAGACAGATTGAATATATTTAACGCGGGAAATGGTTTCTTGGGAATTTTAAATGTGATATCGGAAAAGGATGCCGAAACAAAAGGAACATTCTGAAATTACTTTTAGGGGATTATTAGGGCGAAAACAAATTAATCAACATCTTAGGGATTTTTTGGATGAAACAGTTTGAGACATTTTAGAGGATGATTTGGGAAGAAACTCTGTAGCCGTTATAATACACAAGTTCCATTTGAACAGTGTTGTAAGGTCCCCTACCCCAACCCCCAAGCCCCCCCTCCCCCTCCCTACAGCTTTTTGCCCCCCCCCCCTATTTTTTTACTTTTTTTGTGATATTGAGATACAGAAGGGCCCCCTAGGCCCCCCCCCCGAATTGTAGGCCCCCATTTTTTTAATAATTTTTTTTGCATGCTTGAGACACAGGAGGACCCCCTCCTTACAAATTTATGGCCCCCCCCTCCCCAACTTTTTTGAACTTTTTTATTTTTTTTTAACATGGGTTTTTTTCAACTTTTTTTTATTATTTTTTTTAACATGATATATTTTTCAACTTTTTTTCTACATGTCTGTGAATGACACAAAACATACTTCAAACATAAGAAATTCATATTTAATATTTTCACAATTTATTATAAGTAACAGTTTTTTCTTAGCAGTAACAAATTTCTTCTAATAGCACCAACTTTTCCATCAAAGATAACAAATTTTTTCATCATGATAACAAGTTTTCTGTCAAAAGTAGCAAGATTTCCTTAACACTAACAAATTTTGTCTTCGATGTATCAACATTTTCCCTTAATACTAACAAACTTCCAAATAAAACTATCAACTTTTTCTTAGAAGTATAATTTTCTTAACACTAACAAATTTTCTCTTCGAAGTAACAACTTTTACCTCAACACTAACAAACTTTTACTTAATACTATGAAATTTCTCTTTAAAGTAACAATTTTTCGTCAGTGATAACAAATTATCTGTTAGAACTAACAAGTTTTCTGCCAAAGATACCAGATTTTTCTTAGAAGTAACAATTTTTTCATTTATGATAACAAGTTTTATGTCAGAAATAGCAATTTTTCCTTAACACTAAAAAATTTTCTCCTCGAAGTAACAACTTTTTCCTTAATACTAACAAACTTTTACTTAACACTATCAAATTTCTCTTAGAGGTAACATTTTTTTCGTCAGTGATAACAAGTTTTCTGTGAGAAGTAGCAAGTTCCATGTCAAGGATACCAAATTTTTCTTACAAATAACTATTCACTATAACAAATTTTCTCTTCGAAGTAACAACTTTTTCCTCAATACTAACAAACTTCTACATAAAACTATCAAATATCTCTTAGAAGTAACCATTTTTTCGTCAGTGATAAGAAGTTTTCTCTAAGAAGTAGCAAGTTCCATGTCAAGGATGCCAAATTTTTCTTCGAAATAACAGTTTCTTCGTTTATGATAACAAGTTTTCTGATAGAAGCAGCAATTTTCCCTTAACACAAAAAAATGTTTTCCTCGAAGTAACAACTTTTACCTTAACACTAACAAACTTTTACTTAACACTATCAAATTTATCTTAGAAATAACAATTTTTCGTCAGTGATAACAAGTTTTCTGTAAGAATTAGCAAGTTTTCTGCCAATGATATCCGATTTTTCTTAGAAGCAACAATTTTTTCGTTTATGAAAAACAAGTTTTCTGTCAGAAGTAGCAATTTTTACTTAACACTAACAAGTTTCCTCTTCGAAGTAGCAACTTTTTCCTCAGTCGCTTTTCAGTCTCTGACCTTTTAAGACATATTTATTCTTTTAAAGGATTAAATCCCAGTTTTTGAACAGGTGTGAATTAAAAGGATTATATTCGGACTTAATTAGAGACTAGACTTCATTTTATCCTAAACCCCAAGAATGACTAGGAGAGTAAGCCTCGAATGTCGCTGCAGGGCAACTTTAAACTGTTTGGTATGCATTGACTGTGGATCCTATTTCCACGAACAATGTGCTAGAATTGAACGTTTCCAATGGACTAAAAGTTGGCTATGCCTAGATTGTTCTGTGAAAAAGTATAGTTTAAACAAGGATAGTCCAAAAAAGGTAATTACTTTTGCTGATACTTGTTCCAGTCAACCCCAGCCTCTCCCAATTACTCCCCCTCGTCGTCTATCTGGCAATGACCTGGCGAACATTGTGATGGAAATTCGATCATCCCCTCTAGCTCCAAACCTTCCAAGTAATAATGACCATCTCGAAGTCAACAGATATAATGCCTCTTGCCAGACTGAAACTACTACTTGTGGCAATTGTTGTTCTAATCCCCTATCGGACTTATCATTCCTTTCCCTTATAGCATTGAGAGATAAATTAGAATTAATGAGCAAGGAAATATCTGCAATAGTAGACCTTAGGTCGCGTCTAAATGAAATCCCTCCAAAATCGTCTGATGTTAATGAGGATCAAAATCAGGAAATTATCAGTAATAAATCCCACCCGGATAAATATTCAATTGTTTCCTGTAACAAAGAGGTGATGAAACAAAGTTGTATTTTTCAAAAGTTCAGCTACCTTGGGGATAACATAATTAAGAGTTCATCTGACCTGGAGAACATGAAGTTGAATACTAATGAATGCGAACTAAAGGTCAAGTCAATCAAGATAAGCGGTCATGAACTGACTACACATAAGGGTGTATGCAAATTTGCCTGGAATGATATTTGCAAAAAAGGCAAAAAATGTTAATATCTGCATGTTTGCAGGAGTTTTAATGTTGGGGGTGAGTGTAAGGTCTCTGACTGCCAACTATTCCACCAGAAAGTTTGTTTTAAGTTT
Organism: Artemia sp. Qi Xiang Cuo; assembly: GCF_049724085.1. NCBI lineage: Eukaryota > Metazoa > Arthropoda > Branchiopoda > Anostraca > Artemiidae > Artemia > Artemia sp. Qi Xiang Cuo. Next base: position 32,826,974 of record NC_142802.1, on the reverse strand, counting down.
GGAATTAGTCATTGTTCTGGTTGTGACCGGATTCATTTGAATCATGGCTATGGCACATTCAAAAACTTTTTAATAATACCAGAAAGAGTTACCATCAACAGTCAAACTCTCTCCCGTGTATTACCACTATGAATATTGATCAGCCAAAAAGCAAAGTTTGCCTCACCAGCCCACTGTTCCAACCTGCCCTCAAAGGCGCCATGAATCCAAATCATCAACGGCACCGAACAAACCCATTCAGAAGACTTCCATGTTACGTTCCAGCTCCCTCTCATCTAAATTGCCAAATCAGTCTATCTCCTCGGTCCCGTTATTTACATCAAACGAACCCAAGAACTTACAACAAGTCTACAACAACAAATCAAGAAACCCTGGTTTGATACATTGCTCCTCCTCTTACACATTTCCCAGAATCCTTCTAGCGAATGTAAGGTCACTGGTGAATAAAATGCATGAACGTCAAATTAGTCTTGACAAAAACAAGATAGATATTTTTATCCTTACCGATACATGGTCTGCAACTGAAGACTTTTGCTCCATTATAAATTATGTTTCCCATTTTAAGCCCAGGATAGACATGCAGGTATCCCTCTATCTCATGGCGGAGGAGTAGCTTTTTTTTGTCGGTCTACCCTTCCTAAACGGATTCTTTAGGTTTCTGAAATAGTGAACAACTCCAAAACCGAAGTTCTATGGCTATGGACCAGACCCAAAAAACCTTCCAAAAGAAGTATCTTGCATGATTTTTGTATTATTTTTTACCCTCCTCGTAGTGGATTTAAGAAGGAGCTGACGGCATATCTGCAACTTTATGCTGACAGAATTTGCTGCAAGTATCCTTATTCTGCAATTACATTATGTGGGGATTTTAATGAGCTAGACCAAAAGTGGCTTAGCTCTGCCCTTAGCCTTGATCAAGTGGTCAAGTCGCCTACACGCGGTGATAAGACCCGAGACTTAATTTTTACCAACATTGAAGAATACTACTGTGTCCGCAAAAGGATTTTTCCAAAAATCTCGAAAGCTTAGAAACATCGTTGTTAGCAAAATCGATAAAGCAATAGCACTTGCTCAATAAGTTACTGTATTCGGACCCTAAGAAATTCCACAAAAGTGTCCAAGATCTCATGGGAAAGGTTTCTTCAAAAATTTTCTTACTGGACAGTAATGGTGACCCAGTGGGTACGGATGTCATAAATGATCATTTTGCTTCAATTTGTAAAATTCACCCGCCACTCCAGCATATGCCGGCCAACAGTGCAGTGAATGGCATTCTAGTGATTGAAATTCATCGGACTCAACTTAAACTTGAAACTCTTGACACAAATAAGTCAGTATGCCCAGGTGATATCCCTACCACATTGATTGCGGAATGTGGCCAGTATTTACGTGAACCTCTAACTGCTATTTTTAACCAATGTTTTGTAGATGGTATTTTTCCAGTGTGTTTTAAACTAGCTATTATATCTCCTATACCAAAAACTAAGACCCCAAAACTTTCCTCTGACTTAAGACCAATATCAAAAACCCCCATTTTCGCTAAAATATTTGAAAGTTTTATTTACCATTTCCTTTTTGACGATATTCATGATAAAATCAACCCAAATCAGTTTGGCTTTAGGCCGAATCATAGCACTACGCATTGCTTAATTTATATACTTGCTACTATTTTCGCTCATCTTGAGTTGAATAGTTTCTACGTTGAGGCTGTTTTTGCTGATATTAGCAAAGCCTTTGATAATTTGGATCATCAGACAGTTATAGATAATGCAATGGCCTTAGGTGCAAGAAATTTTGTTTTACGTATGTTAGCTAGCTTTTTGTCTGGCCGTGAGCAATGTGTAGTCCTCCCTAACGGGGATTCATCAGGTTTTTCCTCAATTTCCTGTGGTGCACCTCAAGGGACTAGCATTAGTTAGGTACTTTAGCATTTTTAATAGTTTTTAATAATGCTTTACCAAGTTTTAACAACTCTTTTAAATTTACGGGTGATTTGACATTACTGAACCTTTGTCAAACATCTAATACTTTGAATGTTACACTCGATTCACGAATTAACAATTTAAAGACTGATCTTGACAATGTTAAACTCAACTTAAGCATACCCAAAAGCAGTTTCATATTATTTTCTTTTTTAGAAAATATACCCCCTATCAATAATTACCTTTGCATACCAAATTTAAATACTGTTAAACTGCTTAGTGTGCAGTTGGACAACGACCTTTAATGGAGCTCCCACATTTCCCACTTATTCAAGTCATTTTTTTTCTCCTTAAATCTTTCTCCCTTCTCAAACGGTTCTCCATATCAATCTAAAACCTTAAAATAATTTATTGTTCTTATATAAGCCCCTGTCTGGAATATGCTTGTCCTGTCTGGCACCTTGGGTTGACCAAAGACCAATGTTCTAAAATTGAAAATATTTCAAAAAGAGCAATAAATATTGTTCTGGGGACGGCCTATACTACATACGATGAAGGTTTGGCTAGACTTGAACTTATTACATTGGAATCACGACGTCACATCCTTACCATGAACTTTAGTCACAAGTGCCTTAGTTCTGACTATCATCGACGTTTTCTCCCTCCCTTTAAAGAAAATCCCCCAATACTTCCTAATAAAAGAGTCAATGCTCGTAGAGCTCCAAATACCTAACTGGGCCTGTATCCCCAAATGGTGGCCATGAGGTACCAAAACTCTTTTATCCCATATTTTGTTTCCCATTTTAATAATTGATATAACTTTTGTTTTATGTTTATCCCCTAACATCTGTTTTGACATCTGTAACATTCATTTTTGTCCTAACTTCTGTATTCAATTTTTTCTTTTATGTTTATCCCATAACATTTGTTTTGTTATTGTAATTTTGACGTGCTTATGCTAGCTTTTGTGCTATTTAGCCAATAAATCATATTCTATTCTAAAAACTATCAAATTTTTCGTAGAAGTATAATTTTTTTCCCTTCATGATAAAAAGTTATCTGTCAAAAGTAGCATGTTTTCCTTAACACTAACAAATTTTCTCATCAAAGCAATAATTTTTCCTTAACACTAACAGAGTTTTAGTTACAACTATCAAATTTCTCTTAGAAGTAACAATTTCTCGTCAGTGATAACAAATTTTCTGTTAGACCTAACAAGTTTTTTGTCAAAGATACCAAATTTTTCTTAGAAGTAACAATTTTTTGTTTATGATAGCAAGTTTTCTGTCGGAAGTAGCAAGTTTTCCTTTCACACTAACAAATTTTCTCTTCAAAGTAATAATTTTTTTCTTAATACTAACAGAGTTTTAGTTACAACTATCAAATTTCTCTTAGAAGCAACAATTTTTCGGCAGTGATAACAGGTTTTCAATAAGAACTAACAAGTTTTATGTCAAAGATACCAAATTTTTCTTAGAAGTAACAATTTTTTCGTTTATGATAGCAAGTTTTCAGTCAGAAGTAGCAATATTTCCTTTCACAATAACAAATTTTCTTTTCGAAGTAACAACTTTTTCCTCAACACTACAAAACTTTTACTTTATACTATCAAATTTCTCTTAGAAGTAACCATTTTTTTGTCAGTGATAACAAGTTTTCTGTAAGAAGTGGCAAGTTTTCTGTCAAAGAGGCCAAATTCTTCTTAGAAATAACAATATCTTCGTTTATGATAACAAGTTTTCTAATAGAAGTAGCAATTTTTCCTTAAAACTAACAGATTTTCTCCTCGAAGTAACAACTTTTACCTTAATAGTAACAAACTTTTACTTAACACTATCAAATTTTTCTTAGAAGTAAAAATTTTTCGTCAGTGATAACAAGTTTTCTGTAAGAAGTAGCAAGTTTTCGGCCAAAGATAAGAGATTTTCATTAGAAGTAACAATTTTTTCGTTTATGATAACGAGTTTTCTGTCAGAAGTAGCAAGTTTTTTTAACACTAACAAATTTTCTCTTCTAAGTAACTACTTTTTCCTCAATACTAACAAACTTCTACTTAAAACTATCAAAATTTTCGTAGAAGTATAATTTTCCCTTCATGATAAAAAGTTTTCTGTCAAAAGTAGCAAGTTTTCCTTAACACTAACAAATTTTCTCATCAAAATAACAATTTTTTCATTAACACTAACAGAGTTTTAGAAGTAACAATTTTTCGTTAGTGATAACAAATTTTCTGTTAGAACTAACAAGTTTTCTGTCAAAGATACCAAATTTTTCTTAGAAGTAACAATTTTTTTGTTTATGATAGCAAGTTTTTCTTCACATTAACAAATTTTCTGTTCAAAGTAACCACTTTTTCATTAATACTAATAGGCTTTTACTTAACACTATCAATTTTCTCTTAGAAGTAATGGGTTTTTCTTAACTGTAAAAATTTTTTTCTAATACCCCAAGTTTTACGTCAAAGATAGTAAATTTCTCTTAGAAGTAACAATGTTTTTGTCAGTGATACCAAATTTTTTGTTTGAAGTAGCAAGTTTTCTTTCAAAGATACCATATTTTTCTTAGAAGTAACAACTTTTTCGTCTATTATAACAAGTTTTCTGTCGGAAGTAGCAAGTTTTCCTCAACACTAACAAAGTTTCACATCGAAGTAACAATTTTTCGTCAGTTATAACAAGTTTTCTGTTAGAAGTAGCAAGTTTTCTGTCAAAGAGCCAAATTTTTTCTTAGAAATAACAATATCTTCGTTTATGATAACAAGTTTTCTGTTAGAAGTAGCCATTTTTCCTTTCCAACTAACAAATTTTCTCTTCGAAGTAACAACTTCTTCCTTAATACTAACAAATTTTTACTTAATACTATCAATATCTCTTAGAAGTAACAATTTTTCGTCACTGATAACAAGTTTTCTGTAAGAAGTAGAATGTTTTCTGTCAAAGATACCAAATTTTTCATAGTAATAACAATTTCTTCGTTTATGATAACAAGTTTTCTGTCAGAAGTAGCAATTTTTCCTTAACACTAAAAAGTTCATCATCGGAGTAACAACTTTTTCCTTAATACTAACAAACTTTTACTTAACACACTCAAATTTCTCTTAGAAGTAATAGATATTTTGTTAACAGTAACAAATTTTTTATAATAACACCAACCTTTCCGTCAATGATAATAAATTTCACTTCAAAGTTACAATTTTTTCGCCAATAATAGAAAGTTATCTATTAGAACTAACAAGTTTTCTGTCAATGATACCAAATTTTTCTTAGAAGTAACAATTTGTCGTTATGATAACACGTTTTCTAACTGAAGTAGCAATATTTCCTTAACACTAACAAATTTTCCTTTCGAAGTATTAACATTTTCCCTTCAATACTAAAAAATTTTTACTTAACACACTCAAATTTCTATTATAAGTAATAGGTATTTTCTTAACAGTAGCATATTTTTCTAAAAGCACCAACCTTTCCGTCAATGATAATAAATCTATCTTAAAAGAAACATTTTTTTCGTCAATGATAACTAGTTATCAGTTAGAAGTAACAAGTTTTCTTTCAAAGATACAAAATTTTTCTTTGAAGTAACAATTTTTTCGTTATGATAACAATTTTTTGCCAGAAGTAGCTTATATTTCCTTAACACTAACAAACTTTCTTTTTGAAACATCAATAGTTTCCATTAATACTACCAAACTTTTACTTAACACTAACATATTTTCTCTTCGATGCATCAACTTTTTTCCTTAATAATAACATACTATTACTTAACACACTCAAATTTCTATTGGAAATAACACTTTTCGTCAGTGATAACACGTTTTTTGCTTGAAGTAGCAAGTTTTCTGTCAAAGATACCAAAATTATTTTCTTAGAAGTAACAATATTTTTCTTATGATAACAAATTTTCTGGCAGCAGTAGCAAGTTTTCCTTAACACTAACAAATTTTCTCATCAAAGTAACAACATTTTACCTTAGAACTAACGAACTTTTTCTTGACACCTGCTCACACACACACTCATAGTGAGAGAGACATGCAAAAAGTTAGGTTAAGTTATGTTAATATATAGTGGTGTGCCACTCTAAGTGAACCTAAATTAACCTAACTTTTTGCATATCTCTGTGTGAGCAGGTGTCAAGTAAAAGTGTGTTAGTTCTAAGGAAAGATATTGTTACTTTGATGAGAAAATTTGTTAGTGTTAAGGAAAACTTGCTACTTCTGCCAGAAAACGTGTTATCATAACGAAAAAAATGTTACTTCTAAGAAAACATTTTGGTATCTTTGAAAGAAAACTTGCTACTTCTAACAGAAAATTTGTTATCACTGACGAAAAAATTGTTACTTCTAAGAGAAATTCATTATCTTTGACGTAAAACTTGGGGGTATTAGAAAAAAATTTGTTACAGTTAAGAAAAACCTATTATTTATAAAAGAAATTTGATAGTGTTAAGTAAAAGACTATTAGTATTAATGAAAAAGTGGTTACTTCGAAGAGAAAATTTGTTAGTTTGAAGGAAACTTGCTATTGCTGACAGAAAACTTGTTATTATAAACGAAGAAAATTGTTGCTTCCAAGAAAAATTTGGTATCTTTGATAGAAAATTTTTTATCACTGACGAAAAAATGGTTGCTGCTAAGAGAAATTTGATGGTATTAAGTAAAAGTTTTTAGTATTGAGGAAAAAGTCGTTACTTCGAAGAGAAAATTTGTTAGTTTGAATGGAAAACTTGCTACTTCTGACAGAAAATATGCTAAAATTGTTACATCTAAGAAAAATTTCGTATCTTTGACAGAAAACTTGTTAGTTCTAACAGAAAATTTGTCATCCCTGACGAAAAATTGTTAATTCTAAGAGAAATTTGATAGTCGTAACTAGAACTGTGTTAGTGTTAATGAAAAAATTGTTACTTTGATGAGAAAATTTGTTAGTGTTAAGAAAAACTTGCTACTTTTGACAAAAAACTTTATCGTTAACGGAAAAATTATACTTCTACGAAAAATTTGATAGTTTTAAGTAGAAGTTTGTAAGTATTGAGGAAAAAGTTGTTACTTCGAAGAGAAAATTTGTTAGTGTTAAGAAAACTTGCTACTTCTAGGAGAAAACTTGTTATCAAAAAGGAAAAAATTGTTACTTCTAAGAAAAACCTGATATCTTTGGCAGAAAACTTGCTACTTCTTCCAGGAAACTTGTTATCACTGACGAAAAGTTGTTACTTCTAAAAGAAATTTGATAGTGTTAAGTAAAAGTTTAATAGTATTAAGGTAAACTTTGTTACTTCGAGGAGAAATTTTGTTAGTGTTAAGGAAAAATTGCTACTCCTAACAGAAAACTTGTTATCATAAACGAAGATATTGTTATTTCTAAGAAGAATTTGGTCTCTTTGACAGAAAACTTGCCATTTCTTACAGAAAACTTGTTATCACTGATGAAACATTGTTACTTCTAGGAAAAATTTGGTATCATTGACAGAAAACTTGTTAGTTCTAACAGATAAATTGCTAAACAAAAAATCGCGAAGAAAGGAATAAATTGCTATTATTGGCGAAAAAATTGGTAACTTTTAAGTGAAATTTATTATCATTGACGGAAAGGTTGCTGTTATTAGAAAAAGTTTATAACTGTTAAGAAAATATCTTTTACTTCTAAGAGAAATTTGAGTGTCTTAAGTAAAAGTTTGTTAGTATTAAGGTAAAAGTTGTTACTTCGAGGAGAATATTTTTTAGCGATAAGGAAAAATTGCTACTTTTAACAGAAAACTTGTCATCATAAACGAAAAATTGTTACTTCTAAGAAAAATTTGGTCTCTTTGACAGAAAACTTGCTACTTCTTACAGAAAACTTGTTATCACTGACGAAAAAAAATGGTTACTTCTAAGAGAAATTTAATAGTATTAAGTAAAAGAGTTTTAGTGTTGAGGAAAAAGTTGTTACTTCGAAGAGAAAATTTGTTAGTGTGAAATGAAAAATTGCTACTTCTGACATAAAACTTGTTAGTTCTTACAGAAAACTTGTTATCACTGACGAAAAACTGTTACTTCTAAAAGAAATTTGATAGTTGTAACTTCTAAGAGAAATTTAATAGTATTAAGTAAAAGAGTTCTAGTGTTAATGAAAAAATTATCACTTTGATGAGAAAATTTGTTAGTGTGAAAGGAATACTTGCTACTTCTGAAAGAAAACTTGCTAACCTAAACGAAAAAATTGTTACTTCTAAGCAAAATTTGGTATCTTTGACCGAAAACCTGTTAGTTCTAGCAGAAAATTTTTTATCACTGACGAAAAATTGTTGCTTCTAAGAGATATTTGATAGTTGTTACTAAAACTCTGTTAGTGTTAAGAAAGAAATTATGAATTTGATGAGAAAATTTGTTAGTGTTAAGGAAAACTTGCTACTTTTGACAGAAAACTTTTTATCATGAACGGAAAAAAATTATATTTCTACGAAAAATTTGATAGTTTTAAGTAGAAATTTGATAGTATTGAGGAAACAGTTGTTACTTCGAAGAGAAAATTTGTCAGTGTTAAGGAAAACATGGTTATTTCTAAGAGATATTTGATAGTTTTAAGTAAAAGTTTGTTAGTATTTTGGAAAAAGTTGTTACTTCAAAGAGAAAATTTGTTATAGTGAAGGAAAACTTGATACTTCTGACAGAAAACTTGTTATCGGAGACGAAAAATGTTTACTTCTAAGAGATATTTGATAGTTGTAACTAAAACTCTGTTAGTGTTGCGGAAACGTTCACGATAAAAAGTTTTCTGTCAAAAGTAGCAAGCTTTCCTTAACACTAACAAATTTTATCATCAAAGTAACAATTTTGTCATCAACACCAACAGAGTTTTAGTTACAACTATCCAATTTCTCTTAGAAGTAACAATTTTTCGTCAGTGATAACAAATTTTCTGTTAGAACTAACAAGTTTTCTGCCAAAGAGTTTTTGTAGTTTTCTGTCAAAGAGTTTTAAGTAGAAGTTTGTTAGTATTGAGGAAAAAGTTGTTACTTCGAAGAAAAAAATTTGTTATAGTGAAGGAAAACTTGATACTTCTGACAAAAAACTTGTTATCATAAGCGTAAAAATTGTTACTTCTAAGAAAAATTCGGAATTTTTGACGGAAAACTTACCTCGTCTTACAGAAAACTTGTTATCAGTGACAAAAAATGGTTACTTCTAAGAGATATTTGATAGTTGTAACTAAATCTTTGTTAATGCTACGGAAAAAATTGTTTATGTGATGAGAAAATATTTTAGAGTTAAGGGAAACTTGCTACTTTTGACAGAAAACTTTTTATCATGAACGGAAAAAAATTATACTTCTAAGAAAAATTTGATAGTTTTAATTAGAAGTTTGTTAGTATTGAGGAAAAAGATGTTACTTCGAAGAGAAAATTTGTTAAGGTTAAGAAAAACTTGCTACTTCTGACAGAAAACTTGTTATCATAAACGATAAAATCTATAATTCTAAGAAAAATCTGATATCATTGGCAGAAAACTTGCTACTTCTTACAGAAAACTTATTATCACTGACGAAATATTGTTACTTCTAAGAGAAATTTGATAGTGTTAAGTAAAAGTTTGTTAGTATTAAGGTAAAAGTTGTTACTTCGAGGAGAAAATTTGTTAGTGTTAAGGAAAAATTGCTACTTTTCACAGAAAACGTGTTATCATGAACGAAAAAATTGTTACTAATAAGTAAAATTTGATATCCTTGAGATGGAACATGCTACTTCTTACAGAAAACTTGTTATCACAGACGAAAAATTGTTACTTCTAAGAGAAATTTGATAGTGTTAAGTAAAATTTTGTTAGTATTAAGGAAAAAGTTGTTGCTTCGAGGAGAAAATTTGTTTGTGTTAAGGAAAACTCGCTACTTCTGATACAAAACTTTTTATCATAAACGGAAAAAATTGTTACTTCTAAGAAAAATCTGGTATCTTTGGTAGAAAAACTGCTACTTCTTACAGAAAACTTGTTATCACTAACGAAAAATTGTTGTTTCTAAGAGAAATTTGATAGTGTTAAATAAAAGTTTTGTTGTATTAAGGTAAAAGTTTTAACTTTGAGGAGAAAATTTTTTAGTGTTAAGGAAAAATTGCTACTTCTAACAGAATACTTGTTATCATAAATGAAGAAATTGTTATTTCGAAGAAAAATTTGGCATCCTTGACATGGAACTTGCTACTTCTTACAGAAAACTTGTTATCACTGACAAAAAAATGGTTACTTCTAAGAGATATTTGATAGTTTGAAGTAGAAGTTTGTTAGTATTGAGGAAAAAGTTGTTACTTCGAAGAGAAAATTTGTTAGAGTGAAGGAAAAATTGATACTTCAGACAGAAAACTTGTTATCACTGTCGAAAAATGTTTACTTCTAAGAGATATTTGATAGTTGTAACTAAAACTCTTTTAGTGTTACGGAAACGTTCACGATAAAAAGTTTTCTGTAAAAAGTAGCAAGTTTTTCTTAACACTAACAAAATTTTCTCATCAAAGTAACAATTTTTTCATTAACACTAACAGAGTTCTAGTTACAGCTATCAAATTTCTCTTAGAAGTAACAATCTTTCGTCAGAGATAACAAATTTTCTGTTAGAACTAACAAGTTTTCTGTCAAAGAGTTTTCGTAGTTTTCTGTCAAAGAGTTTTAATTAGAAGTTTGTTAGTATTGAGGAAAAAGTTGTTATTTCGAAGAGAAAATTAGTTATAGTGAAGGAAAACTTGATACTTCTGACAGAAAACTTGTTATCATAAACGTAAAAATTGTTACTTCTAAGAAAAATTAGGAATCTTTGACAGAAAACTTGCCACGTCTTACAGAAAACTTGTTATCAGTGACGAAAAATGGTTACTTCTAAGAGATATTTGATAGTTGTAGCTAGAACTTTGTTAGTGTTACGGAAAAAATTGTTTATGTGATGAGAAAATTTGTTAGTGCTAAGGGAAACTTGCTACTTTTGACAGAAAACTTTTTATAATGAATGGAAAAAAATTATACTTCTAAGAAAAATTTGATAGTTTTAAGTAGAAGTATGTTAGTATTGAGGAAAAAGTTGTTATCACAGAAAACTTGTTATCATAAACGAAAAATTGTAACTTCTAAGAAAAATCTGGTATCTTTGGCAGAAAACTTGTTAGTTCTAACAGAAAATTTGTTATCATTGACGAAAAATTGTTACTTCTAAGACAAATTTGATAGTATTAAGTAAAAGTTTGTTAGTTTTGAGGAAAAAGTTGCTACTTCGAATAAAAAATTTGTTAGTGTTAAGGAAAACTTGCTACTTTTGACAGAAAACTTTTTATCATGAACGGAAAAAAATTATACTTCTAAGAAAAATTTGGTAGTTTTATGTGGAAGTTTGTAAGTATTAAGGGAAAATGTTGATACATCGAAGAGAAATTTGAGTGTGTTAAGTAAAGTTTGTTTGTATTAAGTGAAAATGTTGATACTTCGAAGAGAAGATGTGTTATTGTTAAGGAGATCTTGCTACTTCTGACAGAAAACTTGTTATCATAATGAAAAAAATTGTTATCTTTTATGGAAAAGTTGGTGCTATCAGAAGAAATTTTGTTACTGCTAAGAAAAAAACTGTTACTTCTGACAAATTGTGCAAATATTCAATATGAATTTCTTATGTTTTAAGTATGTTTCACGTCATTCGAGGACATCTAGAAAGAAGTTGAAAGATATATCATGTTAAAAAATAATAATAATAAAAATTTGAAAAAATACTATGTTAAAAAAAAAGTTCACAAAAAGTTGGGGGGGGGGGCATAAATTTGTAGGGAGGGGGGTCCTCCTGTGTCTCAAGCAAGCAAAAACAGTATTAAAAAAGGGAGGGGGGCAAAAATTTGGGGGGCCTTTGGGGGCCTGGTGGGGGCCCTTCTGTATCTCAAGCTCTCAAAAAAAAGTAAAAAAATGGGGGGGGGGCTAAAGGTTGTGTGGAGGTTGGGGTAGGGGACCTTACAACACTGTTCAAATGGAGCTTGTGTATTATAACGACCATAGAGTTTCACCTCAGATCATCCTCTAAAATGTCTCAAACTGTTTCATCCAAAAAATCCCTAAAATGTTGATTAATTTGTTTTCGCTCAAATAATCCCCTAAAAGTAATTTCAGAATGTTCTTTTTGCTTCGGCATCCTTTTGCAATGTCACATTTAAAATTCCCAAGAAACCATTTCCTGCGTTAAATATATTCGATCTGTCTTGATCTCGTTTGAATTTCTGAAAAAATCTAAGGTGTTCCTAGTTACACTATTAAGATGTCGAAATAATATTAATTTATCTGTGACACTGAAGACCGGAGAAGCCATATTTAAAAATAGAATATCAATTTATCTCTGACACTAAAGTAGAGAAGCCATATTGTTTCTTATTCCCCTTATGTTAGAATTCCCCGTCGATTATTCAATCAATTTCCCAGAAATCCTGTCCCCTTCGTGGATCAATACACTTAGAATTCCCCGTCGATTATGCAATCAATTTCCCAGAAATATGTCCCCTTCGTAGATCAATAATCTGACTGTGATGTCACTCCCGGTCGGAGTCAATAATGTATTCCTACTCCTAACCAAATTTTGAGATAACCATTTTGTTCAGCATATTCTAGAGTCTGAAATAAGTGAGCTAGGTCTAGATGAATTGGATTCTTCTTAGAGTTAGTGATGAAGTCAAAATATTAGGTTTAAATGAATCGGATTTCTTTTAGAGTTAGAGACATATGAACTGGGATTTTTAGTCCCCGGGGGATGGGCTGCAAGTTATGAACTTTTCCCAATATTTACATACAGTATTGGTTATTGGGAAGTATACAGACGGTTTCAAGGAGGATTTTGTATGGTAGGCGGGGGGGAGGTCAGGTGTTAAGTGGGAGGATCTTTCCACGGAGGAAATTTTCATGGGGGAAGGGACATTGCTATGAAGGAACCGCCGGATTTTCCAGCATTATTTAAAAAACGATCAGAATTTTTTTTGTTTTTTTTACTGAAGTCAATACCTCGCTCTTTACGCCAAAGTTTTTTTTTTAGTATTTTCATAACAGATATGTATTCTAATTAAACGGCCTTTGTGATTAAGGGGTAATTCTTAAAGAGTTGGAATCAAATTCGAACTTTAGCGTAAAGAGCGAGGTATTGACTAGGGGGCGAACCCCCTAATGTACGTAATAACAATATATGAATATTGAAGTTCGTTAAGTAAGTTAATTCGTAAGTTATGTATTTTTTTTTTACAAATAAAAACGTTCGTAAATCAAATTAAAAGTTCTAGTGCCCTTTTTAAATAACCAAAAAAATTGGAGGCCCGCTAGGCCTCCTTCTCCGTCCCTTTTTTCTCAAAATAGTCCCTTCAAAATTTCGAGAAAGCCACTTCTATTTTCATTCGTTTATAAGATTTTGAACATTCTTCTATGTGGATTCTTTTGAGTATATTGTTTGTAAGTTACTATTCAGTTAACATCAAACAGTTTGTGGTAACGAACTGGAAGTAAGGAGCGACCCGGCTCAATAGTAACCGAAACTCTAAAAAACGGAATTTTGATACCAATAGATACATCAAAAGAATCAGATTTTTTTGCTGATTTCAGATATATAAATTTCATCAAGTTTATTCATACTCATCAAAAGTTACGTGCCTGAGAAAATATGCCTTAGTTTCGAAAAATGGGGGAAAACCCCCCTAAAAGTCATAGAACCTAAATAAAAAGTGCACCATTAGATTCAGCGTATCAGAGAATCCTACAATTAAGGTTTCAAGCTCCTATCTGCAAAAATATGGAATTCTCTATTTTTTGCCAGAAGAAAGATCACGGATGCGTGTTTTTTTTCCCCCCATTGATGATCGTATCGACCCAGTGGTCCTAGAATATTGCAAGTGGGCTCATTATATTAGAAATTAAAAGTTCTAGTTCGCTTTTCAAGTGACCAAAAAAAGGAGGGCAACTAGGCCCCCTCCCACAATAATTTTTTCCGAAAGTCACCTAACCAAAATTTTGAGATAACCATTTTGTTCAGCATGGTCGAAAATATATACTAATTATGTCTTTGAGGATGACTTACTACCCCACAGTCCCCTGGGGAAGGGCTGCAAGTTATGAGCTTTGCCCGATATTTACATATAGTATTGGTTATTGGGAAGTATACAGACGCTTTCAAGGAGGATTTTGTATGGTAGGGGGGCGGTCGGGTGTTACGTGGGAGGATCTTTCCACGGAGGAAATTTTCATGGAGGAAGGGACATTGCTATGAAGGAAGCGCCGGATTTCCCAGCATTATTTAAAAACGATCAGAATTTTTTTTGTTTTTTTACTGAAAGTAAGGAACAACATCAAAACTTAAAATGAACGAAAATTACTAAGTATATGAGGGGGTTCACCCCCAAGTCAATACCTCGCTCTTTACGCCAAAGTTATTTTTAGTATTTTCATAACAGATATTTATTCTAATTAAATGGCCTTTGTGAGTAAGGGGTCATTCTTAAAGAATTGGAATCAAATTTGAACTTTAGCGTAAAGAGCGAGGTTTTGACTAGGGGGCAAACCCCCTAATGTACGTAATAACAATATATGAATATTGAAGTTTGATAAGTAAGTTAGTTCGTAAGTTATGTATATTTAAAACTAATAAAAACGTTCGTAAATCAAATTAAAAGTTCTAGTGCCCTTTTCAAATAACCAAAAAAATTGGAGAGCCGCTAGGCCTCCTTCTCCGTCCCTTTTTTTCTAAAAATAGTTCCTTAAAAATTTCGAGCAAGCCACTTAACCAAAAAAAAAGTAAAATTAATATACAAATTTCGTTTTATTTTACTCATACGTTATTGAAAATTGATACATTGGCATCAATGACTTGGATAACAATTTCTCAAGAGAGGGCAAATGACACATTTTAATCGACAATAGTTCTTCTTAAGAGAGGGGGGCGGGGTATGGAGAGTTGTAGTTGTGCTTATAACTGTTCGGGCAGCCACCATTTTTCGCTGGGAAACAAAGACTTTTATTGAAACATGCAGTCTTCATAAAAAAAGGAAGAAAAGCAAGGACTGTACAAACATTTTTAAGCGCATTGGCAGCGTTTATTTTTGCACGCAGTTTTTGAGCTGCTAGATGAAACTTGCCTTCTTGGTAAAGCCAATTGGATTATTTTCTTAAAATTGAATTTATACAAAGTTTCCGAAATTAAAACCTTGAATTCCGTAGTTCGTGGCAAGTATTGCTTATAATTGTATCGTTATTAAATTTAATCTATCTGAAAACGTCCCAGGGACACAACTAGACAATGAGTAAAATAATGCTCAACCAAAATAACAGTAAATAATATTGTTTCGTAAAATGAAGGTTACGTTAAAACGTAATTCTTAACTTTTCTAGATGAATGTAATGAAACAGATGTGAAATGAAAAAAAGACACATAGAAGTCTATTCTTCTGCAGTGACCTGAACCATCTCCGCCTGTTGTGTAGTTTCATTGCACAACTTAACACTGATGAAATTCTCGGTATTACATAAATCTTACTCCAAAGAAATTTTCGATAAGAAACCATATATTAGTTTCATTCAGGAGGTTGAAAGTGGTCCTGAAGTTGAAAATTGTAATTTAGAAGATAAACAATAACAATCTGCGTTTTACTTACATAGATCTATTCAGCGTTCATTAAGGAGGCAATGTTTGAAAAATCTTTGGAAGTGCCAGTACAAGTTATTTAAATATAAATTTTAAGTCCCATTTTTTCGTTGGTGCCCAAGCAAAGCACAAGAATTAATTGATAGAAAAGAGTGTGATTAAGTGAAAAAGGTAGGTTCTTCCTTTGAAATTAATAACTCAATTATAAAATACATATATGATCTAGCGTAAAAAGACCACCTTATTTTTTCAAAAAGGCTAATATCAGAAGTAAAGGGATATATTTGCTTTTTTTTTGTCTATCGGCGAGCAGTCACACATAAAAGGATTTAAAGTCAGAAATAGGGAGAGCTGAAAATGTCTATTATATCCATTCTCCTATTCTATTTTCATTCATTTGTAAGATTTTGAACATTCTTCTAGGTGGATTCTTTTGACTATATTGTCTGTAACTTACTATTCAGCTAAAATCAAACAGTTTGTGGTAACGAACTGGAAGTAAGGAGCGACCCGACTCAATAGTAACCGAAACTCTAAAAAACGGAATTTTGATATCAATAGATACATCAAAAGAATCAGATTTTTATGCTGATTTTAAATATGTGAACTTAATCAAGTTTAGTAATACACATCAAAATTTACGTGCCTGAGAAAATTTGCCTTATTTTCAAAAAAAGGGGGAAACACCCCCTAAAAGTCATATAACCTTAATAAAAACTACACCATTAGATTCAGCGTATCAGATAATCATACAGTTGAGGTTTTAAGCTCCTACCTGCAAAAATATGGAATTCTGTATTTTTTGCAAGAAGAAAGATCACGGATGCGTGTTTTTTTTTTTTCCCAGGGCTGATCGTATCGACCCAGTGGTCCTAGAATATCGCAGGCGGGCTCATTAGAACAGAAATTAAAAGTTCTAGTGCGCTTTTTAAGTGACCAAAAAAATGGAGGGCAACTAGGCCCCTCCCACGCTCATTTTTTCCCAAAGCCACCCGATCAAAATTTTTAGATAGTCATTTTGTTCAAAATGGTCAAAAAATATAATAACTATGTCTTTGAGGACGATTAATCCCCCACAGTTCCCAGGGTAAGGGCTGAAAGTTTAGAACTTTCACCAATGTTTACATATAGTATTGGTTATTGGGAAGTATACAGACACTTTCAGAAGGAATTTTACTGGTAGTGTGGGGGTTTGGATGTTACTTGGGAGGATCTTCCCATGGAGAAATTTCTCATGAGAGAAGGGGCATTGCTATGAAGGGGGAACCGTATTTCCCAGCGTTATTTAAAAAAAAGATTAGAAATTAAATAAAAAGAATATGTTTTTCAAAAGAAAGTAAGGAGCACTTCAAAACTTAAAACGAACAAAAATTAGTACGTATATGATTTGGTTTACCCCCTAGTCAATGCCTCGCTCTTTACGCTATAGTTTTTTTTAGTAATTACATAAGAGCTATTTATTCTAATTAACGGCCTTTGTGATTAAGGGGTCATTCTTAAAGAATTAGAACAAAATTTGAACTTTAGAGTAAAAAGCGAGGTATTGACTAGGGGATTAACCCTAAATTTATGTAGTAAAAATATACGAATAAAAAAGTTCGTTACGTAAGTTAATTCGTAAGTTACGTATATTTATTACTAATGAAAACGTTCGTAAATAAAATTAAACAACTTTCGAGAAAGCCATTTAACTAAATTAAAATATAATATGCAATTTTCGTTTAATTATTCATGTACGGTGAGCCAAAATCAAAACCTGCATTAATTGAAAAACGTTCAGAAATTATAAAAAAAAACAAGTGTTCTTAACTGAAAGTAAGGAACAACATTAAAATTTAAAACGAACAGAAATTATTCCGTATATGAAAGGGGCTGTCCCCTCCTCAACGCCTCGCTCTTTACGCTAAAGTTTGACTCTGTCTCACAACTTTATTTTTTTAAACAATAAAAACTTTAGCGTAAAAAGCGAGGCGTTGAGAAGGGGACAGCCCCTTTCATATACGGAATAATTTCTGTTCATTTTAAGTTTTAGTATCGCTCCTTACTTTCAGTTAAAAAAAAACTTGTTTTTTTGTTTAATTTCGTCGAAGAGCCGTTCCAAACCTTCCACAAATCTTTCCATGATGGAAGTTTTCATGGGGGAAGGGACATTGCTATGAAGGGGGCGCCGGATTTCTCAGCATGGTAAAAAAATATAATAACTCTGTCTTTGAGGATGATTAATCCGCCACAGTTCCCAGGGGAAGGGCTGAAAGTTATGAATTTTACCCAATGTTTACATATTGTATTGGTTGTTGGGAAGTATACAGACACTTTCATGGGGGAATTTTACTGGTAGTGTGGGGGTTTGGAGTTGCTATAACGGGGGCGCCGGATTTCCCAGCATTGTTTTAAAAAAAAAAATCAGAAATTAAATATAAAAAAAACATTTTTTCCAACTGAAAATAAGGAGTAACATAAAAACTTAAAACGACCAGAAAATATTACGTATATGATTGGGTTCACCCCCTAGTCAATACCTCGCTCTTTAAGCCAACGATTTTTTAGTACTTTCATAAGAGCTATCTATTCTAAATAACGGCCTTTGTGGTTAAGGGGTCATTTTTAAGGAATTGGAACAAAATTCGAACTTTAGCTTAAAGAGCGAGGTATTGACTAGGGGGCGAACCCCCTAATATACGTATTAAAAATATATAAATATAGAAGTTCGTTAGGTAAGTTAATTCGTAAGTTAAGTATATTTATTACTAATAAAAACGTTCGTAAATAAAATTAAACAAGTTTCGAGAAAGCCATTTAACCAAATAAAAGTAAAATTAATATGCAAATTTTGTTTTAATTATTCATGTACGGTGAGCCAAAATCAAAACCTGCATTAATTCAAAAACGTTCAAAAATTAAATAAAAAAAACAAGTTTTTTTAGCTGAAAGTAAAGAACTATGTTAAAACTTAAAACGAACATAAATTATTCCATATATGAAAGGTGCAATCCCCTCCTCAACGCCTCGCTCTTTACGCTAAAGTTTGACTTTCTCACAACTCTTGTTTTTTTTAAACAATAAAAAACTTTAGCGTAAAGAGCGAGGCGTTAAGTAGGGGACAGCCCCTTTCATATACGGAATAATTTCTGTTCGTTTTAAATTTTAACGTCGTTCCTTACTTTCAATTAAAAAAAACTTGTTTTTTTATTTAATTTTCTTTAAAGCGCCAATGACACAGTAGGTTTTAGAATTTTACAGTGAGAGTAGCAGGCGATATCCAAACTCTTGTTTGCAGTAATTATTGTTCGTTTCAAGCTTCATTTGCATATTCAATTTGAGTTTCATTCGTTTTAAGCTTTATTTATACATTTATATTAGCATCGATTGTATGTTTGTTTACATTGATTGTTTATTTAATTTCTGATCGCTTGGGTTTCATTTAATCTTCAATAGCAAAATTTTTTTCTTCGTTTTAAGTTTGATTTGCATATCCTATTTAAGCATTACTCGCTTTAAGATTTATTTATTCATTTACATTATTACTTGTATGTTTTTTGCTATGATTGTTTATTTAATTTCTGTTCGTTTTGGGTTTCATTTATTCTTTAATAAAAATTCCTGGTCATTTTGAGTTTGAACCTTAACAGGTATTTGTATATGCTGATCTTAAGTGTAAATGGTCTTTACTTTTCTTTGAAAAACTTCTTTTTCTGAAAGTTTTTTAAATTAATTTTTGTTCGTTTTTTTTTGCAAAAGTTTCAAGTCTTTAAAAATTCCTTATTTCAAATCGAACTTTTTTTTCAACATCAAATGCTCATTAAAGTATCAAAACTACTATCAAATAAACAATATCAAAGTAAAAAAATAACAAAGTAAAGATAGCATCAAAGTAAACAAGGTATCGAAGTACAAATAAGTAATTTGCAGAACTTACAGCCCATGGACTGTAAATCGAAGTTGCCACGTAAGTCAATAAATCCAAGTATTAGAGTAAATAAAGTGTCAAAGTAACAATAATCAAGTTTCATAACTCAGAGTCATTTCTCCGGGGTTGGGGGTTCAACCCCGGAAGAATATTTATTTGGCCTTTGAACTTTTTTGAACAAAATGGCAATCTAATAATTTTGACCGGATGCCCTTTGAAAAAGTGAGGCCCGGGCTAGTTGACCATTGATCACTTTTGACTCTTAAAAAAGAACTAGAAGTTTCAATTTCCGATCAAATGAGCCCCCTCCAAAATTAATACAACCCTCCCTTCCAAAAAACCATATATTCTAATAAAAAGCAACTTACATTAGTTACAATCCATGCCCCGGGGGCTAAGGAGGATCTCTCAACCCCTGAGCTATAATAATTTGAATTTTGGACTATTTTGAACAAAATGGCTTTTTCAAAATTTTGATAAGATAAATTTGGGGGAAAAGGCACAAGGGGGGGGGGAGGAGTAATGCTAAGGGGTGGGTGGGTTTGGCTGTGTACAACCTTCCCGTGGTGGCCTTGTATTAAATAATCTTAATGCACAGCTAAAAAAACATTAAAACATCAAAACACTATTACCTTTAGTTTTCTATTGTCAAAAACTTAGTAACAGAAAAAATTAATTCAAATACAGTATATAGAGCTATCCTTCCATTTGCGCTGCAATTAGGAGGATATTAGGGGATTAGATTTATTGCTATGGGATGGCCGGGGCTGGCCGCGCACAACCTTTCCGTGGTGGCCCTATTTTCACTAATCTTAATACACAACTAAAAAAAAAACAATAAAACATCAAAACTTTATAACCTTTATGACCTTTAGTTTTCTATTGTCTAAAATTTAGTAACAGAAAAAAATTGATTACAAAAGACTAAAATAACTTTATATAAGAGATAACCACTCAGAAGCAGTAGACTATATAGGGCTATCCTCCCATTAGCGCTGCAAATGTGAGGATATTAGGGGTGGGATTTAATTCTAGGGGGTGTGTCATTTGAGTCCCCTTCAAAGTTTATATGAATACCTCTTCCACAAAAGCCTTATATGCCCCCGCATCATAAGTTACAGCCCTTCCCCCGGGCTCTGGGGCTGGGGGATTATGTTGACCTCCAAGTTTTTGTTGTCTGATCGTTGGACTACTTCAAACAAACTAGCAATCTCAAAAGTTTGATCAGAAACATTTGGAAGAAAGGGTGTGTGTGTGTGTGGAGAGGGGGGTAGATGCCCTCCAATACCTTTTGAATCATAAAAAGGCAACCAGAACTTTCAATTTCAAATCAAATGAGCCACTTCTGAAGTTTATACGACCTCTCCTAGCATGGAAACCTTATATGCCCCGGGGCATAACTTAAAAAACTTGCCCCCAGGCTCTGGGGTCTTGGTCAACCTTGGAGTTTTTAACGTCTGATGTTTGAGCTATTTTTAACAAAATGGATGTCTCAAAATTTTTATTGGATGGGTTTGGGTAAAAAAAGGGCGTGGGGGGGGGCTAATTACCCTTCGATCCCTTTTGACTCTTTAAAAATGAGCTAGAACTTTCATTTTTCAATCAAATGAGCCCTCTCTGAAGTTTATACGAGCATCCCTTCCAGAATAACCATATATTCCCCTCAGGATATAACTTACAACGCCTGTCCCTGGGCCCGGGGGGGGGGGGGTTGTCGACCCCAGAGTTTTTATATCTGATGTTTGAACTATTTTTAACGAAATGGTCATTTCAAAGTTTTAATTGAATGGGTTTGGGGAAAAAATCGTGGGGGGAGGGGCTAGTTTCCCCCTGATCTCTTTCGACTCTGAAAAAGTGAACTAGAACTTTTAATTTCAGAACAAATGAGCCCTCTCAGAAACTTATATACAAATCCCTTCTATAAAAACCGTATTTGCCCCCAGGGCATAACTTACAACGCCTACCTCCGGGCCCTGGGTGTTTTTATCGACAACAGATATATATCATGTGGCCTTTGAACTATTTTTAACGCAATAGTAATCTCAGAAATTCTATCAAATGGGTTTGGGGGAAAAGGCGGGGAGAGGGGAGGGGCTAGTAGTTCTGCGATATCTTTAGACTAAAAAAAAGTGAACTAGAACTTTAAATTTCCAATCAATTAAGCCCTCCCTGAAGTTTGCACGAATATCCCTTCCATAAGAACCATATATACCCCCAGGGCATAACTTACAACGCCTGTCCTCGGACCCTGGGGGGTTGTGTCGACACCGGAGTTTTTAATCTGATTTTTGATGTATTAAAAAAATGGCTATCTCAAAATTTTTAAATAAAATCTATTTGCCCTATAGATCTCTTTTGACTCTTAAAACCCAGCTAAAACTTTAAATTTCCAATCAAATGAGCCCCTTTTGAAGTTTATGCGATCATCCTTTCCATAAGAACCATATATGCACCCAGGCCATAACTTACAACGCCTGCCCCTGGGCCCGGGTTTTTTTTTTCGACACAAGAATTTTTTTATCTGATCCTTGAACTATTTTTAACAAAATAGCTATCTAAAAATTTTCATCTAATGTATTTGGGAGCAAAGGGCGTTGGCGGGAGGCTAGCTGCTCTCCTATCACTTTCGACTCTTAAAAAGTGAACTTTAACTTTCATTTTCCTATCAACTGAACCCTCTTTGAAGTTTATACGAGCATCTCTTCCATAAGAACCATATATACCCCCAGGGCATAAATTGCAACGACTATCCCCGGGCTTTTTTTTTTTTTTTTTTTTTTTTTTTTTTTTTTAAACCCACCTCCTCTCCTCTCAGTGGTACTAACTTCATTATTTCCGAAACTGACAACAACACTTATGTACCACCAACACTAAAAAAAAAATTAAAAAAAAAAAAAAACCTACAAATTTTTTAACATTACATTATCATAACAATTAAACTATAAATTTGAGCAGTTAATACATTACAGATTTAATTTGGGGGCATTCTACAACCAATTAACCAACATTAATACAACATCTGCCTAGCCGCTTTGCAGGGTGCCCTTCCGGTATAGGGAACCCCTTCCCCTGTGGCACCAACTAACAAACTCCAAGAAAATACTTTATTTTGCCTCAAAAATTCCTCTGTTTACCTTATAATCCCATCCTCCCAAATTACTCTCTCTTACCTCAAAAACGCCCAAATAAAAAACTTTGTCTGAACATCATCTTACACAAACATACCCTCAACACTTAGACAAAGTTTTTCATTTTTAATTTTTTCCTTTATTTCCGCATTTTCTAAAAACCCTTTTCAACTGCTCAAAAAAAAAAAAAAAAAAAAAAAAAAAAAAAAAAAAAAAAAACATAATTTAATAAATGTTCATTTCAAAATATTTCTCAAATCTATTACTTATTCTCAAAAAATCTACTTCTTTATCCAAAAACTTTTTAAAAATATCGATATTTATTTTTTCCTTTCTTTTTCTTCTACTCCATACATACCGGCATAAATTTCCTACTATAAAACACACCATATTTTTTTTTATCCTCCATTTTTTCCTTTATATCTAACTTTATAATCCTTTTTTTATCCTCCTCACTTTCTATACTCCCACCTAAATTTCTTACTATCTCAAAAACAAAATTAAAAATATTTTCATTTTTCTCACACTCCAAAAATTCATGAGATAGTCCATCTAGTAACACCTCTGAACAGAGGTGACACCTTGGGTTTTCACTTCTAATAAAAAGTGCAATTCTATCTCTATACGGCATAATCCCATGTATTATCATAAACATAACTTCTCTCACCTTTGTTTCCATGGGGAAGGCGTCGAGGTTACTAAATGCTGTTTCAAAATTTATAAAAGGTTCTTTTTCCTTTACATGATAAATTGGTTCATTTCCTGTCAATTCCAGCAAATTTCCAATTTCACGTTTTTTTCATTTTTTCCTCTACTTCTAACAGGCCAGTTTCTTTTGCCTGTTGTATAACTTTAAAAAATGTTTCGTGCATACATTGGGATCTTTGTTTCTGGAAAATCTTCTTCATTCAGTGCTTTTATTAGCCACTCTCTTGTTAAAATAGAATGATTTCCTCCATTTAGGGAGTCAATGGTATTTCTTATTAGGAGGTTCTTGCAGGCTGACCGAAAATCCACAACTCTATTTCCACCTTTATCTTTAGGTTGATAAAGCATTCCCTTGTTTAGTTTTTCAACCTTACCCTGCCATACAACCCACCACCTATGTTTCTCAATGTCTGTCGCCAGGAACTCCGGGAGGGGGGTTATTGGTGCAGGAGGGAGGAGTCGGGTGATGCAATGAAGTTTTATGTATGTTGCTCTTTGGAATACGATCAAAGACAAATTTTTTTCAATTCTACATGCAAGTACTAAATTTCTGCCACTTTCTTAGACCATGCCTTCTGCCACATGTGTCCTTCTGTGCTAATATTAACTTCAAGTATTTTCGTCGACGTCACGACTGGTAACCACGAAACATTTTCCAAGCTCTTTTTCCATTTTTCATTATCACTTAGAGGTAGCATGTTGCTCTTTTTCTTGTGGATCTTTAACTTATAATGTTGTTCATACCATCTCAGGGCTCGAGTTACTTCCAGTACATCTTGAGATCCATTCGCTAAGAAAGTTGCGTCGTCTACATAAGCCGCTGACTTGAGTACCTTTGCCTCGCGAATGGGTATACCTGTAATAGGCCTACGTGCTTCAATATATTTTATTAAAGGATCAAGGTAAATCTCAAAAAGATACGACGAGCTCGGGTCTCCTTGTCTTAAACCAATTTCAAAGGGGAATGGTCTCGTCTTTTCTCCATTCAAAACAATCTGGCCTGTAGCATTTATATATAGGTTCTTAAAAAAATTTAAAAACTCTTTACAAAAAGAAAATTTCTCTTTCATCAAAATCCATAATATTTCTCTCTCTACCGAGTCATATGCATTAATTAAATCTATGCAGGTTAATACCCACAAAAACTCAAGTTTAAAAGCTCTTCTTATTTTTCCAGGAATAGATCTCTCAGAATTCTAAGTATATGCTGTATTTTCCGGCCTTTTATCCCACCGTATGAAGTCTCTCCTATTAGCTTCCCAATAATCTTCTTTAGACGATTAGTCAATATTTTTTAAACTAATCGAGTATCGCAGGGCAGTAGCGAAATTGGTCTCCAATTTTCCAGTTTCTCTGGGTCTCCTTTTTTGGGACCAAAGTAATCACTGCTAGTGTTTGGGTTTTGTCTGCTCCTTTTTTGATCATTTCATTCATCGCCCCTAAAAGCGTTTCAGATGTATCACTATAAAAGAATTTGTAAAACAGATATCCGAGGCCATCCTTTCCTGGGGCTATCCTGCTCTTTGCTTCTTTCAGAGCTTGATTTAGTTCCTGTTTTATGATATTCTTACATAAAAGTTCATTTTCATGGTCGGCTACTTCATTAGTGATGCAGAAATCTTGTAAAAAAAAACCTCCAATGTCCAGATTCTCTTTTCTCTTATGTATCTTTCGGTAGTAGTCCCGGACTTGCACACGGATTTGTGTCTCTTCTTCGATTATTTTTCCTTCATCTTGTTTCAAACGTTTCATTATATTTTTTCTTCTCTTTTTATTTTTGCTTTCTGGATCAGTGCTAGACTAATTTGCTCCCCTTCATATATTACGCTTAGTCGATTGGTTTTTTTCCAATATTCAAAACGCTCATTTTCCAGTTTTTTTAGGTCGTTTTTAATTTTCTGGTGCTCAATAATTGTGCTGTTTGCATTTCCATCTATTTAAACTTTAAGTTGTGTAAGAACTCTTTTAAAGTGACTCTCATGTGTCGTGTTTTCTTATTTAATTTTTATTTCTAAATTTATTTTTAAAATTTCTCTATCCCTTTTAATATTAAAACACATCTATAGGTGTAGTTTTTTTTTTTTTTCGTTTTACATAAAATCCGGGATTTTACCTTTGATTTGATTCCTTACCCACCTATCTTTAAGCGAGTCTGGGTGCAGCTTCCAAAAAACAGGCTTCACTATTTGATCTTTTGTTTGTTTTTTTCAACAATCATTCGCACAGCATAGTGATCAGAAAAAGTTACATGTTCGTGTATCACTTGAATAATTAATTTTTCCATTCCGGATGTTACATAAATTCTGTCAATACGGCTTGCGCTGCGAGTTCCCACTCTTGTAAAAGATTAAATAAAAAAAACAAGTTTTTTAAACTGAAAGTAAGGAGCGACATTAAAACTTAAAACGAACAGAAATTATTCCGTATATGAAAGGGGCTGTCCCCTCCTAAACGCCTCGCTCTTTACGCTAAATTTTTTTTTTTTTTTAAAAAATAATTTTGTGAGACAGAGTCAAACTTTAGCGTAAAGAGCGAGGCGTTGAGGAGGGGACAGCCCCTTTCATATACGGAATAGTTTCTGTTCGTTTTAAGTTTTAATGTCGCTCCTTACTTTCAGTTTAAAAAACTTGTTTTTTTTATTTAATTTCTGATCATTTTTTAGTTAATGCAGCTTTTATTTGTATAAAAATTTTACTTTTCTTTTGCTAAATGGATGTCTTTACAAATTAACTTACGTAACTAACTTCTATATTCGTATATTTTTCTTCTGGCAAAAAATACAAAGTTGCAGATTTTTGCAGATATGAGCTTGAAACCTATGTAATAGGGTTTTCTGATACGCTGAATCTGACGGTGTGATTTTCATTAAAATTCTTTCACTTGTAGAATTTGTAGAATTCTACACTTGTAGAATTCTTTCACCTCTTTAAAAAATCGAGTAAATTTTCTCAGGCTCGTAGCCTTTGATGAGTAATACTAAACTTAATAAAATTTATATATTTAGGATCAGCATTATAAACACATTCTTTTGATACATTTATTGACATCAAAATTCCGTTTTTCAAAGTTTCGATTACTATTGAGCTGTATCGCTTGTTTTTTTTATTGTTTTTTTTATTACGTATATGTTAATACGTATATGATGGGGTTCTCCCCTTAATCAATAGCACGCCCTTTACGTTAAAAGTAAAAAACATTTTGATTCACAAAAACCTGAATCACAAGGCCGTTTAATTAGAATAGATAGCTCTTTTGAAAGCACTAAAAAAAACTGTAGCGTAAAGAGCGAGGTATTGATTTGGGGGAGAACCCCCTTACATACGCTATAATTTCTGTTCGTTTTAAGTTCTACTATTCCTTCTTACATTTCAGTTGAAAAAACTTGTTTTTTTTAATTTAATTTCTGATCGTTTTTTAAATAATGCTTGGAAATCCGGCGCCCCCTTCATAGAAATGTCCCTTACCCCAAAGAAACATCCTCTACGGAAATATTCTCCAGAGTAACCCCATCCTCTAGCCCCCCCTCCATAAAAAATCCTTCCTGAAAATGGTTGTATACTTCCCAATAACCAATAAATAATGCTGGCAAGTCCTGCGCCCCCTTCATGGCAATTTACCTTCCCCCATGAAAGAGTCCATCATGAACAGATCCTCCAACATAACCCCCGACCCCCCCAACCCCACCCCAAACACAAAAAAAACCTCCAGAAAACTTCTGTATAGTTCCCAAAAACCAAAACTAAATGTTAACATTGGGTAAAATTCATAACTTTTAGCCCTCCCTCTGGGAACTTCGGGGGATTAAGTCATCCTAAACGACATGGTTATCATATTTTCGACCACGCTGAATAAAATGGCTATCTAAAAATTTTGATCGGGTGACTTTAGGAAAAAAAAAGCGTGGGAGGGGGCTTAGTGGCTCTACATTTTTTCTGGTCCCTTAAAAAGAGAATTAGAATATTAAATTTACGTTCCAATGAGCCCTCCCACGATATTCTAGGACCACTGGATCATTACAATCACCCCTGGGGGAAAAACAAACAAACAAAAAAACAAATAAACACGCATCCGTGATCTTTCTTCTGACAAAAAATGTAAAAGTCCACATTTTTGTAGATAGGAACTTGAAACCTTTACAATAGGGTTCTCTGATACGCCGAATATGATGGTATGATTTTCATTAAGGTTCTATAACTTTTAGGGGGTCTTTCCCCTTTTTTTTGAAAATCAGCCAAATTTTCTCAGGCGCGTAACTTTTGATGGGTAGCACTAAACTTGATGAAAGTTATATATTTGAAATCAGCATTGAAATTTGATTCTTTTGATATATCTATTGGTATCAAAACCCGTTTTCTAGAGTTTCGGTTACCATTGAGCCGGGTCGCTCCTTACTTACAGTTCGTTACCACGAACTGTTTGATATGCTATTGTTTTTTTCTATCCACACATCTAGTAAACTGTAAGTCTGAATAAATTTTTTAAGCGTTTCATTTATACGTCTACATGCAATTTTCTTATTTTTTACCGAAATGTCGTCTTCTCTTAATACGCAGTTAAAATCTCCCAGTAAGACTATTTTTCCATTTAGTGTTGTGCACTCTGGTAGTATTGTTTCAGTTACAAAAAACTCTCTCATTTGCATTATTGGTGCCTGATGGTATGCGTAAATTTACAAGGCTCATTCCACTAAGTTTTATAGAACATATTGCACCATCGTCCTCGTATGTAAAATCCTCTGGATTCACTTCTAATTCCTCTTTTAGAATTAATCTAGTGGCATGTGTTATGCCTGCGGTGAAAAGTATGTATCGTAACTTTTGCAACTTTTCCCCGGGCTTGGGGGCTGTGTCGACACCAGAAATGTTGTTATCAGACTTAAACTGTTTTAAAAAAAATGTCTATCTTAAAATTGTATCTCATACATTTGGGTAAAAAAGGCGGACAGGGCTACCTGCCCTCCGATCACTTTTAACTCTCAAAAAGGTGACTAGAACATTCAATTCCCAATCAAATGAGCCCTCTCTGAAGTTTAAGTGAGCATCCTTACCATAAGAACCATATATGCCCCCAGGCCATAACTTACAACGCCTGCCCCCGGGCCCTGTGTTATTTTTTCGACACAAGAATTTTTTTTTATCTGATCCTTGAACTATTTTTAACAAAATAGCTATCTAAAAATTTTCATCTAATGTATTTGGGAGCAAAGGGCGTTGGGGGGAGGCTAGCTGCCCTCCGATCACTTTCAACTCTTAAAAAGTGAACTACAACTTTCATTTTCCTATTAACTGAACCCTTTTTGAAATTTATACAAGCATTCCTTCCATAAGAACCATATATACCCCCAAGGCATATTGCAACGACTACCCCCGGGCTTGGGGGCTGTGTCGACTTCGGAAATTTTGTTATCAGACTTAAACAATTTTTTTTTAAATGTCTATCTTAAAATTGTATCTGATACATTTGGGACAAAAAGGGCGGACGGGGCTACCTGCCCTCTGATCACTTTTAACTCTCAAAAAGGTAACTAGAACATTCAATTCCCAATTAAATGAGCCCTCTCTGAAGTTCATACGAGCATCCCTTCCGTAAGAACCTTATATGCCCCAGGGCGTAACTTACAACGCCTGCCCCTGGGCCCTAATTGGTTGTGTCGACATCGGAGTTTTTTTTTATTTGACCTTTGAACTATTTTTTACAAAATGGCTATCGCAAAAATTTTATTTGATGCATTTGTGAAAAAAGGGCGTGTTGGGGGCTGGTTGCACCCCAATTTCTTTTGACTCTGAAAAAGTGAGCTAGAACTTTTCGTTAAAACTCAAATGAGCCCGCTCTAAAGTTTATACGAGCATCCCTTCTATAAGAACCATATTTGCCCCCAGGGCATAACTTACAACGCTTGCCCCCGGGTACTGGGAAGTTGTGTCGATCCTGGTGTTTTTTATATGATCTTTGAACTTTTTTCAACAAAATGTCTATCTCAAAACTATATCTGTTGCATTTGCGGAAAAGAGGGCATGGGGGGGAGGGGGTAGTTGCCCTCCGATATCTTTTGACTCTGAAGAATTGAACTAGAACTTTTAATTTTCAATCAAATGAGCCCTCTCTGAAGTTTATACGAGCATCCTTTCTATAAGAACCATAGTTCGGCTGTCCTCTGACAGAACCTAGTATCTACAAAAAATTCGAATTTTAGTTAAGAGTGAATCCCGCCTAACTAGACCAGAAGGAATCCAATGGTGCAAACGAAATTATTCCCCGATGCTTAGTTTCGTTGATATTACCTAGTATCTACACAGGAGTTCACCATTTTTTTTGTGTCGTTAGTATGTACATACTAGAAATCGACATTTACGCCAAAATCTAGCAACTGAGATATTACAGTTTATCAGTGAAAACAATCAGCAGCAGCATACAAAGAGCATCATCACTTCATTGTTTAAATAAACACGGTAAAAATACATAGAAAAAAACAACGTTTTTGCGTTTTTCTCTGACCTTACTCAGATGTAGATACTAGGTTTTGTCGGAGGACAGCCGAGTTGCCCCCAGGGCATAAATTACAACGCCTGCCCCGGGTCCTGGGGGGTTGTTTCTACTCCGGAGTGTTTATTATATGATCTTGGAACTATTTTAACAAAATGCCCAGCGCAAAATTTGTATCTCATGTATCTGGGGAAAAAAGGGCATGGGAGGGGGGGGCTGCTAACTGCCGTTCGATCACTTTTGGCTCTTAAAAAAGTGAAATAGAACTTTCAATTTCCAATCCAATGAGCCCTTTCTGAAGTTTATACGAGCATCCCTTCCATTCAAACCTTATATGCCCCCAGGGCATAACTTACAACGCCTGTCCCAGGGCCTTGGGCAGTTGTGTGGTAATCGGAGTTTCGTCATCTGACCTTTGAACTATTTTAAACAAAATGTCTATCACAAAATTTTTATTTGATACATTTGGGGAAAATAGAGTATGTGGGATGGGGGGGTAGTTGCCCTCTGGTCTCTTTTGACTCTTCAAAAGTGAACTAGAACTTTTAGTTTCCAACCAAATGAGCTCTCTCTGAAGTTTATACAAGCATCCCTTCTATAATAACCATATTTGCCCACAGGGCAGAACTTGCAACACCTGCCATCGGACCCTGGGGGGTTGTATCGACCTCGAAGTTTTTGTTTCATGATCTCTCAACTATTTCTAACATAATGGCTCCCTCAAAATTTTAATCGCATGTATTTAGGAAAAAAGGGCGTGGGGAGGGGCTAGTTGCCCTCTGATCACTTTTGACTCTTAAAAAGTGAACTACAACTTTCAATTTCAAATCAAAAGAGCCTTCTTTGATGTTTTTACGAGCATCCCTTCCATAAGAATGATATATGCCGCCAGGGCATAAATTACAACGACTGCCCCTGAGCCCTGGGGGCTATGTCGACACCGAAGTTTTTGTTACCAGACTTGAACTATTTTTAAAAAGATGTCTATCTAAAATTTTTTGTCTGATACATTTTGAGAAAAGGCCGGGGGGCTATCTGCCCTCCGATCACTTTGGACTCTTGAAAAGTGAACTAGAATTTTCAATTTTGAATCAAATGAGCCCTTTGTGAAGTTTATACGAGCATCTTTTCAATAAAAACCTTAAATGCTCCCAGGGCGTAACTTACAACGACTGCCCCCGGGCCCCAGTTGGTTGTGTCGACATCGGAGTTTTGTTATTTGACCTTTGAACTATCTTTAACAAAATGGCTATCTAAAAAATTTTAGTGTATGTGTTTGGGTAAATAGGGCGTGGGGAGGGGGCTAGCTACCCTGCATTCTTTTTTGACCCTGAAAAAATGAACTAAAACTTTTAATTTCCAATCAAATGAACCATATCTATAGTGTATACGAGCATCCCTTCTATAAGAACCATATTTGCCTCCAGGGCATAACATACAACGCTTGTCCCAAGGCCCTGGGAGGTTGTGTCGATCCTGGCGTTTTTCTTAGGGCATAACTTACACCGCCGGGCCCCGGGCCCTGGGGGGCTGTGTCGGCCCCAGAGTTTTCGTTGTATGATCTTTACTATTTTCAACAAAATGGCTACCTCAAAATTCTTATCTGATGTATTTGGGAAAAAAGGGCATGGGAGGGGGGGGGGTGCAAGCTACCCTTCGATTACTTATGACTCTTAGAAAGTGAAATATAACTTTAAATTTTCAGTCATATGAGCCCTCTCTGAAGTTTATGCAAACATATCTTCCATAAGAACCTTATATGCCCTCAGGGCATAGCTTACAACACCTACTCCAGGGCCCTGGGAAGTTGTGCCGTCATCGGAGTTATGTTGTCTGATCTTTGAACTATTTTTACTAAAATTTCTATCTCAAAGTTTTTATCTGATGCATTTACGGAAAAGAGGGCGTGTGGGGGGTTAGTTGCCCTGCAATCTCTTTTGACTCTTAAAAAGTGATCTAGAATTTTTAGTTTTCAATCAAATTAGCCTTCTCTGAAGTTTATAAAAGCTTCCCTTCTATAAGAACCACAATTGCCTTCCGGGCATAACTTACAACGCCTGCCCCCGGGCCCTGGGGGGTTGTGTCGACACAGGAGTTTTTGTTATATGATCTTTTAACTATTTTAACAAAATGGCTATCTCAAAATTTTTATCGGATGTATTAGGGAAAAAAGGGCCCGGGGGGGACTAGTTGCCCTTAGACCATTTTAGACTCTTCAAAAGGGCACTAGAACTCCCTCCGAAGGTAATACGACGATACCTTCCATGGGAAGTGCCTCTGGGAAAATAATAATAAAAATAAATAAATAATAGCCGTATGGCCTTTATATAGGCAACACTATAGCGCTGCCTCTGATAAAGTAGAAACTTGCGCAATCAAGCATATCTAAACAAATTCGAAAACAATCGAAAAATGTATTTTTAAGGAAAGAGATTTCCATACAGAGTTATGAAATTTTCAAAATTAGCGGGTTACAAAAATAAAATAGGAAGTGTGGGTGAGAATAAGCAGAGAACAAGCTAAAAACCTATTGCACTATTAAATAGTTCGTGGTAACAAGCTGTAAGTCAAGGAACGACTCTGCCCAATAGTAACCGAAACTATAAAAAACGAGATTTTGATAACAAGAGATACATCAAAAGAATTAGCTTTTTTTGCTGATTCCAAATACATAAAAAATTTTTAATTTGATGTTACCCATCGAAATTTAAGAGTCTGAGAAAGTTTGCCTTATTTTCAAAAAGGGGGAAAATCCCCCAAAACTCCTGGAATTTCACTTAAAATCGCACCATCAGATTCAACTTATCAGAGGACCCTACTGCAGAGGTTCTAAGCTCCTATATGCAAAAATATGGAATTTTTTATTTTTTGCCAGAAGAAAGATCAAGGATGCGTGTTTAATTATTTATGTGTTTTTTTTTTTTCCTAGGTGTGATCGAATCGAACCAATGGTCCTAGAATATCGAGGTACGGCTCATTTAAAAGTAAATTAAAAGCTCTCGTGCCGGTTTTAAGTGACCAAAAAGATTGCTTTGTAACTAGCCCCTGTCTCACGCCCTTTTTTCCCCAAAGTCAGCCGATCAAAATTTTGATATAGCCATATTGTCCAGCACAGATGAAAGGTCTAATAAATAGGTCTTTGGGGATGCTATAATCCACAGAGCCCCTTGGGAAAGGGCTGTAAATTATGAAATGTGCCAATTGTTCGCACCTAGCATTTTTTGGGAACTATACAGACTTTTTTATGGGAGGGTGAATTTTCTCCGGTGGGGGGAGTTTTCTGCCGTGGGAGATTTTTTGGGGGGAATGTACCGTTGGGAGGGAAGTTTCTGGGGACGAGCTCCTAAGGGGAAATTTAACACGGGAAGAATTTACCAGAATTCCTACACGAATTTCATTTTATATGTCGTACTTTCCCCTTGGCGACTTAATTTTACATGTGGAAATTTTCTGGGTGAATTGTCTGGGGGAAATCTTCAATTGGATCAGGATTCTCTGGAGAATTTTTAAAATGGGGGGATTTTCTGCGGGAGATATAATCCATGGAAATTTTCAGCAGAAGAAGTTCTCCTTGGGGAAAGTTTCCGCAGGATAAACTTTCCCTTTGAATGGTAGGACGGTTCCGAGAAAATATTTCAACATGGGGGAATCATCAATATGAAAACAAAAATGAACACAAATTAAATAAAAAACAGGTTTTTTTTAGTGACAGTATGCCAAGGAGAATTTTTATGGCGGAATCATCAGAAAAAAAAAATTGGGAGGAATTTGCAGCGAGGATGGAATTGTCCGGGGGTAATTTTCCGGGAGACAGGGGAAAATCTTTAGCGGTAGAACTTTCCATGGAGCGATTTTCACGGGCGGGGGAATTTTCACGGAGCGGGAGGCGGGTTATCCTGTTTTATTTGAAAAACGATCAAAATTAAATTAAAAAACAAGTTTCTTTTAAATGAAAGTAAGGAGTAACTTTAGAACTTAAGACGAAATGAATTGCTCAGAATATGAGGGGGACTACCTCCTCTTCAATGCCTCTCTCTTAGCGATATAGTTTAAACTTTTTTTCCATTCTTAAAGAATTAAATAAACAAAAAACAAGTTTTTTTTATATGAAAGTAAGGAGCGACATTAGTAAAGAGGGGGGTCCGACTCGTGTCACCCACCCCTGCTGCCACCTACAACTTTTTTAACACCATATATTGGCACGAGAACCACGTGGTTTATGGTTTTTGTCAGTGAGAATTTGAAAAAACAGGATTTTTCTCACTTGAAAAAACATGAATTTTGTCACATTTATGGTTGTTTTCATGGATGGATATGTGTGTTGGTCGATTTATTTGATGTTTTTCATGGATGTTTAATGGTTTTTGTCAGTGAGAATTTGAAAAACAGGAACTTTGTCACATTTATGGATGTCAAAAGCAATTCATGTCTGTTATATGGTTTTCTCAGTGAGAATGTAAAAACAGGATTTTTCTCACTTGGAAAAACATGAATTTCGTTACATTTATGGTTGTTTTCATGGATGGATATGTGTGTTGTTCAATTTATTTGATGTTTTTCTCGGATGTCAACATCAAATTATGGATGTTTTATGGTTTTTGTCAGTGAGAATTTGAAAAACAGGGTGACAGGACCACGTGGTTTATGGTTTTCTCACTGAGAATTAAAAAACAGTAGTTTTCTCACTTTTAAAAACAGCAACTTACACACATGGAAAACAAAACACCCCGTGGTCCTGTCACGAGTAGCACAT
This sequence comes from Artemia sp. Qi Xiang Cuo, assembly GCF_049724085.1. Classification (NCBI taxonomy): domain Eukaryota; kingdom Metazoa; phylum Arthropoda; class Branchiopoda; order Anostraca; family Artemiidae; genus Artemia; species Artemia sp. Qi Xiang Cuo. The sequence goes on along the minus strand of NC_142802.1, from coordinate 32,792,466 downwards.
GTGAACTTGATTTACATAATCGCTAGGGGAAATTATTGATTCACGAAGGGGAGAATTAAGAAACATTAAGGCTTCTTTAATCTTAGGTCTGAGGGATAAACGTTCTTTAGGTCAGAGAGAAAAATTAATATTCTATTTTTAAATAGGGCTTCATTGATCTTTAGTGTCAGGAATTATAATTGACATCACTTGTTATCTTGGAATTATGCGGGAGTCTAAAGAGATAGAAATTCTATTTTTAAATACGGCTTCACGGAGCTTTAAGTCGGAGAGATAAATTGATATTCTAACGAAACCCTAATAGTTTAGCTAAGAAAGTTTATGAGATGAAGAGATTAACGTAGGAAAGGGTTTCCTAGAAATTTGAAATGCGTTAGCGCAGAGATGCCAAACAAAAGGAACACACATAAATTACTTTTATATTTTTGCAGAAACCTATCGTGAATCAATAATCCCCCTTAGAAACATCAAATTAATTTCCCCTTTCTTGACAGATCAATCAATCAATGACATCATCTGTCAGACTTTAAAAATTTTCGCCTAGAAAAATTTCTCCAGGAATAGATCCAAATCATTAATGTCTTTGCCTCGGGAACAGTTCTACTGGTCGAACTCCAAAGGATATTAATAACCACAGGCCATGGACCCAATGATGCAAGAAGCATATTGGAAATGAATTGTTTTAGCGCGCAAACATGTTTATTATTAATTTGAAATGCATTAGCGCAGAGATACCAATAAAAAAGGAACACGCTGAATATACGTCTAGGGATTATTTGGGTGAAACCATTTTAGACAGGTTATGGAACTATTTCGGCGAAACAGATAGAGACATTTTAAAAGAAGATTTTTGAAGAGATTTTAGAAGAGAATTTAATGGTGAAACTCTGTGGTCGTTATAATACACAAGTTTCATAAGAACAGTGTTGTGAGGTCCTCTAACCCAACCCCAAAGGGTTCCAATCCTCCTACCCCAACCCCGAAGGAAGCCCCCGGTCCTCAAAGGCCCCCAAGCTCCCAAAGGACCACCGGCGCCCCCAAAGGCCCACCCAGACTCCCACAGACCCTCCCCGGGCCCCCCAAAGGCCCATCGAGCTCCCAAAGGACCAACGGGGTCCCAAAGGCCCTCCACCGGCCCCCAACTGCCCCTCCAGACCCCCAAAGGCCCTCTCTGTACCCCAAAGGCCCTCCCTATGCCCCCAAGGCCCACCCCCGGCCCCAAAAGGTCCCCCGGCCCAGCGAAGCGCTGCAGGGCGGCGCCGTGGTCCCGGACCGTGCCGCAGGCTGTGCCGCAGGGAGGCGCCGCGGGCCAGGAAAGCGCCGCAGGATGTGCTACAGGGAGGCGCCGCAGGAAAGCGCCGCAGGAAAGCGCCGCAGGATGCGCCGCAAAAAAAATAAACTAAAAAGTAAAAATTTCGATCACAGAAGGGCACCCTCCCCCAAGGGTCCCCCAAACACCCTCCTCAGACCCCCAAAGGTCCTCCCCTGGTCCTCAAAGGTCCCCCGGGCACCCAAAGGACCACCCGGCCCTCAAGGGCCCCCGGATCCCCAACCCCCCGCCCCGGGCCCCCCAAAGAGGCCCCTCTCCATTTTTTTAATGCTTTTTTATGGCTTTATTATATCTTTTCAGAACAAGTTCCAGAACCTATTTTCCAGATCCACTTTTCAGAACAACTTCAGAGCAAGTTACTTTCTTAATGTCCCTCCTAAACCCATTTTCTAACTTGAAGTACTTATCTTTTTCACCCACAACTATACTTTACTGATTTGGATACCTCAACACCAAGAAATATTTTTCAAAAGTCATTTCAGAGCAAGTTACTTTCTTAATGTCCCTCCTAAACCAATTTTGCAACTTGAAGTACTTATATTTTTCAATCACAACAATACTTTACAGCTTTGTGGATACCTCAACAAAAAGAAATACATTTCAAAGACCATTTCAGAGCAAGTTACTTTCTTAATGACCATCCTAAACCCATTTTCCAACTTGAAGTACTTATCTATTTCACCCTCAAATATACTCTACAGCTTTTTGGATACCTCAACATCAAGAAATTCTTTTCAAAGACCATTTCAGAGCAAGTTACTTTCTTATTGTCACTCCTAAATCAATTTTCCAACTTGAAGCACTTATCATTTTCACTCACAACTATTCTTTTCAGATTTTTGGATACCTCAACACCAAGAAATACTTTTCAAAGACCATTTCAGAGCAAGTTACTTTCTTAATGTCCCTCCTAAACCCATTTTCCAACTTGAAGTACTTATCTTTTTCACCCGAAACAATACTTTACAGCTTTTTGGATACCTCAACACCAAGAAATACTTTTCAAGGACCATTTCAGAGCAAGTTGCTTTCCTAATGTCCCTTTTAAATCCATTTTCCAACTTGAAGTACTTATCTTTTTCACCCGCAACTACACTTTACAGCTTTTTGGATACCTCAACACCAAGAAATACTTTTCAAGGACCATTTCAGAGCAAGTTACTTTCTTAATTTCCGTTCTAAACCAATTTTCCAACTTAAAGGACTTATCTTTTTCACCCCCAACTATACTTTACAGCTTTTTGGATACCTCAACACCAATAAATAATTTTCAAAGATCATTTCAGAGTAAGTTTTTTTCTGTATATCCCTCCTAATCCCATTTTACATCTAGGAGTACTTATGTTTTTCTCCCACACCCATAAATTACAGATTTTAGTAAACCTGAAAACCAAGAAATACTTTTCAAAGACCATTAAAGAGCAACTTACTTTCTTAATCTCACTCCTAAACCCATTTTTTAACTTGAAGTACTTATCTTTTTCACCCACAAATATACTTGACAGCTTTTTCGGATACCTCAACACCAAGAAATACTTTTCAATTACAATTTCAGAGCAAGCTACTGTATTCCTGTCACTCCCCCGCCCATATTCCAACTTGAAGTAACTATCTTTTTCACAAAAAATTAGGATTTAAGGCTTTTTGGATAACTCAAAACCTATAAATACTTATCAAAAATTATTACATAGCAAGTTACTTTCTTAATGTCCCTCCTAAACCCATTTTCCAACTTGAAGTACTTATCTTTTTCACCCCCAACTCTAATTTCCAGCTTTTTGTTTACCTCAACACCAAGAAATAATTTTCAAAGACCATTTCAGAGCAAGTTACTTTCTTAATGTCCCTCCTAAACCCATTTTGCAACTTGAAGTACTTATCTTTTCCACCACTTTCTCTATGAAAAAGAAATTAGTTTGTAATCAATTCTATTTTTCCAAATAATATAAAAATTTTCCACTTCGGTTCAGATTTTTCTCAAGGGGATGAAAAAATTTAAAATAATGTTCCAAATTTTCTCAACAAAGTGAAGAAAAGTTTTTGATCTCTTCTGAATTTTACCAAAGAACACGCTCCAATTCTAATTTCTCCAGAGAAAACAAAAATCTTCCAATTCAGTTCTTTATTTCACAAAGACATAAAGAAATTTAAAGTTCAATTCTAATTTTTCTGTGGTAGATAGAAAAATTAATAAAAAACGTTTTAATATTTTAATTGAATATTAAAACTAATTGCCCACTTCACAATTTTCTCAGCTAAGTGAAGAAAAGTAAAAGTTCTCTTCTGAAAAATAAAAAAGAATACCCGACAATGACCATTTTATTAATAACCATAAAAAGTCTTACACTAAAGTTCTTAATTTCATAAAGACATAAAGAAATTTAAAGTTCAATTCTAAATTTTTCGGTGGAAGATGGAAAAAGTAATACCATACTTGTGAATATTTTCCCGGAAGATAAAAAGTTCTAGTTCAATTTAAAATTTCCTCAACGAAGTGAAGAAAAGTTCAAGTTCTCTTCTGAATTTTACTAAAGAACACAATTCAATTCTAATTTCACAAGAGAAAATAAAAATCTTTCACTTAAGTTCTTTATTTCACAATGACATAAAGAAATTTAGAGTTCAATTCTAAATTTTTCGGCGGAAGATACAAAAAGTAATACCATACTTGTGAATATTTTCATGAAAGATAAAAAGTTCTAGTTCAATTTAAAATTTTCTCAACGAAGTGAAGAAAAGTTCAAGTTCTCTTCTGAATTTTACTAAAGAACACAATTCAATTTTAATTTCACCAAAGAAAATAAAAATCTTCCACTTAAGTTCTTTATTTCACAATGACATACAGAAATTTAAAGTTCATTTCTAAGTTTTTCGGTGGACGATATAAAAAGTAATACCATACTTGTGAATATTTTCATGGAAGATGAAAATTTCTAGTTCAATTTAAAATTTTCTCAAAGAAGTGAAGAAAAGTTCAAGTTCTCTTCTGAACTTTACCAAAGAACACAATTCAATGCTAATTTCTCCAGAGAAAATAAAAATCTTCCACTTCAGTTCTTTATTTCACAAAGACATAAAGAAATTTAAAGTTCAATTCTAATTTTTGGTGGAAGATAGAAAAAGTAATACCATACTTGTGAATATTTTCCCGGAAGATAAAAAGTTCTAGTTCAATTTACAATTTCCTCAACGAAGTGAAGAAAAGGTCAAGTTCTCTTCTGAACTTTACTAAAGAACACAATTCAATTCCAATTTCTCCAGAGAAAACAAAAATCTTCCACTTAAGTTCTTTATTTCACAAAGACATAAAGAAATTTAAAGTTCAATTCTAAGTTTTTCGGTGGAAGATAGAAAAAGTAATACTATACTTGTGAATATTTTACCGGAAGATCAAAAGTTTCACTTTATTTATAATTTTTCTTAAATTTGGTTCTGATTATTCTCAAAGAAATAAAAAATTTAAAGTTCTGTTCCAAATTTTTAATAGAAGATAGAAAAAGTTATACATTGATTGTTAATATTAAACATGAAGATAAGTAACTACACTTTAATTCAGAGTTTTCTAGAAGAAGTGCAAAATGTTCAAGTTCTCCTATCTATGGCTAAGTTTGCTAAAGACAAGCTATTTTCGTGTGAAAACACACAAAATCAGAAAAAATGATCAATGTTCCTCTAGTACCTACGCAATTAGACTAAAAATGAAGATATTTATGCAGAGTTTCAACAAGCTATGGCTAAGTTTGCTAAAGACAAGCTATTTTCTTGCGAAAACACGCAAAATCAGAAAAAATGTTCAATGTTCCTTTAGTACCTACACAATTAGACTAAAAATGAAGATATTTATGCACAGTTTCAACTAGCTATGGCTAAGTTTGCTAAAGACAAGCTATTTTCTTGTGAAAACCCACAAACTCAGAAAAAATGTTCAATGTTCCTTTAGTACCTACGCAATTAGACTAAAAATGAAGATATTTATGCAGAGTTTCAACTAGCTATGGCTAAGTTTGCTAAAGACAAGCTATTTTCGTGCGAAAACACACAAAATCAAAAAAATGTTCAATATTGACTTAGTACATACTCAATTATATTTAAATGAAGATATGTATTCATAGTTTCAAATAGCTATGGATATGTTTGCTAAAGACAAGCTATTTTCTAGAGAAAACCCACAAAATAAGAAAAAAAAAGTTCAATGTTCCTCTAGTACCTACACAATTAGGCTGAAATGAAGATATTTATGCAGAGTTTCAACTAACTATGGCTAAGTTTACTAAAGACAAGCTATTTTCTTGCGAAAACACTCAAAATCACAAAAAATTTTCAAAGTACCTTTAGTACCTACGCATTTATGCTTAAAATGAAGATATTTATGTAGTGGTTCAGCTATCTATGGCGAAGATTTACAAAGACAGGATAATTTCTACTGAAAAATGAAACAAACAGAAAAAATGATCAATGTTCCATCAGTACCTACGCAATTAGACTAAAAATGAAGATATTTATGCAGATTTTCAACTACCTATGGCTAAGTTTGCTATAGACAAACTATTTTCTTGCGAAAACACACAAAATCAGAAAAAATGTTCTATTTTCCTCTAGTAACTACACAAGTATATTAAACTAAAATACAATTATTCAGAGTTACACCTCGCTATTGCTAATTTTGCTGAAGACAAGCTAGTTTCTTGCGAAAAAAAACAAAATAAGAAAAAATGATCACTGTTCCTTAATTGCATACAAACTATGGATCAAATCGAAGATATTTTTGATCATTTTAAAATCTATATGATTAAGTTTACTAAAGACATACTATTTTATTGAGAAAACAAACAAACAAAGAAAATATTTTATATGGTCCTCTTTTAAAAATGCATTGTTGCTGTATTGAAGATATTTATGCAGATTTTCAACTATCTCTGGCGAACATTAATAAAGACAAACAATTTTCGTGAGAAAACACAAAATCAGAAAAAATGATCATTAGTAATTTAGTAAATTCGAATTGTGACTAAATATTAATATATATATGCACAGTTTCAACTAGCTATGACTATGTTTGGTAAAGAAAAGATATTTTCTTGCGAAAACACACAAAATCAGAAAAAATGTTCAATGTTCCTTTAGTACCTACGCAATTAGGCTGAAATGAAGATATTTATGCAGGGTTTCAACTATCTATGGCTAAGTTTGCTAAAGACAAGCTATTTTCTTGCGAAAACACACAAACTCATAAAAAATGTACAATGTTCCTTTATTAACTACGCAATTATGATTAAATTAAGATATTTATGCAGATTTTCTGCTAGCTATGGCTAAGTTTGCTAAAGACAAGATTTTTTCTTGCGAAAACACACAAAATCAGAAAAAAAAATGTTCAATGTTCCTCTAGTACCTACGCAATTAGGCTGAAATGAAGATATTTATGCAGAGTTTCAACTAGCTATGGCTAAGTTTGCTAAAGACAAGCTATTTTCTTGCGAAAACACACAAAATCAGAAAAAATATTGTTAGGTTAGGTTAAGTTAGATTAGGCTAGGTTAGCCTACGTACGCGCGCATATAGGTTAGGTTAGGTTGGATTAAGTTAGGTTAGGTTAACTTAGGTTAGGTTAGATTAAGTTAGGTTAGGTTAAGTTAGGTTAGGATAGGTTAGATTAAGTTAGGTTAGGCTAAGTTAGGTTAGGCTAGGTTAGCCTACGTACGCGCGCGTACGTAGGCTAACCTAGCCTAACCTAACTTAGCCTAACCTAACTTAATCCAACCTATCCTAACCTAACTTAACCTAACCTAACTTAATCTAACCTAACCTAACTTAACCTAACCTAACCTAACTTAATCCAACCTAACCTAACCTAACCTTTATGCGTGCGTACGTAGGCTAACCTAACCTAATATAACTTAATCAAACATAATAATATTTTTTCTGATTTTTTGTGTTTTCGCATGAAAATAGCTTGTCTTTATCAACCTTAGCCATATCTAGTTGAAACTCTTCAAATATATCTTCATTTAATCCTTATTGCGTATGTGAGAAATGATAATTGAAAATTTTTTTTTCTGAGTTTGTGTGTATTCTCAAGAAAAGAACTTATATGTATCAAACTTAGCCATAGCAAGCAGAAGCCCTGAAAAAATATCTTCATTTAATACTCATTGAGTAGATAATCCATGAATAATGAACATTATTTCTGAGTTTGTGTGTTTTCGCAAGAAAATAGCTTGTCTTTAGAAAACTTAGCCATAGTTAGTTGAAACTCTGAATAAATATCTTCATTTTTAGCCTAATAGTGTAGGTACTACAGGAATATTGAACATTTTTTCTGATTTTGTGTGTTTTCGCAAGAAAATAGCTTGTCTTTAGTAAACTTAGCCATAGCTAGTTGAAACTCTGCATAAATATCTTCATTTTTAGTCTAATTGTTTAGTTACTAAAGGAACATTGAACATTTTTTCTGATTTTGTGTGTTTTCGCAAGAAAATAGTTTTTCTTTAGCAAACTTATCCATAGATAGTTGAAACTCTGCATAAATATCTTCATTTATAGTCTAATTGCTTAGGTACTAAAGGAACATTGATAATTTTTTCTTATTTTGTGTTTTTTCACAATAAAATTGATTGTCTTTAGCAAACTTAGCCATAGCTAGTTGAAACTATGCATAAATATCTTCATTTAAGCCTAATTGCGTAGGTACTAAAGGAAGATTGAATATTTTTTCTGATTTTGTGTGTTTTCGCAAGAAAATTGCTTGTCTTTAGCAAACTTAACCATAGATAGTTGAAACTCTGCATAAATATCTTCATTTCAGCCTAATTGTGTAGGTACTAGAGGAACATTGAACTTTTTTTTTCTTATTTTGTGTGTTTTCGCGAGAAAATAGCTTGTCTTTAGCAAACTTAGCCATAGCTAGTTGAAACTATGCATAAATATCTTCATTTAAACATAATGGCGTATGTACTAAATCAATTTTGTACATTTTTTTGATTTTGTGTGTTTTCGCACGAAAATAGCTTGTCTTTAGCAAACTTAGCCATAGCTAGTTGAAACTCTGCATAAATATCTTCATTTTTAGTCTAATTGCGTAGGTACTAAAGGAACATTGAACATTTTTTTCTGAGTTTGTGGGTTTTCACAAGAAAATAGCTTGTCTTTAGCAAACTTAGCCATTGCTAGTTGAAACTCTGCATAAATATCTTCATTTTTAGTCTAATTGCGTAGGTACTAAAGGAAAATTGATAATTTTTTCTGATTTTGTGTGTTTTCACAAGAAAATAGCTTGTCTTTAGCAAACTTAGCCATAGATAGGAGAACTTGAACATTTTGCACTTCTTCGAGAAAACTCTGAATTAAAGTGGAATTCCTTATCTTCATGTTGAATATTCACAATCAATGTATAACTTTTTCTATCTTCTATGAAAAATTTGGAACAGAACTTTAAATTTTTTATTTCTTTGAGAAAAATCAGAACCAAATTTAAGAAAAATTATAAATAAAGTGAAACTTTTGATCTTCCGGTAAAATATTCACAAGTATAGTATTACTTTTTCTATCTTCCACCGAAAAACTTAGAATTGAACTTTAAATTTCTTTATGTCTTTGTGAAACAAAGAACTTATGTGGAAGATTTTTGTTTTCTCTGGAGAAATTGGAATTGAATTGTGTTCTTTAGTAAAGTTCAGAAGAGAACTTGACCTTTTCTTCACTTCGTTGAGGAAATTGTAAATTGAACTAGAACTTTTTATCTTCCGGGAAAATATTAACAAGTATGGTATTACTTTTTCTATCTATAACCACAAATTAGAATTAAACTTTAAATTTCTTTATGTCTTTGTGAAATAAAGAACTGAAGTGGAAGATTTTTATTTTCTCTGGAGAAATTAGAATTGAATTGTGTTCTTTGTTAAAGTTCAGAAGAAAACTTGAACTTTTCTTCACTTCGGAGAGAAAATTTTAAATTGAACTATAACTTTTCATCTTCCATGAAAATATTCACAAGTATGGTATTACTTTTTCTATCTTCCATCGAAAAATTTAGAAATGAACTTTAAATTTCCTTATCTCATTGTGAAATAAAGAACGGAAGTTTAAGATTTTTATTTTCTCTGGTGAAATTAGAATTGAATTGTTTTACTTAGTAAAATTCAGAAGAGACCTTGAACTTTTCTTCTGTTCGTTGAGAAAATTGTAAATTGAACTAGAACTTTTTATCTTCCATGAAAATATTAGCAAGTATTGTATTACTTTCTCTATCTTCTGCCGAAAAATTTAGAATTGAACTCTAAGTTTCTTTATGTCATTGTGAAATAAAGAACTTAAGTGGAAGATTTTTATTTTCTCTGGTGAAATTAGAATTGTATTGTATTCTTTAGTAAAATTCAGTAGAGAACTTGAACTTTTCTTCACTTCGTTGAGGAAATTGTAAATTGAACTAGAACTTTTTATCTTCAGGGAAAATATTCACAAGTATGGTCTTACTTTTTCAATCTTCCACCGAAAAATTTAGAATTGAACTTTAAATTTCTTTATGTCTTTGTGAAAATAAGAACTTAAGTAGAAGGCTTTTGTTATCTCTGGAGAAAATTAGCATTAAAGTGTGTTTTTTGGTAAAGTTCAGAAGAGAACTTGAACTTTTCTTCACTTCGTTGAGAAAATTTTAAATTGGACAAGAACTTTTCATCTTCCATGAAAATATTCACAAGTTTGGTATTACTTTTTCTATCTACCACCGAAAAATTAGAATTGAACTTTAAATTTCTTTATGTCTTTGTGAAATAAAGAACTGAATTGGAAGATTTTTGTTTTCTCTGGAGAAATTAGAATTGGAGCTTGTTCTTTGGTAAAATTCAGAAGAGATCAAAAACTTTTCTTCACTTTGTTGAGAAAATTTGGAACATTATTTTAAATTTTTTCATCCCCTTGAGAGAAATCTGAACCGAAGTGGAAAATTTTTATATTATTTGGAAAAATAGAATTGATTAAAAACTAATTTCTTTTTCATAGAGAAAGTGGTGGAAAAGATAAGTACTTCAAGTTGCAAAATGGGTTTAGGAGGGACATTAAGAAAGTAACTTGCTCTGAAATGGTTTTTGAAAAGTATTTCTTGGTGTTGAGGTAACCAAAAAGGTGTTAAGTATAGTTTCGGGTGAAAAAGATAAGTACTTCAAGTTAGAAAATGGGTTTAGGAGGGAAATTAAGAAAGTAACTTGCTCTGAAATTGTATTTGAAAAGTATTTCATGGTGTTGAGGTATACAAAAAAGCTGTAAATTATAGTTGTGGGTGGAAAAGATAAGTACTTCAAGTTTGAAAATGGGTTTAGGAGTGATATTAAGAAAGTAAGTTTCTCTGAAATGGTCTTTGAAAAGTATTTCTTGGTGTTGAGGTATTCAAAAAGCTGTAAAGTATAGTTGTGTGATAAAAATAGAAGTAATTCAAGTTTCAATATGGGTTTAGGAGGGACATTAAGAAAGTAACTTTCTCTGAAATGTTACTTCAAAAGTATTTATTGGTGTAGAGGTATCAAAAAAGCTGTAAATTATAGTTGGGGGTGAACAAGATAAGTACTTCAAGTTGGAAAATGGGTTTAGGAGGAAAATTAAGAAAGTAACTTGCTCTGAAATGGTCCTTGAAAAGTATTTCTTGGTGTTGAGGTATCCAAAAAGCTGTAAAGTATAGTTGCGGGTGAAAATGATAAGTACTTCAAGTTGGAAAATGGGTTTAACAGGGACATTATGAAAGCAACTTGCTCTGAAATGATCATTGAAAAGTATTCCTTGGTGTTGAGGTATCCAAAAAGCTGTAAAGTATTGTTGTGGGTGAATAATATAAGTACTTCAAGTTGCAAAATGGGTTTAGGAGGGACATTAAGAAAGTAACTTGCTCTGAAATGGTCTTTGAAAAGTATTTCTTGGTGTTGAGGTATCCAAAAAGCTGTAAAGTATAGTTGTGAGTGAAAAAGATAAGTGCTTCAAGTTGGAAAATGGATTTAGGAGTGAAATTAAGAAAGTAACTTACTCTGAAATGGTCTTTGAAAAGAATTTCTTGATGTTGAGGTATCCAAACAGCTGTAGAGTATATTTGAGGGTGAAAAAGATAAGTACTTCAAGTTGGAAAATGGGTTTAGGATGGTCATTAAGAAAGTAACTTGCTCTGAAATGGTCTTTGAAATGTATTTCTTTTTGTTGAGGTATCCAAAAAGCTGTAAAGTATTGTTGTGATCGAAAAAGATAAGTACTTCAAGTTGCAAAATTGGTTTAGGAGGGACATTAAGAAAGTAACTTGCTCTGAAATGACTTTTGAAAAATATTTCTTGGTGTTGAGGTATCCAAATCTGTAAAGTATAGTTGTGGGTGAAAAAGATAAGTACTTCAAGTTAGAAAATGGGTTTAGGAGGGACATTAAGAAAGTAACTTGCTCTGAAGTTGTTCTGAAAAGTGGATCTGGAAAATAGGTTCTGGAACTTGTTCTGAAAAGATATAATAAAGCCATACAAAAGTATTAAAAAAATGGCGCGGGGACTCTTGGGGGGGCCGGGGGAGGAGGTGGGGGGAGCCGGGGGCCCTTGCGGGCCGGGTGTCCTTTGGGGGCCCGGGAGACCTTTGAGGACCAGGGGAGGACCTGTGGGGGTCTGAGGAGGGTGTTTGGGGGACCCTTGGGGGAGGGTGCCCTTCTGTGATCGAAATTTTTACTTTTTAGTTTACTTTTTTTTGCGGCGCATCCCTGCGGCGCATCCTGCGGCGCTTTCCTGTGGTGCCTCCCTGCGGCACATCCTGCGGCGCTTTCCTGACCCGCGGCGCATCCCTGCGGCACATCCTGCGGCGCTTTCCTGGCCCACGGTGCATCCCGGCAGCGCTTCTCTGGTCCGGGGGACCTTTGGGGGCCGGGGGAGGGCCTTTGGGGCATAGGGAGGGCCTTTTGGGCACAGGGAGGGCCTTTGGGGGTCCGGAGGGGCAGTTGGGGGCCGGTGGAGGGCCTTTGGGACCCCGATGGTCCTTTGGGAGCTCGATGGGCCTTTGGGGGGCCCGGGGATGGTCTTTGGGGGTCTGGGTGGGCCTTTGGGGGTGCCGGTGGCCCTTTGGGAGCTTGGGGGGCCTTTGAGGACCGGGGGCTTCCTTCGGGGTTGGGGTAGGAGGATTGGAACCCTTTGGGGTTGGGTTAGAGGACCTCACAACACTGTTCTTATGAAACTTGTGTATTATAACGACCACAGAGTTTCACCATTAAATTCTCTTCTAAAATCTCTTCAAAAATCTTCTTTTAAAATGTCTCTATCTGTTTCGCCGAAATAGTTCCATAACCTGTCTAAAACGGTTTCGCCCAAATAATCCCTAAACGCAAATTCAGCGTGTTCCTTTGTTATTGGCATCTCTGCGCTAATGCATTTCAAATTAATATGAAACCTTTTCGCGCGCTAAAACAATTCATCGCTAAGATGTTTCTTGCCTAATTGTTTCCATGGCCTTTGGCTATTAATATCCTTTGGAGTTCGACCAGTAGAACTGTTCCCGAGGCAAAGACATTAATGATTTGGATCTATTCCTGGAGAAATGTTTCTAGGCGAAAATTTTTAAAGTCTGACAGATGATGTCATTGATTGATTGATTTGTCAAGAAAGGGGAAATTAATTTGATGTTTCTAAGGGGAATTATTGATTCACGATAGGTTTCTGCAAAAATATAAAAGTAATTTCTGTGTTTTCCTTTTGTTTGGCATCTCTGCGCTAACGCATTTCAAATTTCTAGGAAACCCTTTCCTGCGTTAATCTCTTCATCTCATAAATTTTCCTAGCTAAACTATTAGGGTTTCGTTAGAATATCAATTTATCTCTCCGACTTAAAGCTCCGTGAAGCCGTATTTAAAAATAGAATTTCTATCTCTTTAGACTCCCGCATAATTCCAAGATAACAAGTGATGTCAATTATAATTCCTGACACTAAAGATCAATGAAGCCCTATTTAAAAATAGAATATTAATTTTTCTCTCTGACCTAAAGAACGTTTATCCCTCAGACCTAAGATTAAACGAGACTTAATGTTTCTTAATTCTCCTCGTTGTGAATCGATAATTTCCCCTAGTGATTATGTAAAGAAAGTTCACATTTGCTTCTCGTGACAGCACCTCGTGGTTTAGTGTTTTCCCTGTTATTCAGTTCATTTTTTCACAAGTGAGAAAACTAATGTTTTTTAATTCTAAGTGAGAAAACCATAAACCAAGTGGTCCTGTCACCCTGTTTTTCAAATTCTCACTGACAAAAACCATAAAACATCCATAAATTGATGTTGACATCCGAGAAAAACATCAAATAAATCGAACAACACACATAACCCTCCATGAAAACAACCATAACTGTGACAAAATTCATGTTTTTCCATGTGAGAAAATTCCTGTTTTTTCATTCTCACTGAGAAAACCATATAACAGACATGAATTGCTGTTGACATCCATAAATGTGACAAAGTTCCCGTTTTTCAAATTCTCACTGACAAAAACCATTAAACATCCATGAAAAACATCAAATAAATCGAACAACACACATAACCGTCCAAGAAAACAACCATAAAAGTGAGAAAATTCCTGGTTTTTCAAGTGAGAAAATTCCTGTTTTTTCATTCTCACTGAGAAAACCATAAACCACGTGGTTTTCGTGCCAATATATGGTGTTAAAAAAGTTGTAGGTGGCAGCAGGGGTGCGTGACACGAGTCGGACCCCCATCTCTACTGACATTAAAACTTAAAAAGAACAGAAATTATTCCGTATATGAAAGGGGCTGTCTCCTCCTCAGCGCCTCACTGTTTACGCTAAAGTTTTTTATTGTCTTAAGTTTTAAGACAGAGTCAAAATGTAGCGTAAAGAGCGAGGCGTTGAGGAGGGGACACCCCCTTTCATATACGGAATAATTCCTGCTCGTTTTAAGTTTTAATGTCGCTTCTTACTTTCAGTAAAAAAAATCTTTTTTTTATTTAATTTCTGAATGTTTTTGAATTAATGCAGATTTGATTTTCGCTCACCGTATATAAATAATTAAAACGGAATTTGCATGTTAATTTTCCTTTTTTTGGCTAAATGGCTTTCTCGAAATTGTGTTCTGACGTAACTTACGAATTAACTTACGTGAAGAGCTTCTATATTCGTATATTTTTATTCCGTATATTAGGGGGTTCGCCCATTAGTAAATACCTCACTCTTTACGCTAAAGTTCAAATTTTGTTTCAATTCTTTCAGAATGACCCCTCAAACACAAAGGCCGTTAATTACAATAAATAGCTCTGATGAAAGTACAAAAAAAAACTTTAGCGTAAAGAGCGAGGTAATAACTAAGGGGCGAACCCAATCATATGCATAATAATTTCTTTTCGTTTTAAGTTTTGATGTTGCTCCTTACTTTCAGTTGAAAAAGTCCATTTTTTTTTATTTAAATTCTTATTTTTTTTTTTCAAATAATGCCGGGAAATCCGGGGCCCCCTTCATAGCAATTTCCCTTCCCCCAGGAAAACTTCCTCTATGGAAAGATTCTCCAACGTAATACCCGATCCAACCCCTCCCCCCCAGAATACTAGAAAAAATCCCCCTGGAAACTTCTGTATACTTCCCAATAAACGATAGCCTACTATATGTAAACATTGGGCAAAGTTCATAATTTTCAGACCTTCCCTCGGGGACTATGGAGGATTAAGTCAAACTCAAAGACATAGATATTGTATTTTTTGACCATGCTGAACAAAATGGCTATCTCAAAATTTTGATCGGGTGACTTTGGAAAAAAATTAGCGTGGGAGGGGGCCTAGTTGCCCTCCATTTCTTTCTGGTCACTTGAAAAAGGCACTAGAACTTTTAATTACCGTTCAAATGAGCCCTCCCGCGATATTCTAGGACCGCAGGGTCGATACAATCACCCCTGGAAAGAAAAAAATAATAAATAACAAATGAACACGCATCCGTGATCTTTTTTCTGGCAAAAAATTCAAAATTCCACATTTTAGCAGATAGGAGCTTGAAACTTCTATAGTAGAGTTGATATGCCAAATCTGATGGTGTGATTTTCATTAAAGTTCTATGACTTTTGGGGGGGGGGGGTGTTTCCCTTTTTTCAAAAATAAGGCTAATTTTCTCAGACGCGTAACTTGATGGGTAAGACTAAACTTAATGAAACTTCTATATTTGAAATCAGCATAAAAATCTGATTCTTTTGATATATCTATAGTTATGAAAATTCTGTTTTTTAGAGTTTCGGTTACTATTGAGCCGGGTCGCTCCGTACTTACAGTTTGTTACGACGAACTGTTTGACAGCTCCTAAACAACCGCTTAGTTCGAATAAAGAACTTTTTTAAAAATGCTTAAAACCCTAGCATGAAGATAGGGGCATTGAGGAGGAGACGGCCCCACTAAAATACGGAGTAATTCTTGTTCGTTTTAAGCTTTAATATTGTTCCTTACTTTCAGTTGAAAAACAAGATTTTTTATTTAATGGTTAGAAGGCGGGACTTTCCTTCGAATGTGGGGTTGCCATCGCAAATCATCGGATTGTTAAAAATTTAACTTTTTAATGATTTAAAGTGTCGAAAAATTTAATCACTTTATTTTGCTAATCTCTTTTTACTCTTCAATGCAGCAACACTAAGAAAAATCTGATACTTTCCTTAAAAACTCATATTTATTGATTAGTTCAAGGAGTGTTTTTTTTCTTTCGTCCTTAAGTTCTCCCGTGTGTCTATGTGAATGGAATAAAAGAGATGTGAAATCAGAAATATATGTAGAAGTTTTCTCTAAATGAAAATCTTAAACTCCAGTTTATTTCATCGGTGCCCTTGGTAGGCTAAATGGCAATTGATGTCCTTTGTAGGTTTACATTTTTGAACAATCTTGCTATATTTCAGTTTATAATTTTGGTTGAATTAGTTGTTTAATTTTTACTTCTAGAACTGAGGAAACGAGCGGCATTTTCTCATGAATTATAATCTATAGCAGTAAGTGAATGCATCCTCTTCTATTTTGATAAGAGAAAAGTTTGTGGTAGGCTCACTATTCGAAAATAGGTAAACAACGAAGAATATTTGTTAAGACATATATATTTTTTGTGATATACATATACTTTGTGATACTATATATCGAATAACTAAAGAACAACAAGTTTTTTTCAAATAAATATAAAAAGTGAAATTAAAATGAGCAAAAATTATTCAGTATAAGCAAGGGAAAGAAGGGGAAATAAAATTTTCCCCTCTTTGACCTATGCTCTTTACTCTAAATAGTGCTATGCTGGAAGCAATGATCAGTTCTACAAAAGTACAACTGATAGTTTTTTTTTATAATATTTGAAGTGAAAATTTTATTTTTTAATATAGTTGCAAACTAATCGAAACATCATGACGGGTTGTTTCTCTCTTGGTCAATCCAGCCTCTTAATGATTGAGCCACGTCTATGGTTAAGACAAATTGAAAATAATCCACTAATTCAAAACATGTTCTAACTGGGGCCGGCGTTTACCTCCCCCAGAAAATACCCCACCGTAAAATACCCCCCGCGGAAAATACCCCAATCCTCTTGGAAAAAATCCCCCCTCCGGAAAATAACCCCTAATAGAAAATACCCCTCCTTGAAAATACTGCCCTGGAAAATACCCCGCCGCGGAAAATACCCTTTCGCGGCTGTTTCGTCTCCAAGCACTTTTGACTTATAAAAAAAGGACTAGAACTCTCAATTTTTGATCGAATGAGCACCTTACGAAGTTTCTGCAACCATAAGGATGAGTTCGGGATAAGGAAGGGGAGGTCCCTTTCTATACGGAATAATATCTGCTCATTTTGGGGTTTAGTGTTAGTCTTTATTTTCATAATAATATCATAGACCCAGAAATCAAGAGGGATTAAGTATCAATTTCACATTTTTGATGTGTTTTTTAATTTTTTTTGTACCCCCCCCCCCCTGAAAAAAACAAACAAAAGTCCTGGATACGGCCCTGGGAACTATATCAATTTTTACCTCCGCCCTTCCCTCGTCTCTTCCTTAGAACTAATTCTGTATTTGTCTGAAAATTCAATGAAGATTAGGATATCTTGTATTAAAATGCTCCCTTTGAGGTATCCCACTCCCTCCGCTACTACAAAACAATCATAGAACCTCATTGTCGAAGTTTAAAGCCCTTATATGTAAATGTTTGGATTTGTAAAACAACAGAGAATTTACATAAGATAGTGAAATTTGTTTATATCTTAAAACGATACATCCTCTTTTTTGGCACGGGAACGCCAGGATATCTGGAAATTAAAGGTAACAGTATCAAATAGATTTTATCGCATCTTGAATGTCCAGAAAAAAACTTCTAAATAAGATAGTGAACAGCTTGTGTTTATAGATAGATAGATAGATAGATAGATTTATTTTCCATATACCAGTAAAATAATTACATAACAATCTACAAATCCCCACAAAGGCTCCATGGCCTGTAGGAGGGGGATTATGAAAAGATTAAATAAACATTAAACATTTAAACGCTTAAGATTTAAACAATATAGACATAACATTAATATTTAAACATATAAACATAAGAATTTTAACTTTTAACATTTAAAGAATTTGCTTAATAAAAAAAAAAAAGAAAAAAAAAAAGAAAAAAAAAAGGAGAGTTCACTAAATAAGCTTTATCAAACTACAGTGAATCACAACATCTATAAAAAAAAAAGGAGAGTTCACTAAATAAGCTTTATCAAACTACAGTGAATCACAACATCTATATATATAAAAAAAAAAAAAAAAATTAAATGAATAAAACTATTGGCAGCAGGCAAAAGTAAAGAAAATTAATCACATGAAAACAAATATTTTTTTACTAGTCTTTTGAAGGTGCCAAACGAGTGGCATTCTCGAGCAGAATCGGGAAGGGTGTTCCATGTCAAATGACACGCAACAAAAGGATTAAAATCGGATCTTTTTGTTGGTGTATGCGGAATTTGGATATTTAGAGAAATACGGAGCTGATAATTTGACAGATCAGATACAAAAAAAAGACGTAAATATTAAGAGCCTAGGGGTATAGTTTTGGAGCCGAAGAAGAGTAAAAGACGCTCAGGAAAGAATAACAAGTGTTTCAATGTTAAATGATGGTTGATTTGCCGAACGGTTTATAACCTCGATACGAGTTATAGATTTATCGTAAGTATTCAGAAGTGGGGTGAGAAAAGAAAGGAAAGTAGACAAGACATCCATATGACTGAACAATAGGAAACATAAGAATGAATTTACCTATAAAATAGGATTCTTAGAATTGGCCATGGAAAGATATGTTTTAGTTTTCTTAGAATACCGAGGTTTCTGCATACCTTCATTTTAATCCAATCAATATGGTGTTTAAAAGATAAATTTTCATCTAGGAGGATACCTAGGAAACGGACATGGCCATCCTTTGGTCTACTAATAAAGCCTTTGGATATATGAATTTCAGATAATTGAGGACAAGCCCGGGATATACCAGAAAAAACTAAAAAACTAGTTTTAGAAACATTTAAGGCAAGAGAGTTAGCATCAAACCAAATTGAAACTCTCTCAAAGAGGTCCACTAACTTTGTACGAACCTCATCCTCTGTTCTCCCAGAAGTGATAAGGGTGGTATCATCGGCAAAAGTAACAAGAGAATTCAAGGTATGCAAACTATAGTTGTGGGTAAGGGAGACTGTTGGATGACATAGATGACAGCAATAAAGAGAATTTTTATTTCCAACTGCAAAAATTAGGTCATTTATATAAATTAAAAACAGTGCCGGCCCTAAAACTGACCCTTGAGGGACTCCCTGGTCAACACTTGATGGTGAGCGAAAAAGTGGATCAACAGAAATTATTCTACCATACAAGAAAGACTTGAACCAATAAAACACACTACCTCTTACGCCAAAATGAGAAAGTTTAAATAGAAGAACACTAGGGGCTAAAGAATCGAAGGCATTACGAACATCCAGAAACAAAGCAGCAGAAATCAAACGGGAATCTAGGGCAGAGTAAAGATAATTCAGTAAAACTGCACAAGAATGCTCAGTTAAATGATTTGCTCGAAAATCAAAATGAAAATAGTGAAAAAAATCTTTAGAAGTAAGAAAATTATTAAGACGAGAAAGCATCGCCTTCTCAAATATTTTGCTAAACACAGACAACAAAGAAATTGGCCGATAGTTGGCTAGATCATTTCGTGTCCCCCCCTTATATAATATGATGACTCGAGCCCGCTTGAGACTACTCGGGAAAATACCATGCTGAAAGGAGAGGTTAATAAGTTTTGTTAAGGGATAAATAATGGAAGGAAGTAAGAACTTAATTACTTTAGTAGGAATATTATCAGGGCCAGACGACGAACAATTTTTCAATCCCATAACAATTTTAGCTATTTCTTTCTCCGTCGCTGGTTCCAAAAACATTGACTTCATACAAGGTGGCCCAAGATAAGACCTGAAGTTGGATCCTGAAGGAGAAGAACCAACAGCCGAAGCGGTCGTTTTACCAATATTCGCAAAATATGAAGTAAATGCATCTTGAACATTCAGTTCACCTTCGATGATTTTGCCATCGAGATCCAAAAAAGAAGGGGTTGATGGAGACTGAAAAGAGGGCCTAAGCACAGAAGTTATAACCTACCAAGTTTTTCGTATATCTTTTCCACAATCTGAAAAACAATTAAAATAATACTGGGACTTGGCCTTTCGACATACAGAATTATAAATATTCCTATAAATTTTAAATCGCTGAAAGCAAATTGCTTTCATTGAAGGGCTAGCAGACTTAAAGGCCCTCCAGAGAATATTTTTTCTCCTACAACTCCAAAGGAGACCAGGGGTCATCCAAGGATTTAGAGGAAAAGCATTCTTAGACTTTCGATTAGAAGGTAAAGCAGAGCAAACATCAAGAACAACGTCTTTAATAGACTCATAAAAAGTATCAAATAAATTACAAAAATTAGAATCACTCTCAAAACCACCCCAAGAAATTTCTGCCAATCTTGACCTAAGAAGCATCAATTCCACTTCACCAAACCTAAAAGGCCTCATACCAGACTCACTAGTCCTCTCAATAGTCAGTTTATCAAAACAGTATCAAGAGTAAACAGGGAAATGATTGGAAATGTCGCTCACTAAAACATAACTTTGGATCAAGGTAGCTGTACAGAAAATATTGTCAATCAGAGATGACAAGATGGGATACATACAGAAGGTAAAGTACCTGCAGCAAGCATGGACAACAGAATATCCAAAGATACAGAAGACTTTATATCCATCAAATTTATATTAAAATCTCCCATAATAATTAATTCACTCCTCTGTTTTAGGATGGTATCCAGTAGATCATTAAGGGTGTGTAGAAACAGTGGAATAGAGCCACTAGGAGATCGATAAATAATACCAACAATTAAATCCTTACCTCCACATTTAATATCTACGAAAAGTGAATCAAAGACACCTTCGATATTTCTGAATAAATCCATTCTAAGAGAATATGGGAGATTATTAGAAATATACAAAGCAAGACCACCCTTGGCCATCTTTTGTCGATTCAGTCGTTCCATTTTATAACCTTGCAAATCCAAAAGCATATCATTTTTAGAATCTAAAAAAGTCTCGCATAAACCAACA
Organism: Artemia sp. Qi Xiang Cuo; assembly: GCF_049724085.1. Classification (NCBI taxonomy): domain Eukaryota; kingdom Metazoa; phylum Arthropoda; class Branchiopoda; order Anostraca; family Artemiidae; genus Artemia; species Artemia sp. Qi Xiang Cuo. The sequence continues at coordinate 32,771,527 of NC_142802.1, read as the reverse complement.
ACGTCAGGTAGCCCATCCGAAACAATCTGTTTTAGATGGTCAATTGAAGAACAAAGACCCTGGATATTCAAATGGAGCACTGAAAAATATCCATCCCGCTTGAAAGCCTCCCTCAGACTAGAAACATATTTACTTACTACTCTGTGGTTCACTGTGGTCAATTCACTATTGACATATCCGATAGAATTATTGATAATACTTACAAAAGCTAAAGGGTTATTTTTAAGCTCAAAAATTCGTTCCGCAACTAAGGGCGTTTATAACTTGACAGTAAAAAAATACAATCAATTCTAGATATGGAACGAAATAACAAAATATAAATGCAAACAAAAACAAGAACAAAAAAAAAAATCTAATCACAAACTGCGAATGATCGAATCTTTCGATCATTCACGTAATGTAAAGTTCGCGATTATGTAAAGTTTATTTTGTGTGTAATTTAAATTGACAAAATCAAATGTAAAGGGGAGTGACAATAAAAAAAGCACACTTTTTGGGTCAATTTATACAATTTTTGCACGGTTTAATGCAGCTCTTCAAAATTTTGGGGATGGGGGAAGGTCCAATTTAGATCCTTTGTTTAGTAGACACACACGAACGGAGCTAAGAGCTAATTAAGATAGACTAATTCGGGCAATGATTGGAATTATTTCAAAACAGCTCCACCATTCCTGATTTTTACATGCCCCTTTCTGTTAGTTGTGTAATTACTGCGATTTGTGCATTTTCATGACTATGGTATGTTTTGTTTTTTATTATTATTATATAGACGAACGGACCAGAATTTTAACGGGAAAGGGAAGGACCTGAAAACTTTTTCAATGAGAACTCAAACATTATTGTAATTTTTTAACACATTTTCTAGTCAATTTCAATCACCCTTGTAGCTGAACAGTCGTTCATGAAGCATAGGAAACAATAATTCAAATTTCAGCATAGAGAGTGAAGTCTTAAGGGGGGGGGTGAGGTAGCCCCTCTTATACTTAGAAGGATTTCTATCCCTCAAAAACGACCCTTGAAATCGATGTTTAACTTTGACTGAGTAATGCTAAGGTAAAAAGAGCACATTAAGTATATTAAATTATCAAAATCAAGCATTTTTGTTCGAATAAATTTAGCGTGGACAATGTCAAAACTGTCTGAACATCTGTTTTTCTTTCGACTGGGATATTTTCTGCAAGAAAGTATAAATTAGTTCGCCTATAAGAAACGCAATTTAGTAGAAACTGTAATTTTCATTATGTGAGCTATTATTGAACACTATTGGCTATTTTCTTCGTCTGTTTACGGTTGTTTTGTAGATGCGCGTATAACATTCGATCGCGTCAATAATTTGAAATGGCTTAGTATTGAAAATGATAGTCGTTTTCTGCAACCTTATTTAAGAATCTTTTCTAGTTGGTTTACTAGACAAAAATTCCTGATCAATTGGAATTCTAAATTGCATCACCTTTTTTTTTACAGGAAACGGTGTACGCCAAAGTGGTGTATTGTCCGCTTTCCTTTTCTCAGATTGATGTGACAGTTTCAATAAGCAAATTACTGCTAGTGGCCTTGGATGTAAGAGTTGACTTAGTCTGTATACAAAATTTAAAATATGCTGATGATCTGGTTATATTAGCCTCTTGTTCTACTACTTTTAACTCATTACTGATGGAGTTTTCCTTCTGATTATGGTGTTTTAGTTCGCCTAGTTGAAGTAAATAGTTCAACTATGACTAAATGTTGATCTTTTCACATTCGACACTCTTTGAAACCCCTGAAACTGCCTGTAATGCTGTGGGGAAGTTCCAACTGCAAAGAAGTTTCAATACCTTGGGTTCATCTTTAACGAGTATTTGCTTGATTTGCAATTCTTTGGGGTTTGCATACTTCAGGGGAATCCTTCTGCTCTACCCGTTTTGTTGTTTTTTAGTTAGGGTAAAACACTTTGGAAGTGTTCCAGTTTAAATTTAGTAGAACAAAGCTCCGAAAACTCTTCCCTTAGTAATTTGTATGTCACAATAAAATCTTTTTCTTCAATAACAGGGAGGTTATTACCCCACAGCTCCCCTATTCCAAGCATAGTCCAAAAATATCCTTGGAGAGGAATGCACCAGCACACAGTATTGCTACCTCTGAAAGTGGGAGGCTGATTATACAGCTCCTCAACAGTTATCTTCAATTGAGTAGCTCGAAATTTTTAATTGATAGTGGTTTGGTTCACTATGAGACACAATTCTTGCATTTTTCGCCCCAAAACGGCAGGAAATGTCACTTTTTTGTGGTACAATTCTGGTGGCTACTTAAGGAAGGCTCTAAAATTCTTAATGTTTATTTAAATTTAACAATTACTCTCTCTCTCCTCCTGAGAAATTGCCTGACGACAGTAGTATCCATGTGCACAGTTTCAGGGATACATTCAGGGATACATTCACACCTACAAGACCATACACAGTTTCAGGGATACATTCACACCTTCACGTTTTTTAAACTTGGCAATGTATAATGTAGTCAAGCATGTTTTGAGAGTTTGGTCGTAATAATATAATTTAAAGCAAACAGGTTTACATTCACACCTACAAGACCATACACATTTTCAGGGATACATTAACACCTTCAGGTTTTTTAAACTTGGCAATGTATAATGTAGTTAAGCATGTTTTGAGAGTTTGGTCGTAATAATATAATTTAAAGCAAACAGGTTTTTTTTCTGTTTTTGTTTAATCAATTGCACAATGAATGTACGTCATGAATTCACGTGTACATTCTTAAAAAAAAACTGGTGTGATAAAGAACCCACATTTTTTAATTGTTTGATTGACGTGTTTGGGGAGATTATATTCCTTGGCACCTTTTCAGAGCATGTACTTATGGATACCTTTCCAAGCAAGATGGTTAAACATGCTTTTACAATCGGAAATGTTTGATTAACATTTGCAAAAACGGGGTAATGGAATTTGCGAATTGTATGAGATGAGATAACTTTGTACTGTATAATACACAAGTGATGTTCTGGAGAGTATAGTCAATTTGAAATAGTTTTAGAAATAACAAAAATTAACAAGAAATGACTGGACAGTCTGTTGAGGGGGCTGGGTTGCACGGCGGATTGCTTTGCACGAGGGTTCAGATAAAGGGGGTACAGGTACATGGGGGCTTAATTAATAGGGGTTGAGTTTCACAAGGGTTTAGTAGCATGAGGTTTCAGTAGTACGAAGGTTCATTTGGACGGGGTTTCAGTTATACAGGGGTTTAGTTGGATTGAGGGTTCAGTTGCACGGGGTTTAGTTAAATGGGGCTTGAGTTGCACGGGAGTTGAGTTGCACGAGGGTTCAGTTGCACGGGGGTTCAGTTACATGCGGATTCAGTTACACGGGGATTAGTTAAATGTGGTTGAGTTGCATAGTCTCGTTGGAAAAAATTGGAGTTCATACTTAAACAGTTCTATTAAGAGCTATTGCTATGGAAATGACTCATTTTTGAATTGAAACTATGCTTTTCTGACTGAAGATACACATTTTGAATCAGAAAATGTGAAAATGTACACAATTGAAACAGGGAAGTGTGTTTTGACGATATTTTCTATAATTTCGTCTAAAAAATAGGAGTTCATGCTTAAAAAATTCTATCAAGAGCTATTTTTATGGAAATGATTCATTTTTGAACCAAAACTACGCTTTTCTGACTGAAGATACACATTTGAAACAGAAAAAGTGAAAATGTACACAACTGAAACAGAGAAGTGTGTTTTGACCGTATTTTCTATAATTTCGTCTGAAAAATAAACCTAAGGAAATTTATGTATTTGGAATCAGCGTATAAAACAAATCATTTTCATGTATCGATAATTATTAAAATACGGTTTTTAGACTTATGGTTACTTTCGGACGATTTGCACTTTACTTTCACCTTGTTTCCCAAAAAACTGTTTAAAATTATGGTTTTTTTGTAATTGTTTTCGTTTTTTCTTTATTGTTCGACTTGATAGGAATTCTGAAAGAGGATGGTCGTTGAAATTTCTTAATGACTAAAGATTTTTTTTTTCTTATAAAATGCTTAATATTATCAAGTTTTTATATTTTTACTGATAAAATTAAAAATTAGGAAATTTATATATAAGGAGTCAGATTATTAAGGCAATCATTTTAATGTATCTATAATTATTAAAATTCGGTTTTTAGAGTTATCGTTACTTTCGGATGATTTGCACTTTACTTTCACCTTGTTTCCCAAAAACTGTTTAAAATTATGGTTTTTTTTTTTACTTTTTTTTGTTTTTGCTTTATTGTTCGACTTGATTGGAATTCTGAAACAGGATGGTCGTTGAAATTTCTTAATGACTAAAGATTTTGTTTTTCTTATAAAAGGCTTAATATTATCATGGTTTTAGATTTTGACGGATAACATTAAACCTAAGGAAATTTATGTATTTGGAATCAGCGTATAAAGCCAATCATTTTCATGTATCTATAATTATTAAAATTCTGTTTTTAGAGTTATGGTCACTTTTGGACGAGTTGCACTTTACTTTCACCTTGTTTCCCAAAAATTGTTTAAAATTAGGGTTTTTTGTTTGTAGTTGTTTTCGTTTTTGCTTCATTGTTCGAATTGATAGGAATTTCTAAACAGAATGGTCATTGAAATTTCTTAATGACTAAAGATTTTGTTTTTCTTCTAAAAGGCTTAATATTCTCAAGTTTTTATCTTTTGATGGATAACATTAAAACTAAGTAAATTTATGTATTTGGAATCATCATATAAAGCAAATAATTTTCATATATTTATAATTATTATAATTCTGTTTTTAGAGTTATGGTCACTTTCGGACGAGTTGCACTTTACTTTCACCTTGTTTCCCAAAAACTGTTTAAAATTAGGGTTTTTTTTGTAGTTGTATTCGCTTTTGCTTTATTGTTCGACTTGATAGGAATTCTGAAACAGGATGGTCGTTGAAATTTCTTAATAACTAAAGATTTGTTTTTCTTCTAAAGGGCTTAATATTCTCAAGGTTTTAGCTTTTGGCGGATAACATTAAACCTAAGGAAATTTATGTATTTGGAATCATCGTATAAAGCCAATCATTTTAATGTATCTATAATTATTAAAATTCTGTTTTTAGAGCTATGGTTACTTTCGGACGAGTTGCACTTTACTTTCACCTTGTTTCCCAAAAACTGTTTAAAATTAGGTTGTTTTTTTTTGTAGTTGTTTTCGTTTTTACTTTACTGTTCGACTTGATAGGAATTCTGAAACAGGATGGTCGTTGAAATTTCTTAATGATTAAATATTTTGTTTTTATTATAAAAGGCTTAATATTCTCAAGGTTTTAGCTTTTGACGGATAACATTAAACTTAAGGAAATTTATATATTTGGAATCAGCGTATAAAGCCAATCATTTTCTTGTATCTATAATTATTAAAATTCTGTTTTTAGAGTTATGGTTACTTTCGGACGAGTTGCACTTTACTTTCACCTTGTTTCCCAAAAACCGTTTAAAATTAGGTTTTTTTTGTAGTTGTTTTCGTTTTTGCTTTATTTTTTGAATTTAGATAAATTCTGAAGCTGGATGGTCGTTGAAAATTATTAACAAACAAAGATTTTGTTTTTCTTAAAAATGATTTAATATTATAAATGTCTTATATTTTGGCGGATAAAATTAAAATCAAGGAAATTTATTTATTTAGAATCAGAGTATAAAGCCAATCATTTTCATGTATCTATAATTATTAAAATTCTGTTTTTAGAGTTATGGTTACTTTCGGACGAGTTGCACTTTAATTTCACCTTGTTTCCCAAAAACTGTTTAAAATTAGGTTGTTTTTTTGTAGTTGTTTTCGTTTTTGATTTATTGTTCGAATTTTTATGAATTCTGAAAAAGGATGGTCGTTGAAATTTCTTAATGACTAAAGATTTTGTTTTTCTTCTAAAAGGCTTAATATTCTCAAGGTTTTATCTTTTGACTGATAACATTAAACCTAAGGAAATTTATGTATTTGGAGTCAGCGTATAAAGCCAATCATTTTCATGTATCTATAATTATTAAAATTCTGTTTTTTGAGTTATGGTTACTTTCGGACGAGTTACACTTTACTTTCACCTTGTTTCCCAAAAACTGTTTAAAATTAGGGTTTTTCTTGTAGTTGTTTTCGTTTTTGCTTTATTGTTCGACTTGATAGGAATTCTGAAACAGGATGGTCGTTGTAATTTCTTAATGACTAAAGATTTTGTTTTTCTTATAAAAGGCTTAATATTCTCAAGGTTTTAGCTTTTGACAGATAAAATTAAACTTAAGGAAATATTTATATTTGGAGTCAGCGTATCAAACCAATCATTTTCATGTATCTATAATTATTAAAATTCTGTTTTTAGAGTTATGATTACTTTCATCTTCCATTGTCGGATTTGTCATTATGAAAAAAATGTAAGTAAGTAAGTAGCAAACTCTTTCTTTAATTCAACTCATGGATACACAACACAGATATTATAAAAAAAATTGTAATTTCCAGACTTCATTTACATGCAATAGATACCGAGAGTTCAATGACTCCTCCCTGCAATGACTTCCAAGGGTTTTATGACTCCTCCCCACAATGAATTCACATGGTTTTAGGACTCATCCCCCTAGCCATAACTCCATTCAACCTTGAGCGAAGGTATAAAAGTTTGATGAAGTATTTTTCTACTTAACAACTACATTAATAACTTCCAAGATGATAGGACTGGATGACACAGAATTTATCGGTTTGAAAAAATCATCTTGTGGTGTTATATTTGAATTTGCATTTTTATTATTGTCTATGGAACTTGAAGAAATTGACTGTTATCATTGGATAGTGAACTATAATATGTTTGAGAATGATAAAAGCTTATGAAGTACTACAGTACGTCATATAAACAGACTGGGATTCTACGATAGAGTGATTACACCACTTAATTATGCTGGTCAGGAACTGAGAAATGTTCAGGAGGAAGTCAGTGAAATTTGCAGCTTTTTGGGGTTGAAGCACTCTACGTAAAGGGCAATGTACCTACAGATAAAGTTTTACTTCAAAAGTGTGATCCTAGGATTCCACTTTTCAATCTAAAAGAGTTTAAGTGTCCTAAATTTGAAGGGGGTTATCACCGTCCTGAAGACGAGGTTAGGTTCTTCGTACAGTGGATACCTAAAAACATACCTGATCATGATAAATCCATAAGACATGGTAAAAACTATTCTATATCATGGGACCATCGTTTGTGGATGTTTAAAAGTGAACTCTAAGTACTATTTTTATGTAAACATGTGTTGTTGTTTTTTCTCAAAAAATCTGTTAATACATTTAAGCAATAAATATGTTTAAACTTATCTCGTCTTTATTCTTTAGAATAATTCTATTCTTTTTATTAAATTGTGAAGAATTTGTATGTAAGCAACAATCGCTTTCTTGAATTTACTTCCTGGACACAATACAGATATTTAATTCAAGAAATCATGATAAAATCGCAAGTAAGTAATAAACTCTTTATTTTTTCACCTATTGGATACACAATGCAGAAATTTCATTGAAGAACACACACACACACACACACACACACACACACACACACACACACACACACACACACACACACACACACACACACACACACACACACACACACACACACACACACACACACACACACACACACACACACACACACACACACACACACACACACACACACACACACACACACACACACACACACACACACACACACACACACACACACACACACACACACACACACACACACACACACACACACACACACACACACACACACACACACACACACACACACACACACACACACACACACACACACACACACACACACACACACACACACACACACACACACACACACACACACACACACACACACACACACACACACACACACACACACACACACACACACACACACACACACACACACACACACACAGACATATTGTTACTTACTTTTTCATAATAGAAATGAAGAAATTTTGAATGAAGAAATTTTTCATAATTTCTTCAATGAAATTTCTGCATTGTGTATCCAATAGGTGAAAAAATAAAGAGTTTATTACTTACTCGCGATTTTATCATGATTTCTTGAATTAAATATCTGTATTGTGTCCAGGAAGCGAATTCAAGAAAGCGATTGTTACTTACATACAATTTCTTCACAATTTAATAAAAAGACTAGAACTATTCTAAAGAATAAAGACGGGTTAAGCTTAAAAGATATTTATTGCTTAAACGTATTAACAGATTTTTTGAGAAAAAAAAACAACAACAAATGTTTACATAAAAATAGTACTTAGAGTTCACTCTTAAACATCCACAAACGATGGTCCCATGATATAGAATAGTTTTTACCATGTCTTATGGATTTATCACGATAAGATATGATCTTAGGTATCCACTGTGCGAAGAACCTAACCTCGTCTTCAGGACGGTGATAACCCCCTTCAAATTTAGGACACTTAAACTCTTCTAAATTGAAAAGTGGAATCCTAGGGTCACACTTTTGAATTAAAACTTTATCTGTAGGTACATTACCCTTTACGTAGAGTGCTTCAACCCCGAAGAAGCTGCAAATTTCATTGACTTCCTCCTGAACATTTTTCAGTTCCTGACCAGCATTATTAAGTGGTGTAATCACTCTATCGTAGAATCCCAATCTGTTTATATGACGTAATGTAGTACTCCACAAGCTTTTATCATACTCAGACATGTTATAGTTCACTATCCAATGATAATAGTCAATTTCTTCAAGTTCCATAGACAATAATAAAAATGCACATTCAAATATAGCACCACAAGATGATTTTTTCAAACCGATAAATTCGGTTTCATACAGTCCTATCATCTTGAAAGTTATTAATGTAGTTGTTAAGTAGAAAAATACTTCATCAAACTTTTATACCTTCGCTCAAGGTTGAATGGCGTTATGGCTAGGGCGATGAGTCCTAAAACCATGTGAATTCATTGTGGGGAGGAGTCATAAAACCCTTGGAAGTCAGTGCGGGGAGAAGTCATTGAACTCTCGGTATATGTTGCATGTAAATGAAGTCTGGAAATTACAAATTTTTTTTTATAATATCTGTATTGTGTATCCATGAGTTGAATTCAAGAAAGAGTTTGCTACTTACTTACTTACATTTTTTTCATAATGACAAATCCGACAATGGATGATGAAAGTAACCATAACTCTAAAAACAGAATTTAATAATTATAGATACATGAAAATGATTGGCTTTATACGCTGATTCCAAATACATATATTTCCTTAGGTTTAATTTTATCCGTCAAAAGCTAAAACCTTGAGAATATTAAGCCTTTTAGAAGAAAAACTAAATCTTTGGTCATTAAGAAATTTCAACGACCATCCTGTTTCAGAATTCCTATCAAGTTGAACAATAAAGCAAAAACAAAAACAACTACAAAAAAAATCCTAATTTTAAACAGTGTTTGGGAAACAAGGTGAAAGTAAAGTGTAACTCGTCCGAAAGTAACCATAACTCTAAAAAGAGAATTTTAATAATTATAGATACATGAAAATGATTGGTTTTATACGCTTATTCAAAATAAATAAATTTCATTTTTTTTATTTTTATCCGAAAAAATATAAAAACTTTATATTAATATGACCTTTTGATTAAAAAAAAAATATTTTTTAATTAATAAATTTAAACGACCATCCTGTTTCAGAATTCCTATCAAGTCGAACAATAAAGCAAAAACGAAAACAACTACAAAACCTAATTTTAAACAGTTAAAAACAAAACCCAACCTAATTTTAAACAGTTTTTGGGAAACAAGGTGAAAGTAAAGTGCAACTCGTCCGAAAGTAACCATAATTCTAAAAACAGAATTTTAATAATTATAGATACATGAAAATGATTGGATTTATACTCTGATTCCAAATACATAAATTTCCTTAGGTTTAATGTTATCCGTAAAACGCTAAAACCTTGATAATATTAAGCCCTTTAGAAGAAAAACAAAATCTTTAGTTATTAAGGAATTTCAACGACCATACTGTTTCAGAATTCCTATCTAGTCGAACAATAAAGCAAAAACGAAAACAACTACAAAAAAACAACCTAATTTTAAACAGTTTTTGGGAAACAAGGTGAAAGTAAAGTGCAACTCGTCCGAAAGTAACCATAACTCTAAAAACAGAATTTTAATAATTATAGATACATGAAAATGATTGGCTTTATACGCTGATTCCAAATACATAAATTTCCTTAGGTTTAATGTTATCCGCCAAAATATAGGACCATTAGAATATTAATCCCTATAGAATAAAAACAAAATCTTTAGTTATTAAGAAACTTCAACGACCATTCAGTTTTAGAATTTATATAAAGTCGAACAGTAAAGAAAAAAAGAAAACAACTGCAAAAAAAACCCTAATGATAAACAGTTTTTGGGAAACAAGGTGAAAGTAAAGTGTAACTCGTCCGAAAGTAACCATAACTCTAAAAACAGAATTTAAATAATTATAGATACATGAAAATGCTTGGCTTTATACGCTAATTCCAAATTTATAAATTTCCTTAGGTTTAATGTTATCCGTCAAAAGCTAAAACCTCGAGAATATTAAGCCTTTTAGAAGAAAAACAAAATCTTTATTTATTAATAAATTTCAACGACGATCCTGTTTCAGAATTCCTATCAATTCGAACAATAAAGCAAAAACGAAAACAACTACAAACAAAAAACCCTAATTTTAAACAGTTTTTGGGAAACAAGGTGAAAGTAAAGTGCAACTCGTCCGAAAGTAACCATAACTCTAAAAACAGAATTTTAATAATTATAGATACATGAAAATAATTGGCTTTATACGCTGATTCCAAATACATAAATTTCCTTAGGTTTAATGTTATCCGTCAAAAGCTAAAACTTTGAGAATATTAAGCCTTTTAGAAGAAATCTTAAGTCATTAAGATCTTAAGTCATTAAGAAATTTCAACGACCATCCTCTTACAGAATTCCTATCAAGTCGAACAATAAAGCAAAAACTAAAACAACTACAAAAAAACCCTAATTTTAAACAGTTTTTGGGATACAAGGTGAAAGTAAAGTGCAACTCGGCCGAAATTAACCATAACTCTAAAAACAGAATTTTAATAATTATAGATACATGAAAATGATTGGCTTTATACGCTGATTCCAAATACAGAAATTTTTTTTAGGTTTAATGTTATCCGTCAAAAGCTAAAACCTTGAGAATATTAAGCCTTTTAGAAGAAAAACAAAATCTTTAGTCATTAAGAAATTTCAACGACCATCCTGTTTCATAATTCCTATCAAGTCGAACAATAAAACAAAAACTAAAACAACTCCAAAAAAACCCTAACTTTAAACAATTTTTTGGGAAACAAGGTGAAAGTAAAGTGCAACTCGTCCGAAAGTAACCATAACTCTAAAAACAGAATTTTAATAATTAAAGATACATGAAAATGATTGGCTATATACGCTAATTCCAGATACATAAATTTCCTTAGGTTTAATGTTATCCGTCAAAAGCTAAAACCTTGAGAATATTAAGCCTTTTAGAAGAAAAACAAAATCTTTAGTCATTAAGAAATTTCAACGACCATCCTGTTTCAGAATTCCTATCAAGTCGAACAATAAAGCAAAAACGAAAACAACTACAAAAAAACCGTAATTTTAAACAGTTTTTGGGAAACAAGGTGAAAGTAAAGTGTAACTCGTCCGAAAGTAACCATAACTTAAAAACAGAATTTTAATAATTATAGATACATGAAAATGATTGGCTTTATACGCTGACTCCAAATACATAAATTTTCTTAGGTTTAATGTTATCCGTCAAAAGCTAAAACCTTGAGAATATTAAGCCTTTTAGAAGAAAAATAAAATCTTTAGTCATTAAGAAATTTCAACGACCATCCTCTTTCAGAATTCCCATCAAGTCGAACAATAAAGCAAAAACGAAAACAACTACAAAAAAAAACCCTAATTTTAAACGGTTTTTGGGGAAAAGGTGAAAGTAAAGTGCAACTCGTCCGAAAGTAACCATAACTCTAAAAACAGAATTTTAATAATTATAGATACATGAAAATGATTGGCTTTATACGTTGATTCCAAATACATAAATTTCCTTAGGTTTAATGTTATCCACCAAAAGCTAAAACCTTGAGAATATTAAGCCATTTATAAGAAAAACAAAATCTTTAGTTATTAAGAAATTTCAACGACCATCCAGTTTCAGAATTCCTATCAAGTCGAACAATAAAGCAAAAACGAAAACAATTAAAAAAAAAACCCTAATTTTAAACAGTTTTTGGGAAACAAGGTGAAAGTAAAGTGCAACTCGTCCGAAAGTAACCATAACTCTAAAAACAGAATTTTAATAATTATCGATACATGAAAATGATTTGTTTTATACGCTGATTCCAAATACATAAATTTCCTTAGGTTTATTTTTCAGACGAAATTATAGAAAATACGGTCAAAACACACTTCTCTGTTTCAGTTGTGTACATTTTCACTTTTTCTGTTTCAAATGTGTATCTTCAGTCAGAAAAGCGTAGTTTTGGTTCAAAAATGAATCATTTCCATAAAAATAGCTCTTAATAGAACTTTTTAAGCGTGAACTCCTATTTTTCAGACGAAATTATAGAAAATATCGTCAAAACACAATTCTCTGTTTCAGTTGTGTACATTTTCACATTTTCTGATTCAAAATGTGTATCTTCAGTCAGAAAATCATAGTTTCAATTCAAAAATGAGCCATTTCCATAGCAATAGCTCTTAATAGAACTGTTTAAGTATGAACTCCAATTTTTTCCAACGAGACTATGCAACTCAACCACATTTAACTAAACCCCATGTAACTGAATCCGCATGTAACTGAACCCCCATGCAACTGAACCATCGTGAAACTCAAATCCCGTGCCACTCAAGCCCCATTTAACTAAGCCCCCGTGCAACTGAACCCTCCATGTAACTGAACCCCTGTATAACCGAAACCCCGTACAACTGAACCCCCTTGCTACTGAACCCTCATGCTACTGAACCCTCGTGCAACTCGACCCCATTTAACTAAACCTCCATGTACCTGTACCCCCTTTAACTGAACCCTCGTGCAACTCAACCCTCCATGCATCCCATCTCCCTCAAAACACTTTTCAGCCATTTCTTGTTAAATTTTTTTATTTCTAAACTATTTCAAATTGACAATACTCTCCAAAACATCACTTGTGTATTATACAGTACACAATCACCCCATCTCCTCCAATTCACGAATCCCATTACCCCGTTTTCGCAAATGTTAATCAAACATTTCCGATTGTACAAGCATGTTTAACCATCTTGCTTGGAAAGGTGTCCATAAGTACATGCTCTGAAAAGGTGCCAAGGAACATAATCTCCCCAAACACGTCAATCAAACAATTAAAAAATGTGGGTTCTTTATATCACACCAGTTTTTTTTTTAAGAATGTACACGTGAATTCATGACGTACATTCATTGTGCAATTGATAACAAAAACAGAAAAAAAACCTGTTTGCTTTAAATTATATTATTACGACCAAACTCTCAAAACATGCTTGACTACATTATACATTGCCAAGTTTAAAAAACGTGAAGGTGTGAATGTATCCCTGAAACTGTGTATGGTCTTGTAGGTGTGAATGCAAACCTGTTTGCTTTAAATTATATTATTACGACCAAAATCTCAAAACATGCTTGACTATATTATACATTGCCAAGTTTAAAAAACCTGAAGGTGTGAATGTATCCCTGAAGCTGTGTATGGTCTTGTAGGTGTGAATGTATCCCTGAATGTATTCCCTGAAACTGAGCACAGGGGTACTACGGACGACGCTAGTGATGACCCTCCGAGTGTGCAGATTGCGAGCCAGTAAGCATTTGAATGTAATCGATTTTTACAAAAGAAAAATAAATTGCACTAAGAAGTGAGCTATCACCCCACAGCGCCTGTTTAAAGCCTTTATAGAAATGAATGAGGATTAGAGATTGATTTATACATCCTACCCCTTCAGAGCTTTTTTTTTATATTTTCCTGAATGCTCAATGAGATTTGTAAAATCTTGGTGTGAACTTTTTGAGGAATCAGGACCCCCCTACCACTGCAATAACCTTTTGGCACTCCTAAATAATAGCTGATGCCCAATTGCCTCTCTCAGAACTTTCAATTTATGCAGCCTTGCCCTCTTTGGGTAAAAATTGTAGTTTGATATATATATATATAAGTATATATATATATATATATATATAGAATATATATATATATATATATATATATATATATATATATATATATATATATATATATATATATATATAATATGTCAAATATACTATTTTCTTAAGTTTTGGTGAGGTTACTATCAGCCCTATATATATATATATATATATATATATATATATATATATATATATATATATATATATATATATATATATATATATATATATATATATATATATATATATATATATATATATATATATATATATATATATATATATATATATAAAAATATATATATATATATATATATATATATATATATATATATATATATATATATATATATATATATATATATATATATATATATATATATATATATATATATATATATATGTCAAATATACTATTTTCTTAAGTTTTGGTTAGGTTAATATCAGCCCTGATCGCTCCTAATCTATGTTTTGCTGCCACGAACTGTTTAGTAACTAAAAAAAAAAAAAAAAAAAAAAAAAAAAAAAAAAACGGAAGACACAGTGGCAAAAAGCTGACTGTGATGATGGGAAAAAATGATGACTTGATTAGGTGTGATTTAGTGCAGATAAAACGAATGTTTTTCCAAGGCAAATCCTGATTCTCAAGCCGAATAACTTCAATAACTGAACATTACTCAATGTTGATGAACTGTGTGGAATCATAAGAGTCAGGGTGGATAATGGCCTAGATGATGCAGTTCAACGAAATTCCTTTTTTCTTGAGTCTGTTTTGTGTGTCTATTGGGAAAAAGAGAAAAAAGCTGTGAAAACCGTTTTAGAATAACAGAAATGCTTGTGGGAAAACATCTTGATCCAATTAGAATCATAGATTCTATATCATTGGATCCATAAAAATCATGAGATTACCTTAGAAGGTAAAACTTTCTCAAAATCCTAGGATGTATTAACCATTATAATTCAAGTGTACAAAATTATTAGATGTTGCTCCAAGCACCTTTAATAGCAGACTATTTATGATCTGACTATATGATCAGACTATTATAGACTGGATAATGGCCTAGATGATGCAGTTCAACGAAATTCCTTTTTTCTTGAGTCTGTTTTGTGTGTCTATTGGGAAAAAGAGAAAAAAGCTGTGAAAACCGTTTTAGAATAACAGAAATGCTTGTGGGAAAACATCTTGATCCAATTAGAATCATAGATTCTATATCATTGGATCCATAAAAATCATAGATTACCTTAGAAGGTAAAACTTTCTCAAAATCCTAGGATGTATTAACCATTATAATTCAAGTGTACAAAATTATTAGATGTTGCTCCAAGCACCTTTAATAGCAGACTATTTAATTTTATGTATAAGGGCATTGTTTAATAATTAGTAAAATACATTAGTCAGTGAAAGTTAGAAGCAAGTCCGTAAAATCTGTACCTTCTTCAAACATTTTGGCTAGTACAGGCCCTGGTTTAAAAAAGAAAGAAAAAGAAATCACGGACAGTATACTAGAGCAAACTTAATCTTGAAATTGGCTACACTGATTTCCAAAAAGAAAATCAGTGTTATCAGTTCATTTTGTGTTAGCTTACTTTTTTATTTTGTTTTATTAATCGTCATTTTATGAACATATTCTGTGAATATTTCATGTTATAAGTTAATCCCTTGTTTTGACATTAAATATGACTATAATTTGAAAAAAAAAAGTAAAATCGATTTGTATTTTGAACAGAGTATCTATTGGAAAACCACCTAGGCTGACGCCTTATATTATGTTCTGCTTTTTCTTTGTACAAAATCTATTCGCCTTTGATGTTTAACTATTTTTCTATTTCTTTTTTGCTGCTTAAGAGGAATGGGACCAAGTAATCCAAATGGAGGAAAAGAAATCGTCGATTTGCTCGATTTTATAAGTTTTCTTTTCACATCTTGGTAACAAGAAAAAATAGACAATGGACAAGTTCAAAACTTAGAATGTGATAGCACTAACTTTTCAATATGCTTTGTTTTGTACATAAATGTATAAACAAGACAAAATTTGAAATTTGGTCTACTGTGTCTGTATTACTGTTTTTACATTAATCCAGTTGAGTTAGTCTAATCCGTTCGAAGGTGGAAATATTAATTACATTTTTTTTTTTTAATAACCATTTGCTTAAGGTATTTTCGAAAAATGTTAGCTATATCAATATATATATAGGTAACTGTTTTTTTGTAATTTGGTAAGGAAATGCAATAGTGAAACCATTAGGAGAAAATCGAAGACTTTTTGTGAGGACTTTCTGGAAAGACCAATGTCCCGAGTACCAATGTACTTTACTTTGAAAACCATCTTTTTTATAAAAGAGTTTTTTATAGATTAGTTTCCGCTCGTTTTTGATTAAGTTTTTCTGATTATTGGTCAAAGTTGGAATTATTTGTAAGTTTTTTGTTAGTTTTTTAGCTTCAGAATTAAAATAAATTAAATTTTATTTGAATTTTCGAAAGCTGACTTTTGAATTCTGGGTGGATGGGGACCGTTATTTATAGAGATAAAATATCTGCGCAGTCTTTTTTTTTTAATCTTCTCTAGAGCTGAAGCCAATCTGATCCTCCTTTTTTAAACAGCTAAGAAAATACACTAATCTTAATCCACAATTTTGTTCATAGAATGTTTTATGTAATAATTGTTACAACTGAATATTTATTTAAATAACAGTATGGTAAGGTCATTTAGCAGAAACAATTCTGTTTTGTAGATTTTGATGGAAATAGAGGGATCCCCTTGGCTAAGAAGCATATGCTTGTTAATGTCAAACCTATTGGAGACCTTAAGCAAATGAGACCCAAAACGAGTAAAAACTACAATGAATAATCAAATAGAACTAAGGAAGAAGAAAAATCACCACTTGAGAGAGAAAAAAGGGTTTTATTAAAAAAAAAAAAAAACACATTAACAACAAACCCGAAGTTTATTAAACTTGTGTGGGCAGACATCACCCTTTACAAAACCCTACATAAAAGATTACTACCAGCCATCCTTAGCCCCCCCTCCCAAAAAAGGGCAAAAAAATAAATAATAATAAAATAAATAAATAGATAAAAATAAACGAAATAAATTAATTTCTAAAAATTTAACGACCTAATTGGATACCGAAGACACAAAATTAAAAATCATTCTTCTATTATACCTCCTCGTCGCCCTCCAATAAAAAAATTTCACAATCACTCGAGAGAAAATTCACTCAGCAAGGATTAAAACTCATATATAGACAAACACTGTCCTTTTAGTTTACTGCGAAATTCATTTAGCTCATCAATTGTTAAAATTGTCTGAGGTAATGGTTCCCACACCCGAGGGCCAACATGTCTTATGGAAAAAACGGATCGCTTTGTAATAACCTGAGGTCGCCGAACTATTGTTGATGCTCTAGTCGAGTAATTGTGAAAATTAACACCACTTGTAAACATTTCCCTAAAACACTCAGGTAATAACGCATGTGTATATTTAAACATAAAAAGAACATTATTTAAACGGAATAATCCAGCAATTGGTAATATATTTACTTGATTATATCTATGTCTAACTGACATTTTATGATTATCTCCAGTTAAAACATGTAGGGCATTATTTTTTAAACTTCTAAGGGGACGAAGGTGAGTTAAAAACGTACTTGACCACACAAGACAACCATATAGAAGGTATGGGTGAACAAAAAAAATAAAGTAATTTCATAATATCTTTTGGAAAAAAGTGCTTCACTTTCCTCATCATCCCAACATTTCTGGCAACCTTGCCACAAGCACATAAAATGTGCTCTTTGAAGTTAAGGCACTCATCTACAGTCACCCCTAGATACTTTGTCGAAACTTCCCGAGGCAGAATACTTTCACCGAACTGTATTTTGTCAATCCAAGGGTAGTAATTGCTACTTCTCCCGTACATTACAAAATGGGATTTTGCATGGTTTAGCTGAAGTCTATTAACCCTCATCCATTTTTCAATGTTTAACATGCAAGTCTGAAGATACTGTATAAGCATTTCCCCGGTTTTTGCAGCAATAGTTAGATGCATGTCATCAGAAAAATAAGGCAAAATAGATTTTGATGCTCCAGTATCACTACATTTTAAATCAAAAGACAGTCCATTGATTGCATATATATATATATATATATATATATATATATATATATATATATATATATATATATATATATATATATATATATATATATATATATATATATATATATATATATATATATATATATATATATATATATATATATATATATATATATATATATATATATATATATATATATATATATATATAAGAAATAGTAGTGGCCCCAAAACAGACCCTTGAGGGACACCGAAGATTTCACCAGCACTGACAAACTGTTTTCTATCTTGGAGAAAAGATTCCAATAGACGATAAAACATACCTAGAAAACCACAATTCCTCAGCTTCACCAGAATAATTCCATGGTCCACTGCATCAAAGGCTTTCACAATGTCCAAAAGCACAGATGCAACTTTCCAACCTTGGTCCAGAGCATCGTTCACAAAAGTCGTGAGAAAAAGAAAAGCTTGATCTGTCGACATTGCTTTACGGAATCCAAACTGAGTTTTACTAAAATACTTTTTATTCTCAAGAAAATCAACCATCCTGCCGCTAATCAATTTTTCAAAAACTCTCGGTGAAGCTGGCAGCAATGAAATAGGCCTATAATCATTCGGCCATTTTTTTTCTCCGCCCTTAAAAAGCGGAACCACTCTAGCAATTTTCATAAAATCGGGAAAAACACCAACTTTTAGGCACTAACAGAAGTAAGGCCAAGACCAACGACATAAACAAAGAAAGAAAGAAGATCGCCATCATATTCGAAATCATGAGTGAAGCGCTTTGAAAGAAAAACTGGTTTGAAAAGGAACTTTATTTACAGTTTATTCACAAGTAACAACTATCACTTGAATTAATCTCAATGGTAAGATGTTACTGGAAAAACAAGGCAACAAGGCAGCTATCACTATCACTTCAATTAACAACTAGCCTATCACAATTAATTTCAATGATAAGATCTTATTGGAAATAGGCATTTTGAAAAACATCCTGAAAACCCGGGTCACTTTTTGCATAGCAATAATTGATATGTCTTTTCTCTTTTTCTGCACTTTTTCTTATGAATAACACTTTGGGAGCCACATCTGGTGTGGAAAGGCAGGAAAGTAGGAAAGGGGTACCACCACATTATCTATGGTTGAAAATACAAAACAAAAGTATTGCTATTTCTTCTCCTGGATGCTCCCTTTTTCAGCTCTCAAAGTAAGTTTTACCAGCCGTCTGCTAACTAATAGAACTAGCAGGATACTGAAATATTGTAGAGAGATGTTTAATAGTTCAATTCCAGTCTCTTGATCATATATATGTGCTTTTGTATATTTATATTTGGACATAAGGCGCGTCGAGTGGTGACCGAACTTAGAATTCAATCTTATTATAACAAATTTCTAGCACATAATACAAGTAATTGGGAACAGCAAAAAGCATAAATATTCCTAAAGAGGCCGTGATGGTATAGGGATCAGAACCCTACGATATGACCATGGTAACTCAGGTTTAAGTCTGGGTTATAGTATACTTTTTTGAAATAGGGGCTCACTTTTCAATGCCCCACTGGCAGCGAAAAAAATTTAAGGAGAAGAAGAAAGGAGACACCTGTTTTCTTTTTCAAAAAAGTTTTTTATACCTGTTTTCTCTTGCAAAAAAAGCTATTTTCCTTGTTGGTCAAGGCAGAGGACTGTAATTATTCTGTATGGGGTTTTTTACCATGGTGATTTTAATGATGCAATTCTCATTTCTAATGATCAGGTCTCTAGAAATGCTAGTGCCCAAAAATAGAAAATAAAAGAATATGTTCTAATGAGAGTTCCAAAATTTTTTTGCGGCATTGTGGCAGAAAAATAGTAAAACGAGAATTCCGTTAATTACATTTACTAAACATCTTTAAATCTTTCTAATGTTCTTCATTATTCTAAAATCTAAATATTTTTCTTACAGAAAAAATATTTCAACAATGCCTGCATTTTTCGACAACATTTCCTCAAAGATGCCAATGATAGTATACCTCATCAGCTCTTTATGTGATTAAATAAAAAAAAAATTAAGTGAAAGTAAGGAACGACATTAAAACTTAAAACCAACATAAATTATTCCTTATATGAAAGGGACTGTTCCCTCCTCAACACCTCGCTTTTTACGCTAAAGTTTTTATTGTTTTAAAAAATAAAGCTCTGAGACAGAGTCAAACATTAGCGTAAAGAGGGAGGCGTTGAGGAGGGGACAGCCCCTTTCATATACAGAATAATTTCTGTTCGTCTTAAGTTTTAATAGCGCTCTTTACTTTCACTTAAAAAAACTTGTTTTTCTTATTTAGTTTCT
Organism: Artemia sp. Qi Xiang Cuo; assembly: GCF_049724085.1. Taxonomy (NCBI): domain Eukaryota; kingdom Metazoa; phylum Arthropoda; class Branchiopoda; order Anostraca; family Artemiidae; genus Artemia; species Artemia sp. Qi Xiang Cuo. The sequence continues at coordinate 32,750,862 of NC_142802.1, read as the reverse complement.
GAACGTTTTTGAATTAATGCAGTTTTGATTTTGGGTCACCGTACATGAATAATAAAAAGGAAATTTGCATATTAATTTTGCTTTTTTGTGGCTAAATGGCTTTCTCTAAATATTTTTTCTGACGTAACTTACGAATTAACTTACTTAACGAACTTCTATGTTCGTATGTTTTTATTACGTATATTAGGTAGTTCACCCCCTTGTCAATACTTCGCTCTTTACGCTAAAGTTCGAATTTTGTTCGAATCACTAATCCCTGAATCACAGAGACCGTTAATTAGAATAGATGGCTCTTTTGAAAGTACTAAAAAAAACTTTAGCGTAAAGAGCGAGGTATTGACTAGGAAGCGAACCCCCTCATATACGTAATAATTTCCGTTCTTTTTAAGTTTTAATGATGCTCCTTACTTTAAGTTGAAAAAACTTATTTTTTATTTTTTATTTCGGATCGTTTTTTAAATAATGCTGGGAAGTCCGGCGCCCCCTTCATAGAAATGTCTCTTCCCCCAAGGAAACATCCTCCATGGAAAGATCCTTCCCCGTAACTTCCTCCTCTTACTCCCCCCCCACCAGAAAAAAATCCCTCCTGAAAAGTCTGTATACTTCCCAATAACCAATACTATTTATAAACAATGGGCAAAGTTCATAACTTGCAGCCCTTCTCCCAGGAACTGTGGGGAATTAAGTTATCCTCAAAGACATATTTATTAGATTTTTGACTATGCTGAACAAAATGGCTATCTCAAAATTTTGATTGGGTGACTTCGGGAAAAAAATGAGCGTGGGAGGGGGCCAAGTTGCCCTCCAATTTTTTGGTCACTTAAAAAGGGTATTAGAACTTTTAATTTCCGTTCGAATGAGCCGGACTTCCGTTCCAATCGAGTAAGACTACTTGATCGATACGATCACCCCTGGAAAAAAAACCAACAAATAAACACGCAACGTGATCTTTCTTCTGGCAAAAATACAAAATTCCACATTTTTGCAGATTAATTTGAGAAAAATTTCCGAAAAATAAGTTTTTTAAAGAAAAGTAAAGGCCATTTTAAACTTAAGCTCAGCAGATACAAATACCTGTTAAAATTCAAACTCAAAACGACCAGAAATTACTATTAAAGAATAAATGAAACCCAAAACGAACAGAAATTTAATACACAATCATAACAAAAAAAAACATACAACAAGTAACAATATAAATGAATAAATAGGTCTTAAAGGGAGTAATGCTTAGATTGAATATGAAAATCAAGCTTAAAACGAAAAAAAATATTTTGCTATTGAAGTATAAATGAAACTTAAAACGAACAGAAATTAAATAAACAATCAATACAAAAAAATACAATAGATATTAATTTAAATGATTAAATAAATCTTGAAACGAGTGAAAACTAAATTGAATATGCGAATCAACCTTGAAACGAACAAAAATCACGACTGTCAAAATCAATTGTCACTAAAATCAACTGTCTTTAGGTTTAAATCCTCTGAAAGTATCAACTTGATACCTTTATTCGTTCCTGAGACATTGCAGAAAACCCATTCCGATTATTTGATTGCACATAAATTCTTTTGATTTATTTTAACACCCCACTCAATATTCCCAGAAAATTTCAACTCAATTCCCATAGCCATTCCCAAGACAGTGTAAATTGGCTAAGCCCTTTTCATTCCTTGGATGAAGATAGTGTCTCTTCATTTAAATCATGACCTCCTTCGACATTCCTTTAAAGTTTGAAATTGGTACCCTTAGCTGTGTATGAGATATGTTAGATAATCACCCTGACAAATGCAATGACGAGGATGGGCTGGGTTAAAAAGGTTGGAGCTGTTTGCAATTTGGAACGTTACAACGTTAAAAAAAGAACATCTAACGTATTGACATTTGACTGATGAATTCAAAAGTTTTGAACTGGACTTATTAGGAGTTTCAGAAACTCATATTCCATGGGTAGGAAATATGAAATTAAGTGATATAGAATTTATTTACTCAGACAGGAAGGATGGGATGCATAGGCAAAGAGTAGGCCTCATGATGACTAAGAAAGCTTCTAAGTCCTGCTTAGGTTGGGAAGGTAATAAGAGTAGAATTCTAGTTGTTCATTTTATAACTAAAAAGTGCAAGCTTTCGCTCACAGTACTATATAACCGATTTGAACCGACTGATGGAGATTTTAGTGACTCGCTCAAACTTAAATTCACAATTATAGGAACAAATAGACAGAATCCCATAAAGAAATATAGTATTTTTATTAGGAGATATTAATGCCCAGGCCGGTAGAAATAGGACTAGATTTATCCTAGCCCAGATAAATCTGGTTTAGGAAAAGAAAAGAGCAATGGTTATAGACTGCTTAAATTTTATTTGAATAATAATCTAATAGTAACCAACACCGTATTTGGTCATAGAATAGCCCATAATTTAGCTTACAGTACGTTACAGTAAATTAATTAACTTACGTTACGTAAATTATATTACGTTACAGTACCTCTACAAACCTTGTTAATTATTTTATTGTAAATCGCAGACTGACTGGATCGATTGAAGATTCTACGGTTCATAGGAGTGTTGTTACTAATGTTAAAAGGAAAGATCACCATCTAGTTGTATATACAGTTGATCTAAAGCTGACAAGTGTTAAAGGTAAATACACTCTGGGAAGTTAAGCAGTTGAGAGAAATCACGATAAGGATTTGGGAGCAATTTTTCCAGGAACAGTTCAATATGAAAATGGAGAGTCTAAAATTTTACACTGTAGAAGATGGATGGATTAATTTTTAGGAGATGGACGGATTAATTTTGGATAGATTAATTCTTTGTCAATAAATTCTCTGAATTTGGTATATTCAACAGTTTCATTAAGTTGATATTCAACCTTATTTTTCAATTACTCTACAAATTTAAAAATACTGTCGTTATTTTCGGTCTGGGTAAAATTTTCCAGGCAGAATATAGGGGGAATTTTCTGGGGGGAGTGTTGGGGTGAATTCCACCAGGGGATTTTACATGTTAAAATGAATTTAATCTGTAGCCTATATCTTTTTCAATTCTTTGTATATAAAATTTAAAAAAAAATGATTAAGTAACCATAAGCAGTGCAATAGCGCAGTGGGCACAATGTAGCCTTTTTTTCACCAAGGCACTTCACACATAAGGAGTTGTCGAAGAAACTTTGAAAGGGGGTCATCAATTTAAAATCAAAAGAATTGGTGCCCTTTTTAAGGGTCAAAAGAGATTGAGGGCAACAACCCCCCTTCTTAAATCCCCCCAAAGACATCGTATTAGTATTTTGAGAAAGTCATCATGTCCAGATTAGTTGAAATGTCCTTTCGGGGGGAAGGGGACAGTTCTTCCATTGTTTAGATATAGCATTTGTTATCAGGGAAGTGGACGTGTTTGACCTTTGCCGATTGAAACGACAAAGGGCATTCAGGTGAAGCTTTCACGGAATGTTGAAGAAGAAAGTTGAACTTACCAAGCACTATGCGCACTTGTGCTGTTACTAATGCTACTATTATATTTCTATTGAGACTAATGGTATTCAGGTAAAACTTTCGGGAATATATAGGGGGTATTGGACTAAAATAAAGCACATTGTACGTATTCAGGCTGCCATGAAGGTGTATGCGCAACTTCTCAGGAACAAATTAGTGTATTAAGTTGAAACTTTCAGTGTTTGTTAATAGGGATGTTGAACTTACCGAGAGACACTCTGTGGATACTGCTACTGCTAATTATGCCACTACTACAACTATGATGACTGAGGCTATGGGTATGAAGGTCAAACTTTCAAGGAATTTTGTGGAGGATGTTGAAACAAGTCAAAACACACTATGTTGATGGAGATCATTAAAAGGGCATAACAGCTATGTCTCAGGAACAACTTCAGGCATAAAGTTAAGACTCTCAGGGTATGTTGAGGGGGAGCCTCAAACAATGTTGAGGTATTAAGAGTATACCGCTACTACTTCAGCTCCTATCACTAATACTACTAACCAAAGCTCAGGGTATCAAGGATAAATTTCTAGGTAATGTCGAAGGGAACATTTAGTTAAAATGAAACCCACCATGCTAATATAGGGCGTAAAAAGGGCGTATTAGCAGTATCTCAAGAACGGTTTAGAGTTTAAGGTTGCTATTTTCAGGACATGTTGAGAACATTTTGAAATAGAATAAAAAGTCGAAATATGAATGCTATTGCTGCTGAAAAAAAAGGTAAAAGGTAAAGGATACGGAACTAGACCCTTAAAGTCTAAACCGGTGGTGCAGATCTCCCTCTCAAGGCACTTCAGCCAGGAAGTGCAATGGAGGAAGGGAGGCCCGCCATCCTTTGCTTTCGCTCACCCTTCCTGCTTACCTTCCCCAGCTTCCTCCAGGTACCCATTTAGAGCTGGGTCGACTCTGACTGAGCTTACAGAGTCACGCCAGTGACCCCCGTCCCAAACCAAATAATTGGATGCACTAGGATTCCAACCTTCGCCCTTCGAATAAAGGATTCCAAATACAGCGCACCAACCACTCGGCTAAGACGACCAGGACAACTACATTGCTGTTACCGCTAATAATATTATTACTGCTATCACTAATACTACTCCAAAATCTCCTACTGTCATTTATTCTAATTTGATTGCTGCTATTGCTAATTCTAAGGGTATTAGTAAAATTTTCTGGGAATGGTGATGGCGGTGTTGAACTGAAACAAAACATAGTATGTTTATGTGGGCTATCAAAGGGCTGTATTAGCTACTACTACTACTGCCATTAACAATTCACCGCAGCAACAAGTCGCCCGAGGCCAAAACTGCTACGCAAGCTCCTCCTCCATCTCAATCTAGTCAAAGGCTCCCCCTATTTTAACCCTCCCAGGAAGTTTTTATTTCCCTTAAATTGTTCTTTATGACATCCTCCCACCCAAATCGCGGATGACCTGCTTTCCGTTTAGCCCTTGACGGTTGCCAAAAATGACAATCTTTGATAATATCTAATTCTTCATCCGGAGAACGTACTCGAGCCATCGCAACCTACTGTAGTAAAAACTGTAAGTAAGGAGCGACCCGGCTCAATGGTAACTAAAACCCTAGAAAACGACATTTTGATACAAATAGAGGAATCAAAAGAATTTGATTTTAATGCTTACTTTCTATATAGTAGTTTCAAGAAATTTCATCTTACTTATCAGAAGTTAGGCGCCTGAGTAAATTTGTCCTATTTTAAAAAAAGGGGGAAAGACCCCTAAAAATTATAGAACCTTAATGAAAATCACACCATCATATTTCGCGTATCATAGAACCCTACTGTAGAGGTTTCAAGCTCCCATCTACAAAAATGTGGAATTTTGCATTTTTTGCGAAAAGAAAGATCACGGGTGCGTGTTTATTTGTTTGTTTGTTTGTTTTTTTTTTCCCCAGGGGTGATCGTATCGAACCAGTTGCCCATGAATTTGGTGTATAATGGTAGTCCAATTTTAACATATAAATTTTCAAAAAAAATTGGTCAAATAATTTTTAACTATAATTCAATACTTAAGAAACTGGACAGGGGGAGTAATTGGAAACCGGTTTGTAATTGTGAGCAATTTTTACCGTATGTGGATTAAACTTATAAGCATATTGTAACGGGGGATGTGTTCATTATAAAGCATCGTGATCTTCAAAAGATAATGAAAATGGGGGCTAAGTTCCGTCTTTCTTACCACATAAGGCCAGCAGATATTCTTAGTGGATTAAAGAATGATTTAAACGTATTTATTGATAATTGGTGCAAGAGGGAGAAAATTACTAAAGATAGATTTCAGAATTGGATAAATTTGATTTTGACTAGTGTAAGAAATAGCATGTATAGAATTAATCCTACAGATTCTTTGAAAAAATCAATATTTTATAATGCCAATATGAAACAAGCAATTGCTAATATACAGAATGAATTTATAATTCTACCAGTTGATAAAGCTAGCAATAATTTTGCCATAATTTGTCAGAAACTCTATTGTGATATTTTATCAAAGGAGTTACAAACAACAAATACATACGAAAAGGCCCCTATGGAGGAGAATAGTTTAATTGAAAATATAGAAGAAAGAATTTTGAAAAATTTCAATATTAAAATAAATGATAATGACAAACAGTTTCCTTTCTTATATTGGACGATAAAATTTCACAAAAATCCACCAAAACCACGTTTTATTGCTGGGGCAGCAAGGTGTCCAACCAGAATTGCCGCTACTGATCTATCTTTAAGCTTAGGAGAAATTAGAAATAAATTTAAAGCATATTGCTCCGGAATTAAAAAAGTTTCTAACTTTAACCCATATTGGAGTGTTAATAACTCGTTAGAAGAGATAGATTCTTTGGTGAATGATTTCAGGTAAAAGAGTCGAGTCATTTTAATTTAAAAAAATTTATAAAAAAACTTAAAATAAATTATGAATATAAAAAATTTAAAACGGTTTAAATAAAAATTTTATTTTTTACAAAATATGATTTTTTTAAAATTATAATTTTAATAAAAAATCCCGATGGACGAATTTCTTTAGAAGCACTATTAGTTCAAGATGTTATAGCTTGGATATGGTATGCGATTTATTGGAATTTGTTCTATTTAATACATTTATAAGATTTAGTGGGACTTTATATAAACAAACTGTAGGTATTCCTATGGGTGGGAATGCAAGTCCATTCATAGCAGACCTGTTTTTAAGTGAATTAGAATATGAATATATGATAAATAAAAATAGCCCAAGCAATGTAAATATAACCTTTCAAATAATAAAAGATATCTGGACGATCTCTTGGTAATAAATTGTGCAGAGTTTATTGAGATTTCAAAAAATATTTATCCACAAGAGTTAATTCTTGAGCCTAGCTATGGGATGGGACACTCCGACCATTTCTTAGATTTAACTATTAATATTTCAAATAATAATAAATTAGTTTTTAAATTATATAATAAAACGGATGATTTTAATTTTGAAGTAATTAATTTTCCATATCTTGAAAGAAATATACATTCAAATATTACTTATTCGGCTTATTATTCCCAATTATTTAGGTATGAAAAAATATGCAGTAATTACACAGATTTTAAAAATAGATGTAAAAAGCTGAGCGAAAAACTGATCTTAAGAGGTTTTTCAGACAAAAAAATTAGTTGGCAATTCAAAAAATTTAGTTTCATGTATCATGAACTCTTAAGTAAATATGCAAAAAATTATAAAGAAATACTGAATGATATTTTAATATAATTTCTCGTGGCTTTTCTTTTTTTTTCTTTGGATGTTTGAGTTTCTAGGGGTTTCAAACAAGCTTGAGGATCTTTAAATTGGTAATTGGTTCCAGATACCAATAAAAGATACATCTGGACATGTCTTCATTGGTTCCAGAATGGTCTCTTTCAGTGACCTCTGGGATTTTACTATGGAAACATTGAAACACTTTTTGTATGTAATTTTTAATAGCTTGACTAGTATGCATGTATTTCACAGGTTTTACCTGACATAGGGCTACCATATAGATCTTATGGTAGAGGCGCCACCGTGCTGGGTAAGGAATGTAAAGCCTCGAAACCCGTTAAGGCCGGTGGTATTTCTTCTGATGAGCCCTAAATGGAAGGTTTTACTTGGAGATATTTTTCTAGATTTAAGGTGCTTTTGCTGGTAATTTTACAACGACTTACATTTATTGATGACAACTTTGCATGGATTTGGACTTTTCTATTTGGTTGATGGTTTGGGTATACTGTTTGGTCCTAGGTAGTTGGATGGATGTGTAAGGTGAGAGCCTCGTTCAAATGCACATTTGTCTCAATTGCTGGATTAGGACGACAGTTTTTTTTTTTTTTTTTTTTTTTTTTTTTTTTTTTTTTTTTTGCCAAGTAATTACCTCTTAAACATAATATAGTATTGGTTATTTGGAAGTATACAGACGTTTTCAGGGGAGATTTTTCCTGGTAGTGGGGGGGGGAGTGGGGCCGGGGTTATGTGGGAGGATATTTCCATGAAGGAAGTTTTCATGGGGGAAGGGACATTGCTATGAAGGGGACGCCGGACTTCCCAGCATTGTTTAAAAAATAATCATAAATTTAATAGGAAAAAACAAGTATTTCAACTGCAACAGCAGCAACGTCGAAACTTTAAACGAACAGAAAATATTACATATATAATTGGGTTCACCCCGTAGTCAATGCCTCGCTCTTTAAGCCAAAGATTTTTTAGTACTTTCATAAGAGCTATTTATTCTAATTAACGATATTTGTGATTAAGCGGTCATTTCTAAAGAATTGGAACAAAATTTGAACTTTCGCTTAAAGAGCAATATATTGACTAGGGGGCTAACCCCCTAATAAATGTATTAAAAATATATGAATATAGAAGTTCGTTACGTAAGTTAATTCGTAAGTTACGTATATTTATTACTAATAAAAACGTTCGTAAATAAAATTAAACAAGTTTCGAGAAAGCCATTTAACTAAATAAAAGTAAATTAATATGAAAATTTTGTTTTAATTATTTTTGTACGGTGAGCCAAGATCAAAACCTGCATTTATTCAAAAACGTTCAAAAATTAAATAAAAAAAAACAAGTTTTTTAAACTGAAAGTAAGGAGCGACATTAAAACTTAAAACAAACAGAAATTATTCTGTATATGAAAGAGACTGTCCCCTCCTCAACGCCTCGCTCTTTACGCTAAAGTTTGACTTTGTCTCACAACTTTTTTTTAAAATAATAAAAAACTTTAGCGTAAAGAGCGAGGCGCTGAGGAGGGGACAGTTTCTTTCATATACATAATAATTTCTGTTCGTTTTAAGTTTTAATGTCGCTCCTTACTTTCAGTTTAAAAAACTTGTTTTTTTTATTTAATTTCCCTAGAAAGCGGGATTGAACCGCATTTTTTGTACAGCCTACTGTTTGAAATGCGGTCAGTCAGTTGGGTACCCAGAACAATCCTTAGGCAATTTTTTTGGAAAACATCTAACAAATATTCATCCGTTTTTGCTTCTGAACCATATTTGACCACTGTAATCACTGGAGCTTCCAATATTCTAATGTTGGTTTACAGACTTATATTCCAATTCTTCCAAATCTTTTTCAACTGTGAAAAAACACCCTGAGCCTTGGCTATTCTACTCTTAATATCTTCTCTGTCTCCCGCCGTCTTTACTAATAGCACTACTAAGGTAAATGAACCTGTCTATCAGATCAATCTTTTCGTTACCCAACGTAAACTTTTCATCTTCACTTACTCCTACCCATAGTGACTTAGTCTTCTTAACATTAATTTTCAAACCTAATCTAGCACCCTGAACTCATAAAACCTCTAAAAATTCATTCATTCTGCTCACACTTTCATCTTAGATGCTTAAGTTACCAGCAAAATCTAAGTCCAGGAAAGTTTTTCCTTCCCTTTTGATTCCGTGTTCTCCCATTGCCATTCCTGTCCTCTTTAAGACAAAGTACTTCACAATTTTCCATGTAAAGGGGGATAGAACACAACCCTGCTTAACTCTTGCTTTAATACAAAACCAGCTGCTAGCCTCATTGCCTACCTTAACCGAAGCATTGTTATTCTCTTGCATAGTTCTAATCACTTTAATGAATTTGTCTGGTAACCACACAAGGATAAGACCTTCACTAATGCTCTTCTATTAATAGAATCGAACGCTTGCTCATAATCTATAAGGACCAAAAGTGTTTGATAACTCAGGCATTACTCAATTATGAGGACCAAAAGTGATTGATAACCCAGTCATTACTCAATTATTAACCTAAGAGTGTAAATTTGGTCGACACATCCTCTACCCTTTCTAAAACCGCATTGTTCTTCTCGTGTCACTTTGTCTGCAGCATCTCTCAGTCTAAGACGTATCATATTACTAAGTAGTTTTCTACCTACAGAAACCGAATTAATGCCTCGATAATTACCACACTCACTCTTATCACCTTTCTTATACAGTGGTTTAATTAGACTTTTTCTAAAATCGCTAGGTTTTCCCCTTTTTCAAAAATCACATTCATTATCTTCAGTAACTTTTTTTAACCTCAGAGCCACCATATTTAAGATACTCATTTACTACAGTATCCGTACCCGGGGCCTTATTATTTTTTAATTCTTTTATCACTTTCACTAATTCTTTCTCAAAAAACAAGTGTTCCTTCACATCCAAGGTATCACAAATTTTTTCATTTTCCTCTGTATCTTTTCCTGCTATTCTATCTTGGTTTAGCACATTCTCAAAATGTTCTGCCCATCTCTCTTTAACTCTTTCCTTGGCACTAATTGTTGCCCCGTTCCTCTTTTTAACTGGGACAAGTCCGGATTGACTACTCCCTCTCAATTAATTAACATACCAGGTGCACCCTTCCAGATCCTCGGTAATTTTATCCATGGCCTCCACTTCACACCTTCTTAGTTCCTATTTTAATGCTTTCTCCACTTTCTTTACTTCGCTGCTTTATTTTCATATAATCTATTACTAAGATAATGTCTTGTACAAGCAAATACTGAGGTTTTGGATCTGTAACATAGATGTGTTTCTTGAAATGATAAATTCTGAAAATTGTCAAGTCCCTAACTGTTAAAATTTGACATCGAGGACAATTCATGTGTTTCATTATTTTTCATAAAACCACTGGAGGTGTAGTTACTAGGAGCAGATTAGGAGGCGTCTAATTGTAGGACGGGAATCTACTACAGACATCGACAGAAATGAATGGGAAGGAAAACTACAAATGAAAATCTCCCTAATCCCCATCTCAATAATTATTTCTATTATACCACCTGGAAAGTATTTCATTAGTTTGAATATTTCACCCAAATGCAGTGACTATTCTGAATGCGCAGACAGTTAATAATAGAGACCTAATTGTAATTGCAAATTTTTAGTTCCAATCTTGGAGAATAGGCTACTGCCCAATCTTGAACAAAGGATATTAAATTGAAGTATCTCAATCATGGACATATTAAATCACTTACATGTGTTGTGAAAAAGAGTAATCATATTTAAATAGACTTGGCTATAACAGTGGTGGATCCAGGGGGGAGGGGGCAATTTCCCTAGAGTAGTCTAAAGTAGTGTAATTTACTTAATTAACTCAAGTTTACGTTAATTAAACTTTCTCCTAACGCAAGTTTATCGGATCAACCTATTTTGCCCCCCCCTATTTTTTTTATTGGATCAACCTATTTTGCCCCCTCTCCCCCCCCCCCTAAAAAATCCTGGATCCGCCCCAGGGCTATAACATTGTAGTCAGCCAATCCCCGCTATCTGCATGAGGTCCAAGATTTAGAACCTGCTGTCCTTGTTTAGAGAAGATACATTTTGGTCAAAACATTTGTCCAAGTTCACAAACTGTCCAGGTACTGTTTTTTTTTATTCTAAATCCTCTTTCATGTAGTAGATATGATCTTGCTGTTCCAGCCGCTTTCACACATTATCTCTTCCATCACTGATAGTCGTCACACCAACTGCAACCCAGATTAAAACTAAGTTCGCATTCCTTTTCACTATCTTACCCAAGAGAACTGTCTGAGTTGCCGTCAACAGTCACTGTCTGAACTTTTCCTGTTTCATTTTCACCCTCAGTGCTGTCTTCTCACCAAATCTCTTCACAGCCTGTTTCTTTGTTTTTCTTGCTGTTGTTGCTTCAATTTTTTCTTTTCCACCTCTTCTTTGCCTTCCTTGTAGTAAAGGAAGCTTCGATTTTGGCTTTCACTGATGTATCAGTGAGCACTTTTGTTCTGCCCTCCTTCCTTCCTTGAAGCATTTTGTTTTCTTGGTGGTGCCAGAATGTGGTTGTACTTGTTTAGGTGTGAAAATCCTATTTCACAGTGGCTGCAAAGTCACAGGGCTTACTGAAAGCATTGTTTGAGATGATAGCAGTGCAGGTAGGGATGAGGTTGGAGATAGAACCTCTAATGAGCACGGCAATTTGCCACCAGCTTCATGGGCTAAAAAACATTTGTTTGGTCTGTATTTGAGAGCACAGATCTTCATGATCAAAACCATCTAGATTGAAAGGGGATATACCTTCCAAATCCCTTCTGGATGTTTGATGGTATGAAAGCTAAGGGGATAAATTTTCCTACCAAACCAGCTGTGATTAAAATGGTGACAGTTGTTCTCGATGGTTACGGTTGCACATTGAAAAAAATACTGCTAATTTTTATAATTAACTTTGTTACGAATAAATATCTGTTAGATATTTCAACTATTATGCAAGGATTCTGAAATGCCACAGCCATTTCGTTTCTACCAGATTTCTACTTCTATAGATGCATAACGAAGAAGACCAGCGTCCTGGCAGTGACTCGCAATGTTTCTAGCTCTTGAATAGGACGAAATCTGATGTAGATTAAAGCTGGGATTTGAGAAAGACTGATCACTACAAAATTTTTGTGGTCAACAATGATTGCGCCAGCGGCACGCTGCTGCTGCTATTTTTCGCCCTCGCTGCCACCGACTTTTCCATGTTGGTACGGTGCCGGGGTCTAGTTGTATAATAGAAATCTAAAAAAGGCAGCATCATTCGGCCAGAGGGAGGTGGGGGGCTGAAGCCCCATTCTGCCCCCCTCTCCTTATGGGCACCCATGACTACTACTATTGCTACTATAGATGCTACTATTGAACTAATTCGAAGTAGTTTAAGTGCACCCAGATTGTAAAAATAGACCGGGTTGTCTATGTGTCCAGGTGGGATATTTTAGGACTTAAATAGGGCGTAGAGTAGACAATTTCAGGGAGAGTTTATGTTGCTTGAAACTAATGAAAAGGGACTATGTACATGCTGGTTGTTAATAAGACGTCACGACATCTTATAAATGACAGAGGGTATTAAGTTGGAACATTCGGGGCTACTACTATTATTACTTATGTTCTTCTAATTAGACTAAATCAAAAGGGTATAAGTGCCTTCAGGTTGTCAAAATAGCATAGCTTCAATGCTATAGGGACAGAAGAGGGTATTATGTTTTATTATTCAGTGAAAGTTGAGGAGGTTTAAAACTAAATGAAAATATATTGTATTGGGATTGTCCAAAATTGCCGTATGTTAGTCATAAATACTGACGAAGACTCCACTGCCTTTCGATCATAAATACAAACAACAAGTAAAAACAACCGGATTTTTTCCCTAAAATAGTGGAACCTTAAACGTAAATAAATGTTTCGACCCTATATCCATCGCCCGTCCTCAGCAAAACCAATGAAAATACAGAACAACCTCACATTAAATTGTGATCATTAAAACTAAAATCTTTTAAAACATTAAAATCGTTAAAATAGTTCTAGCATCCTGACTTCAAGGAAGTTCAACCAGAACTGGCACATCAAGTGAAATTAAAATAATTAAAAACACGCTTTTGATGTTAATCTTGCCTTTGTAGCTACCAAAAAAGGCAATAAATCACAGGTTTTATGTGGGCTAAAGGTAGGACTGCTCTTATATGTAACCCTTGATTAGTTTTTCGATGTAGTTCTGCATTGTGTTGTTGATTTTGTGACAAATAAAAACACATTCCTTGTGATGATTAAATAAAAAAAACAAGTTTTTTAAACTGAAAGTAAGGAGCGAAATTAAAACTTAAAACGAAGAGAAATTATTCTGTATATGAAAGAGACTGTCCCCTCCTCAACGCCTCGCTCTTTACGCTAAAGTTTTTTATTTTTTTAAAAAATAAAGTTGTGAGACAGAGTCAAACTTTAGCGAAAAGAGCGAGGCGTTGAGGAGGGGACAGTCTCTTTCATATACAGAATAATTTCTGTTTTTTTTTTAATTTTAATGTCGCTCCTTACTTTCAGTTTAAAAAACTTGTTTTTTTTATTTAATTTTTGATTGTTTTTGAATAAATGCAGGTTTTGATCTTGGCTGAGATCCAAGACCGTACATGAATAATTAAAACAAAATTTTCATATTAATTTACTTTTATTTAGTTAAATGGCTTTCTCGAAACTTGTTTAATTTTATTTACGAACGTTTTTATTAGTAATAAATATACGTAACTTACGAATTAACTTACGTAACGAACTTCTATATTCATATATTTTTAATACATTTATTAGGGGGTTCACCCTCTAGTCAATATATTGCTCTTTAAGCGAAAGTTCAAATTTTGTTCCAATTCTGTAAAAATGACCGCCTAATCACAAAGGCCGTTAATTAGAATAAATAGCTCTTATGAAAGTACTAAAAAATCTTTGGCTTAAAGACCGTGGCATTGACTACGGGTTGAACCCAATTATATATGTAATATTTTCTGTTCGTTTAAAGTTTCGACGTTGCTGCTGTTGCAGTTGAAATACTTGTTTTTTTATATTAAATTTATGATCTTTTTTTAAATAATGCTGGGAAGTCCGGCGTCCCCTTCATAGCAATGTCCCTTCCCCCATGAAAACTTCCTTCATGGAAAGATCCTCCCACATAACACCTGACCCAATCCCCCCCCACTACCAGGAAAAATCTCCCCTGAAAACGTCTGTATACTTCCAAATAACCAATACTATATGTTAACATTGGGTAAAGTTCATAACTTTCCGCTCTCCCCCCGGGAAGTTCGGGGGATTAAGTCATCCTAAGAGACATACTTATAATATTTTCGAACATGTTGAACAAAATGGCTATCTCAAAATTTGGATCAGGTTACTTTTGGAAAAAAATGAGCGTGAGGGAGGGGCCTAGTTGCTCTTAATTTTTTTGGTCACTTAAAAAAGGCACCAGAACATTTAATTTCCATTCCAAGGAGCCCTCCCACAATATTCTAGGACAACTGGTTTGATACGATCACCCCTGGAAAAAAAAAACAAAAAAAACAAACAAACAAATAAACACGCACGCGTGATCTTTCTTCTGGCAAAAAATGCAAAATTCCACATTTTTGTAGAGGGGAGCTTGAAACCTCTACAGTAGATTTCTCTGATACGCGGAATATGATGGTGTGATTTTCATTAAGGTTCTATAACTTTTAGGGGTCTTTCCCCCCTTTTTCGAAAATCAGCCAAATTTTCTCAGGCGCCTAACTTTTGATGGGTAAAATTAAACTTGATGAAACTTATATATTTGAAATCAACATTAAAATGTGATTCTTTTGATGAATCTATTTGTATCAAAATACCGTTTTCTAGAGTTTCGGTTACCATTGAGCCAGGTCGCTTCTTACTTACAGTTCGTTACCACGAACTGTTTGATATCAGTAGGTTGTAATGATGATCTGACCTTTAGAAGGCTTAGAAGACTTTAGCCCTGCTCCTGTTCACGGTAATTTCTGTTCGTTTTAGTTTAAAATTATTATGTGACTTTATTTCTTCTCGTTGTGGTTTAATTTAACTCTTGACTATTTTTTGAAAAACAGCTCTTTTAGATGATTTTTTTATTTAACAATTCTGGAATTAGCAAAGGAAACATGTTAAGAGTTTACGGGAAAAAAATAGTACATAATTTGATCCTAGAGGAAAGTGTTAGCCTACCTACTAGCTAAGAAAAAGGAAAAAAAGAAAACAATGTGGAACTTTGTTAAAAGACTTTTAATATAGTACAAATTAAGCAAATGCCGATGTTTGATAGAAGACCAAAATCAAGGTAATTGAGCATGCTGTTTTTCCTCAATAATTCTTTGAAGTTTTGTCTTATTAAATTTCTTTGAAGTTTTGGTTTTAATTCATATTGCTTTTATATAAACTACTGTACAGAGTATTTAACTGCAGCTCTGACAATAACTATGTAGCTATTACACTTATTGTGTACTAAATATGGCTATTCTCTACATGCAATATCAATCTGCAGATAAGGTGGATAAGTTGTTAAAACCTATTAGAAATTATAAACTACCTTTTTAGGAACGTCTCATACTTTTTTCATCGGTTTCCAACACTTAAGCAAGCACGCTTCAATAAATCTGTTCAAACAGAGGTTGAGCAAGATCACACAATTCAGAAAAACTACCCTTAGGTAAATAATTGGCTTCTGGACAAAATTTCTCTGGTATTTAAAAGAGAGTCGCACAGCACGACAAATGAAAATTTTGAAATCGGCCCATAACTTATGTAAATTTATGATAGTCACTGGAAGCTTTATTAACCTAGCACTAGTACTTTCTTTAAAATATTGAAAAAAAAAATGCCCGAAGAAGATTTGTTTACCCTCGCTTGGAAACGAAGAAATTCTAAAGATTAACCTTCTGGAGGCTTTGGCATACTACCTAGTACTGCTTTCTAACATGAAAGGAAATTTAAAAACAAATATAATTTGGTAAAAAAAAATTTTGGGGAAAAAGCAACTTTGTTTTTTACTTCCCTAAGACAAACTTTCTTCCATAAGAAATGTACGGAGATTTTAAACAGCCCCTTTGAAACTTAATGCTCTTGTACACTTGTTTAATTTTTAAGTTTGTCTTGATGGCAACAGAATAAAGGGCCATATTTGGTCACAAATGCCGAGTTTTGGTGCCATTTCCAGAGTGGAGGGGGCTAGGAAACACAAAAAAAAACAAAAAAACTAAGATATCCATTATTAAACATCCTGAACTGGATTCTTAGACTCAAATCAGGATTAAACTAGAAATTGTAATCATCGCTTTAGTAGTAGCTGAAACCAAATAAAGTGTGAACCATGGCCCATGCTAACAAAATATTTACACAGCGTCTTCAAAGAAAATGACTGAAAATGTTCACAGTTGAAACTTACTTTGAAATTATAACTATTAGAGGTATTCAACAGAATTAATTATTTTTAATTGTGAAACATATTTCTAAGAATTTGGAAATGAACTCGAAACTCTTCAAACAGGAAATTGCGTTAAATCAAGACGAAAATCGCTCCATTGCAATCACCATTGACTTTAAGTTAACTATACTCTACCTTAAAAAACAAAACAAAATTTGTTTTTGCTTGGATTTCCTTGGCAACTCTTTTTCCTTGGAATAGAAGGATATTGGTAAAATCCTACAGATTTAACTAAGAGCTCACCCAAAATCCACCAAAATCAAATGGCCAAATCTACGTGCTTACAATAATTTATTTTGATAGTTCCTGAGTAAAGTGCCGCATAGAAGAAAAAATGTTAGCTTTTGGAGTCATTTTTGGAGTTCAAAAGGCTAGACTATTCTTCAGGCCCTCTTTAAATTAAATAAATATTTTTTTTTCAAATGATAGCAAAGAATGATATTTAAACTTAGATCAAACCCACATTATTTTATTTATAAGGTGAACAGCCCCATCTTTAACCCTCCAATTTTTACACTGAAGTCTGATAGTTTTATTTTGAAAGTATTTACGAGCGTTAAAGATGTGACACCAACTGCCTTTTAATATTTAGAACTAAGAATTTGTTTCTAAGAAAATGTTTCTGTTTCATTTCAATCCAGGCACTCAAAACACCATATCTGCGTTACTCTGAGAAGAAAATGGGTCAATAGAGTGCAAAACTGAAACATCTAGTGCTCTTTTTAAGACTCTAAAGTGATTGGAGGGCAATTACTTCCTCTCCAATCCCTCTCCCCCTACCTATCCCCTAAGTCCCAAGGATACCAAACAAAAGTTTGATATAGCCATTTTGTTAAAGACTGTCAGACTGCAACCACTTACAAATGCGACTGCGAAAACTTACGTCTGTGACTGTGATTACTTGCGACTACAAATGGGACTTCTTACTACTGCATCTGCTATTGCTTGCGACTAAAGCTACGGTTACTAATACTGCTAAAGATAGGGCGATAGTAACTGCTACTACCAATACTATTCCTACTTCTACTGCTAAAGCTAGAGATGTTGAAGTGTATCTACTACTAATATAACTAGAACTATGAAAGTGCATCAAAAGGGTTTAAATGCATCCTGCTTATTGACATGACATAACATGTCCAGGTTGTCAAACAAGTTAATCTACAATGTCTCATGAATGGGTAGGGTTATTAAGTTGAAAATTTAAGGGTTTGTTGAGGGTGATGTTGAACTTAGTCAAAAGATGCTATGTGTATCCTTGTTGTCATAGGGCGTATATCCACTATCTCAGCCACGGATAATGAAATTAGGTTGAAACTTTTAGGGAATCTTGAAGGAAGGGGGGGGGGGGTCGGAAGAAATCAAAAAACACCATTAGCATCCATGTTACCAAAGGGGCACGAGCCAGATATTTCTAAAACAGATAGTAAATTAAATTTGAGTGGTGTTTACAACATCTCAAGAATAGTCAAGGGCATTTAGTTGAAACTTTCAGAGAATGTTAAAGGGGGTTTAGAGCATAATAAAAAGCCTCTGTGCGCATCCTCTTTGTCAAAAGGGAGTATATACATTATCTCAGAAAAGGCTAACGACATTTTTCTAAGACTTCTAGAGAATGTTGTAAGGAATGTTGAAATTAATCAGAACACAGTATTTTAATGGATTTTGCCATAAGGGCGTTTGTTATATATTTCAAAACAGGTAGGATATAAAGTTTTGAGGATGTTAAGATGGATTTTGAACTCAATCAAAAGATAATATGTGCATACTGGCTGGTAGAATGATGTTTTTCCACTCCACACTTAGTGAATACTTACTTAAAAGTCACATGTAAAAGAGTTTAAATAGTCAAAAATGAAAGATAACTGAGTAATGTCTCTGTTCTATATTTGTTCTTCTATTCTATTTTCTCTCTTGTGTAATATTTTTAAAATTATCCCAGGAGTTTGTTTAGTACAATATCTGTAAATTACTATTGAATGAAAATCTTAGATCAAAATCTGTTCCAAACATATACTTAAAATTGAACAAAATTCATAAAAAAAATTCATTGCGATCCGAAAAAACTCTCAGATCAGCTTATGCAACTTAAGAATTTAAATTCTTAAGTTGTTTTGCTTAGAGTTTTGTTTAAAACAAAACTCTGATATAAAAAAACAAAAACAAATGAATTAAAAAAATACCGAAAGAGAAGGTTTTCAAAGCAGAATAAAGAACCTAATCAAAACTTAAGACGGGTAGAAATGAAGCCGTATAATACTTCAATTTTAAAACGACAAAAATTATTAACAAAGAATAAATAAAAGCCAAAACAAACAAAAATTAGGATAAATAATCTGGTTCTTTTTGGGATTTTTTTTTATTTTCTTAGATTTGTTGTTCGTTGAAACAAAATCGCAAAAAACGTGATTTTGCTCTGGCAAGTTCTCTCTTGTTAAAAAAAGGGTCTTTTATATGGCATTTTCGTTTCAAATGAGCCTTCTCCGTCATCTTACGACTACTGAGTTGATACAATCACCTATTTAAAAAAAAAGGAGACAGACCAGTAATGCCCATGGAATTTTTTTTTGTGTTGTTTAAAGCTGAGGTGGTAATTCTCCTGTAATGAGTTCTTAACCATGGTGGTTCAATGGTACATTTTATTTAAATCCTACGCCATTTTTGGGGGTTTTAGGCTCTTTTTAAAATATATATAAGTGTTGTTTTACAATAAATTTTTACTATTGAGATTAATCGAACCGAAATAATGATTATAGTCCTTAAATCAGCTGTAATTCGCAACTTTTTCTCGCTAGACAGTGTTATTTCAAAATTCTTTATTAAACTTTTGGCTCTTATGTGCCGTATTTTGCTTTTTAATATTTGCAGCTATTGCTTAAACTATGATATGATTTAGAAGCTTACATAGAAAGAAACTTCACGGTTGACCCTGTATAACCAACAGTTCTCTATTATACTCCTCAAAACACCTTACACCACCACGGCATTACGCGCCTACCCCTCTGTCATCCACCTGGCAACCCCTTCATTACCCTCTAGGAAATTTTCAACCTTTTCCCTCCGAAAATAAGCTTGTGAATTTAAATTAAACACTATATTTTATTTGAACAGCGGGACTTGGCATTTCACTGCTAGAATATGATAGTCCAAGGCAACTCATGCCACTTAGAATTTAAAACATTTCCTGAATGATCCTACTCCTTATTTCCACTGTTGATTTTTCTTCACGTGAAACTGATTTTATTCTTGGAAATTTTTGCCTGCTGATTTGTGCTGGTGGAATTTTATGCATTATGATTTTTGTCTGCAAAACTGTTTGCATATTGTTGTTTCTCTTCGTGAATTTTGCACATTGATTTTTCTCCTCGGGAAACTAATTTTGTTCTTGGTGCTTGTCACCTGCTGATTTTTGTTTGTGGAACTTCTTGCATGCTAATTTTGTTCGTTCGTTAAGCTTCTTACATGTTGATTTTTTTTTCTTCGTGAAACTTTTACATTTATTTTTCTCCTCGCAAAATTAATTATGTTAGTGGAGCTTGTAGCGTGCTGATTTTTGTTTATGAAATTTATTGCGTGTTTTTTTTTTGTTCGTTAACTTTTTACATGTTGTTTTTTTTTACTCTTCCTGAAATTTGTGCATTGATTCTTCTCTTGATAAAACTGATTTCGTCCATCGAACTTGTTGCTTGCTGTTTTTTTTTCCGTGTAACTTGTTGCTTGCTGATTTTTGTTCAGGAAACTTTTTGGATGTCGTTTTTTCTGCTCGTGAAATTTGTATATTGATTTTTTATCCTAGCGAAACTGATTTTCTACATGGGACTTGTTGCCTGCTGATTTTTTGTTCGTAAAACTTGTTGCGTGCTGATTTTTTTTGTTCCTGAAAAATCTTGCATGTTGTTTCACTTCATGAAACATGCTCATTGATTTTTTATTCTCGTCGTGAAACTGATTTTATTCATGGACCTTGTTGAATTCTGAACTTTTGCTCTTGGAACTTGTTGCATGCTGATTTTTCTCTTCATGAAACTTTTTCTCCTCATGAAACTGACTTTCTTCGCAAAACCTGTTGTGTGTTGATTTTTGTTTATGAAACTCGTTGTGTGCTGATTTTTTATTTGTTCGTTAAACTTGTTGCATCTTGTTTTTCTCTTCGTTAAACTTGTATATTGACTTTTGTCCTCATGAAAGTGATTCCGTTCAAGAATCTTGTTGCGTGCTGATTTTTGTTCGTGAAAATTGTTGCATGTTGTGTTTTTTTTCTTCGTGAAATTTTTACATTGTTTTTTTCCCCTCGTCAAGCTGATCTACTTCATGGAGCTTGTTGAGTGCTGATTTTTACTAGTGAAACTTACTGGATGTTGATTTTTCTCTTTGTGAAACTCGTACATTTATTTTTCTCCTCGCGAAACTGATTTTGTTCATGGAACTTAATGCTTGCTGTTATATGATCGTGGAACTTTTTGAGTGCTGATTTGTGACCATGAAACTTGTCGTATGTTGATTTTTTCCTTTCTTGAAACTCGTAAATTGTTTTTCTCCTCGCGAAACTGATTTCACTCATGTAACTATGCATACTGATTTTTTTTTCGTCGTGAAACGTATTGCGTGCTGATTTCTTTTGCTCGTAGAACTTGTCACATGTTGATTTTCCTCTTGGCAAAATATGTAAACTGATTTTTCTCCTCGTGAAACTGATTTTATTCATAGAACTTATTGCTTGCTTATTTTTTTGTGTTAAACTTGGTGCATACTGATTTTTCCTCGTGGAACCTGTTTTATGCCAATTTTTCTCTTCGTGAAATGAATCGTGATGATGAAGAGAATCTTTTCACGAGGAGAAAAATCCATGTGTATATTTCACAAAGAGAGAAATCAACATGTAAAACGTTTCACAAACAAAAAATCAGTATGCAACATGGTCCACGAACAAAAATCAGCACGCAACAACTTTCTTGAACAAAATCTCTTTCATCAGGAGGAAAAATGAATG
Source organism: Artemia sp. Qi Xiang Cuo (assembly GCF_049724085.1). Taxonomy (NCBI): domain Eukaryota; kingdom Metazoa; phylum Arthropoda; class Branchiopoda; order Anostraca; family Artemiidae; genus Artemia; species Artemia sp. Qi Xiang Cuo. The sequence continues at coordinate 32,729,169 of NC_142802.1, read as the reverse complement.
TACGAGTCTCACAAATGGAAAAATCAACATGCAACAAGTTCCATGAACACAAATAAGCATTCAATAAGTTCCATGAGTAAAATCAGTTTCATAAGGAGAGCAATAAATATACATGTTTCGCAAAAGAAAAATCAGCATGCGACAAGCTTTACGATCCCCCAAAAAAAAGAATCCGCACGCAATATATTCCACGAAGAAGAAAAATCAGTACGCAATAAGTTCCATGAGTAAAATCAGTTTCGCGAGGACAAAAACCAATATAAGAGTTTCACGAAGAGAAAAAACAAATTGCGACAAGTTTTATAAAAAGAAATCAGTATTCAAAAATCTCCACGAACATAAGACAGCGAGTAGCAAGTTCCATGATCAAAATAAGTTTCAAGAAGAGAAAAATCAACCTGCGACAAGTTTGACGAGCGACAAGTTCCAAAAGAAAATCAGTTTCACGAGGAGACAGAATCAATGTACATGTTTCACGAAGAGAGAAATCAACATGTAACAAATTCCACGAACAAAAATCAGCAGGCAACAAGTTCCATCAATGAAATCAGCTTCACGAGGAGGAAAATTAATGTACAAGTTTCACGAAGTGAAAAATCAACATGCAGCAAGTTTCATGAACAAAAATCAGCACTCAACAAGATCCACGAACAAAAATCAGCACGCAACAAGTTCCATGAACAAAATCAATTTCAATTCAATTTCAATTTATAACTGGGATTTATTTTACTATATACATAAAAAACAAACAAACAAAATACCCCCAGAAGCAAGCTTGTGCGGGGGTAATCCCTTCTAGACGCATAAAAAATCATAATAACAAAATAAGATCCAAAATAATAACACTTTTCAGTTAACATGAATACAAAGAGAAAAATCAACCTGCGACAAGTTTGACGAGCGACAAGTTCCAAGAAGAAAATCAGTTTCACGAGGAGACAGAATCAATGTACATGTTTCACGAAGAGAGAAATCAACATGTAACAAATTCCACGAACAAAAATCAGCAGGCAACAAGTTCCATCAATGAAATCAGCTTCACGAGGAGGAAAATTAATGTACAAGTTTCACGAAGTGAAAAATCAACATGCAGCAAGTTTCACGAACGAAACTCAGCACTAAACAAGTTCCACGAACAAAAATCAGCACGCAACAAGTTCCATGAACAAAACCAGTTTCATTAGAAAAAAAATCAATGCACAAGTTTCACGAAGTGAAATAACAATATTCAACAGGTTTCATGAGCAAAAAAAAAATCATCACGCAACAAGTTTAAGAGACGAAAATCAGCAGGCAACAAGTTCCATGAATAAAATTAGTTTTGTGAGAAGAAAAATTAATGTACAAGCTTCGCAAAAAAAAATAAACAGGCATAAAGTTTCACGAAGATAAATCAGCACACAAAAAGTTCCGTTAAGAAAATCAGTTGCGTGAGGAGAAAATAGTTTCACGAAGAGAAAAATAAGCATTCAACAAGTTCCACGAAAAAGTAATTATGCAACAAGTTTCATGAATAAAATCAGTTTCACGACGAGAATAAAAAATCAATGTACACATTTCACGAAGAGGAAAACAATTAGTGACAAATTTCATAAATAAAAAATAAGCACGCAACGAATTCCAGGAAAAAAAATCAGCAGGCAAGAAGTTCCATGAATAAAATCAGTTTCGCAAGGAGAAAAAAACTTTCAATATACAAATTTCACGAAGAGAAAATGCAAGATGCAACAGTTTTCGCGAGCAAAGATTGGCAAGCGACAAGTTCCAGGACCAAAAAATCAGCATGTAACAAGTTCCATGTACGAAATCAGTTTCGCAAGGAGAAAAAACCATCAATATACAAATTTCACGAAGAGAAAAAGCAAGATGCAACAGGTTTCACGAACAAAAATTGGCACGCGGCAAGTTCCACGAACAAAAAATCAGCACGCTACAAGCTCCATGAACGAAATCAGTTTCCTAAGGCGAAAAATCAATGTAAAAATATCACGAAGAGTAAAAAAATAACTTGCAACAAGTTTCACGAACAACAAAAAAAAATCAGCACGCAACAAGTTCCATGAACGAAATCAGTTTCCTAAGGCGAAAAATCAATGTAAAAATATCACGAAGAGTAAAAAAATAACTTACAACAAGTTTCACGAACAACAAAAAAAAATCAGCATGTAACAAGTTTCATAAACAAAATCAGCACGCAACAAGTTCCATGAGCATAATAAAAAAATCAGCACGCGACAAGTTCCATGAACAGAATTAGTTTCAAGAGGAGAAAAATCAATGTATAAATTTCACTGTTTACTGTTTACTGTTTATTTGATTAACTCAACATAACAAAAAACATATACCCCCAACAGAGAGCAAAGCTCGTAAAATTGGGTAAAAAACAAAAAAACAAAACAAAAAAAAAACATTTTCTCATCATAACAAAATATAGAAAGAAAAAAAAACCTGGTTAAAGAAAAAAACAAAAAACATAAAGAAAACAAACGCTGGACAAGTGAGGCACGGAAGGCTATCCTAACATGGGTAACAAATATAAACAAAAAAAAAAAAATATTAATAATAAAATTTCTATTCCACCATCACAGGTCAATACATAATTTTAATATTTTCTTCCTTAGAACTGATATTTGCCGAAATGATGCCTCAATTTGAATTCTATCTTTCAGCCTATATTTATTTGAAATAAATGGTATTTGGTATCTAATTGAAAATCTAGATCTTTCACAATTAACAAAGGGAATTCGATATGTTCCAGAACACCTAAGAGCCGAAGGAGGGGGCAGAATCAACAGAGATTTTTCATAAAAATAACTACTAGGATATTGTATTTTAAAATGCCATATTGATATATTAAGTTCTCTTATATGTTTCAGATCTAATAAATTCAAGAAAAGAAATAATGTTTCATTTTCCGATGCATCTCTAAGTTTTGATGGACGATGTAAAAAATTTCCAAGTATTCTCACTGCTTTATTTTGAAGGATCTGTAGGGGTTTTATATGCGTCCAAAAAGTATTTAAATAAATAATTGTGCAATAATTTAAATAAGGAGCAATCAAAGAATGATAAATTATTTTTAAAATTGAAAATGGGAAAACATGTTGCAAACGATACATAGACCCAATATTTTGCGAAAGTTTCACCCTTAAATGATCAATATGAGTTTGAAATGACAAAAGGGGATCAATAAAAACTCCTTAATAACGATACGATTGAACTCTACGTATTTTATGCTCACCAACTTGAAGCTCCTGACATGAAATTTTTTTAGTAGCACGTTTTGAATGACCAAAAACCATAAATTCAGGCTTCTTAAAATTCGGTACTAAATAATTAGAAACAAACCATCGACTAACTGAACTAACAGTGTTAAACAAATTTTGAATCAATGTAGATGAATCCTTCGCTTTAACAGAAACAGCTGTGTCATCTGCAAATAAAGTTGCAAGACCATTATTTCCCTGCAAACATCGTGGAAGATCATTAATATACATCAAAAATAAAAGCGGACCTAATACCGATCCTTGTGGGACACCAATATCTTCAAGATCATTTACACTAGACAAATATCCATCAACATCTACCACGATTTTACGTCCATAAAGGTATGATCTCATTATTTCTAGTCCTTTCCCTCTTATACCGGAATTTTCCATTTTATCAAAAAGAATTTCATGGTTTAAAGTGTCAAATGCTTTTTTAACATCATAAAAAACAGTAGATACATGATAATTACTATCTAAGCAGTCATTTATTTCTAATACAAGAGCTGCAACTGCTTGTTCCGTCGAATGGCCTGCCCTAAATCCAAACTGATATTTGGTAAAAAAATTTATTTTATCTAGATAATTAGTAATCCTTCCTTTTAAAATTTTTTCCAATACTTTAGACAATGGTGATAAAATTGCAATATGACGATAATTATTTGTATCAGATCTATCGCCTTTTTTATGCAATGGTATTACACGTGCAATTTTCCATCTTTTAGGAAATGTACCTGAGAAAATACATAAATTTAAAATATGAAGCAATGGTTCAAAAATTGCACCTGCAATATTTTTTAGCAAATTAGTTGAAAGTTCATCATATCCCAATGAATTACCGTTTTTTAAATTCTTAACGACCTTTTGAAATTCTGCAAAAGTAACCGGGGCCATAAATATGCTCGTATCTTCAGTGGGCGGTAGATATTTTTTATGCGACCTTGGGGAAGAAAGGTCAACTTCTCCTGAAACAACAGATGATCCAATACTAGCAAAATATTCACTAAACTTCTTAGCAACAGCTTGTGGTCCTCTAAATTCTTTACCATTAATATCAAATAACACTTCAGGGTGTAACAACTTTTTATTTCTTCCAATTTTATCTTTAATCAAACTCCAAGTTTTTCTGGGAGAATCTGAATTTCGAAAAGATTTTTCATAATAAAGTCTTTCACTTACTCTAAGGATCCTTACCAGCATATTCTTATAATTTTTAAAACGCGTTATATTTAGGTCCGTGGGATATTTTATTCTAATTTTATATAAACGATTTTTCTCATTAATAGATCTCAAAAGTGATTCATTTATCCAAGGTTTTTTTGGGGTAAGTTTCTTTCCTCTCGGGCTCTTATATGGGCAAAAAAGATCAAGCTTTTCATTCATAATATAATAAAATTTATCTAATGATTGGTTCGGATCCTTCTCATCAATTACAGGACTCCAATCAACATCACCAAGCCCTTCTTTTAACCTTAACACATTTTTATGTGAAAAATCTCTACGCTTGGTTTGATTTTTTTTTATTATGCGGAAAACTTATAAGAAAATCAAACATAATTATACAGTGGTCAGATGAATCATCAGGAATAATAAATGTATTAACAGCACTATAAGGTGAAAAAATATTATCAACTAGTGAAAATGATGTATCAGCTATTCTTGAGGGCACAAAACATATGGGGTTTAGTCCATAAGATAGTGGGCCCTCCAAAAACTGCAAAGTATTTCTATCTATTCTATTCTGATCTGCAGATAGGAGTTTCATTAAATCAATATTAAAATCACCCATAACTAAATAAGGAGTATTAATACTAGCTAATTTATCCAACATACTTTCAAAATGATTTTTAAATTCTATCTGGCTGGATGACGGAGTACGGTAAATAACTGCAATTAAAAACTTCCGATTATTTGGAAAAGAGCATTCAACTACACAAGATTCAAAAATCATTTCAATATTCATTGGCAGAAAATCAATCCTTATACGTGCTGGTATGCAATTTTTAATCAAAACACCTAGACCCCCTTGTTTTTGTCTTTTCCGACCGATGTGAAAAAATTGGTAATCTTTTACATGTATATTTTCAATTGAAAAATCATCTAAAAAAGTTTCACATAGGCCTAATATATCTGTATCTGAATCCGATAAAAAAGTTTCAATCACATCCTGCGCAGTCCTCCAACCCCGGCAATTCTAAAACGAAATCCTACTTGTATTTACATTTTTTCTTACCAGCTCATTCATAAATATATATTGATTTTTTGGGATATCAAAATTACTAGAAGTATCTTCATCATCACCAGCGATAAGATTTTGAAAAATTGACTGAAATGAAAGAGAATTCCACTCAAATTCATTTAACCTTGATTATTGAATTTCAAGATTATCTTTATCAATTATCAAATATTAATCCCACGTTAAGAGAAACCACACCATGCCCCAAAAGACCAGCAAACCATAATAAAAAATAACAATTAAAAAAACAAAAAAAAAATAATCTCCATTCCAAGTCGTTTTCACTCAGTACGACTAATCTGCGCAACTTTTAATTTAACCTCTATGTGGATCTAAACAAAAAAAAAGGAAATAAAAAAAAATAATAATAATAATACACCTTATATAAACTAAACATAAAAAAAACACTTTCAATTTAAATGTTTTCATTCATATTACTTGGGCACATGAACTATTACTGCAACCCACGACATTACGACATTTGAACATCGACAGGGAATATAACAGGCACTTCCCTTCGGGCGATTGAAATTTTTTTATGAAAATCGTCAATCTCCGGTATGTCATCATTGAATGTGTATTTGGTAATCGAGCCGTCTGGTCTTTTCACTAGCAGATTCGGCTGAAACCCCTTCGATATCCAGGCATCACATCCATGATCTTTTCGTAATTTGTCACGTTTCACTAGAAGCAGCTTTCGCACTTTACGGATTTCAGTTGGGACATCATCACTGATGAACAGGTTGCTGTTGTTTCCAGGGAATGTCTTATCCTTAAGCTTGCTAGCGTTCTTCAATATGGCAAACTGATCGTCTTTTTTATTCAGTGTCACCTTCAAAAATTTACGGTTGCTATCATAATGAGTAACTGTGAAATTTACTTCGGGCATTTCCAGCCCGTGACAAACTACCTCTGTGAATAGAACTTGAGCGTGGTTATTATCCTTACAAGCTGCGTTCCATATGATGACATTATTTTCTAGCTTTGCAGCTTCCATTCTCACAACCCGAAACATATAATCTTCATTTTTCCTTCTTAATTCCATTATTTCATCCGTGCAAGTTTTTATTTGCATTTTGAGGCTAGAGGTTTCATTCTCAATCTTTCCAATTTTCGATTCAGTATTGTTTATCTTATTCGTTTGTAGCGATTGTTCTTTTTCCAATTTATCCACCCTTGCGGTAAGAGTTCCTAATTGATTGTTGATATTGTCCAACTTATTTCCATTTTCTTTCACAACATCAAGAATTTGCTTAAAATCCGCAGCTAGTATCGATATTTCCGGTTTCGAGCTAGAACTGAGTCCTGAGGTGTCAAATGAACTGTCCATGACTTCTTGCTTGGCATTTTTCCTTTTACGTCCCATCTAATCACAAATATATCAATAATCCTTGATATAATATTGTCACATAAATTCACGCCACACAGAGGTCTTAACTACATCTTATTCTGACGAGAGCATTGAATGATGAATAATAATCTTTATTATTGCCAAACTGGAATACCTCACTTGGATATCTTATGAAATTACCTCAATTTAACAAAGTCAAAAGTTCGATTAATGCATTGGTCAGAAACTCCAGTCAATTCAATTTATCCAGTGACGTCACACATTCCACTAGGTTACACATACTGAATAAATGTTTAAATAGTTTATGAGACGTAAAAGTGTTCTCACTATTTCGTAACTACTGAAAGAATCCAGTGTCAAAATAAATCAGAATAAAATCCTTTACCAACAACTAGTTCAAAACTGGGATTAATCCTTTTTAAAAGAATAGATAGATCTTAACTGTTCAAAGACTGACTCAATACTGAATACTGAATCACGAAGAGAAAAATCAGCACTCAACAAGTTCCACAAACACAAATCAGCACACAACAAGTTCCGTGAAGAAAATAAATTTCGTGAGGAGAAAAAAGTTTCACGAAGAGAAAAATCAGCATGCAACAAGTTCCTTGAACAAAATTAGTATGCAACGAGTTCCATAAACAAAACCAGTTTCACGAGGAGAAAAAATCAATGTACAAGTTTCACGAAGAGAAAAACAACATGCAACAAGTTTCTTTTTTTAATTTTTTTAAGTTGAATTAGGGTTTATTCATCAACCAAAAGTAACAATATCCAGAAGATAAGCTTGTACAGGAAATCACTACCCCAACTAGGCCTAAAAACAACAAAAAGAACTATCATATAAAAGTCACTAAGAAGTAACTATACCACCCCTACTCGTTAGCAGCTCATCAATTCTCAGTATTCAACATGTTTGACCTTATTCTTCTCTATCCATCAACCAAACACAAAAATCCAAAACAAAAAATTACAAATTAAAGGCAAAAGAGACCGGAAAACTGACTCACTCACCCCTATTTACCATATAACAATGTTCTTTTATCAAACTTGTAAATTCAGAGACATCGGTCACCTTCTTGATCTCATGTAGAAGACTATTCCAAGCACGGGGGCTGACATGGCGGGTAAAAAACATTGACTTAATTAGCACAGGCTTAGGGGGTTTAAATACATTCGAACGTCTTAAACTATGAGAATGTACGCTAGAAACAGGCATAAAAAAAATCTTAAAAGCAAATTCGTAGCATTTCATTTTAATGTTTAAAAATAAAAAGAGCATTATAAAACTTAATCAATCCAAAAAATAGAACAAAATATAGTGCAGCATACCTTGCTCTAACCGAGGAACGCTTATCATCTCCAGTAAGTGCTCTTACAGCTTTAGTCTGTAATACTCTAATCTGCGATAGATGACCCACAAACGTTAAAGACCATACCGATATACAATAAATCAAATACGGATGAATAAGGGAGAAAGAAAGCATTCTGAAAACCGGTCTTAGGAAAGTACGATTTAGCTTCCTTATAATTCCCAAATTTCGGGCAATCTTAGTTACAATTTGATTAATATGGTCTTTGAAACTCAAGCACTCATCGACTATCACTCCAAGAAACTTTACTGCTCTAAAACGTTCTATAGCCTTCCCATCAAGTTCTAGTTTCTCAATCCAGGGGTAGTAATTTCCGCTTCTCCCTTTTAGTCACAAATTGACTTTTCTTATGGTTTAATTTAAGTTTATTAACTCTCATCCATTTTTCTATTGGCTCCGTTCCCTTTTTCAGAATTAGTAGAAGTTCCCTTTCCGTCCTCGCAGCAACTTCAAAATGTGTATCGGCATCAAGACTAGGAACTATTGTTCTGGGTTCGCGATCCTCTTTATCCAAAACTGTTATATCTTCAACGCACCGGTAAATATCATTGATATAGATAAAAAATAAGAGGTCCCAAAACTAACCCTTGAGGAACGCCAGCCTTCACTCTCTGTGGGCTAAAGGTCTCCCTTTCAATTTGCACAATCTGCATACGTTTACTCAGGAATGATCTAATAAGTTTCAAAAATTTTCCACGGATACCACAGTTATTTGACTTTTTTACTAAAATTTCATTTTCAACACAATCAAATGCTTTCATTATGTCAAGGAAAACGGGTGCCACTTTAAGACCACGATCTAAATGATCATTCACAAATGTCGTCAAGAAGATCACTGCCTGCTCAGTTGACATTCCTTTCCTAAATCCGAACTGGCTAGACCGAAAAAAAGACTTGAGTTTTGGAAATTAATCGTTCTTACATTTATCAGTCTCTCTGTTATTTTAGAAATAACAGGAAGAAGGGAAATAGGCCTATAATTACCTAAATTCCCACTAACACCCCCTTTAAAAAGCGGTTTCACTTTCACAAACTTCAGACAATCGTGGAAAATACCTGACTTAAAATACTTATTTATTAGCATTAGAATCTGACAAGAAACAATAGGATAAATAGCAAGGAAAACTTTCACAGTCATGAGATCTGATCCCGCTGAACTGTTTTTTACATTTTTAACCATTTCACACAACTCACTTAATTTAACCGACTTTAAATAAGCAGACACTTCGCTCTTATCAGGCAGGAATTGTGTAAAATCACCATGTTCAGCCAGGACTGGGATGCTGGATCCTACATTATGGCCTACATTAGAGGAATGCTCTCAAACTGAATTGCAATTCACACTATCCAGAACATCCGAGGAAGGCCAACTAGGGTTCATTAAAAACTTAATAAGTTGCCAAGTCTTGCCTGGATTTCCCTCTGCTTTTTGAAACTTGAAAGCAAAATAATCCACTTTAGCTTTCCGAAGAAGACAGTTTAGCATGTTATTGCATGCTTCATAGTCATCCATAGTAGTTTTCCCTTTATTTTTGATCAAATCCTTATATAAATGTTTCACCTTCTCATTCTTAAGAGTAGACTCTTAATAATCCACGGTTTCTTTGCTGATTGATATCTGTAAACTTTTTTGGTTTAACACTCTTCTGAAGTAAACCTGTCAATGGGCCGTACCATTAATCAAATTTCTGATTGATATCATATTCTTCTTGTAAAAAATTTAATTCAGTCTTATCAACTTCCAGTTTAAAAATGCAACAACCTCGGAATCAATAATAGGCGTAATGACGTTACAACAATGTCCCTTATTCGGCTGTAGGAATTGCAGCACTGTCATCCTTACTCCAAAATGATCTGAAACACTGAAAATTTTATTTCCTGCTTCTTCTTGGTTTGATTTTTTGAAAAATCATTAAGATATATAAAGGGTTAAATTCAAAGGACTTTACCCCTCCTCATTTCAATGGAATTTTTAGATATACGTGCCTTTTGTAAGTACCAGAACACAATAATAAAAATAAAACACAATTCTTGAGCAAAATCTCATCTTCTTACGCAAGAAGATTTAAAATGTTTTAATTAGCAGCTAAACAAACGTAAATTAAGTTAAATAGTATTTCTAAGAACTAGTATCTCATAGAATAATAAACAAACATTTTAAAACTTAAGACGAGCAAAATACAGTCATATTTTAATTTAAATAAGAATCAAATATACTGTGTTATTGAGGAAAAACTGAAAATAGAAACAAACGAAAAACAAAATAAATCAACGTAACAAACATAAAAGTAAAAGATACTACTGTATACTTTTAACATTGTTCGTCGACTCTCATCTGTGTACATCGATTTTCAGTTTTTTACCTGCACTGCGTAAACATCTCCACCAATATTTGTATTTTTTTTCTTTTTCACTGACTGATTTACTTTTTCTTCGTTTTTTACAGTTTTTGAAAAATAAGGGAGATCCAACCTTCATCCAAGACTATTCTAATTTTTATATATGCAATCAATCCACTATTTTACAACTAAAGGTATATGTCATACAGAGGAAAAAGCCATTGCTTTTTCTTCACAAGTGCTAATAAAGAGCTAACCACGTTGTCAGCAGTTTTATACAAGCCGATCTTTAAAGTAAAATAAAAAAACAAGTTTTTTAAACTGAAAATAAGGAGCGACATTAAAGCTTAAAACGAAAAGAAATTATTCCGTATATGAAAGGGGCGGTCCCCTCCTCAACGCCTCGCTCTTTACGCTAAAGTTTTTTATTGTTTTAAAAAATAAAGTTGTGTGACAGAGTCAAACTTTAGCGTAAAGAGCGAGGCGTTGAGGAGGGGACGGAATAATTTCTGTTCGTTTTAAGTTTTAATGTCGCTCCTTACTTTCAGTTTAAAAAACTTGTTTTTTTTTATTTAATTTCTGATCGTTTTTTAGTTAATGCAGCTTTTATTTTGGCTCACCGTCATTGTAACAAAATTTAATAATTAAAAAAAATTTGCATAAAAATTATACTCTTCTTTTGCTAAATGGCTGTCTCTAATTTTGGTTCTGACGTAATTTACAAATTAACTTACGTAACGAACTTCTATATTCGTATATTTTTCCTCTGGCAAAAAATACGTTGCAGATATAGTTGCAGATTTTTGCATATATGAGCTTGAAAACTATGTAATAGGGTTTTCTGATACGCTGAATCTGACGGTGGGATTTTCATTAAAATTCTTTCACTTTAGGGGATGTTTCCTCCCTCAATAAAAAACAATCAGGTAAATTCTCTCAGGCTCGTAGCCTTTGATGAGTAGCCTAATACTACACTTAATAAAATTTATATACTTAGAATCAGCATTATAAACCCAATCTATTGATACATTTATTGACATCAAAATTCCGTTTTTAAAAGTTTCGATTACTGCTGAGCCGTATCGCTTGTTTTTTTTGTTTTTTTGTTTTATTACGTATATGTTATTACGTATATGAGGGAATCTCCCCTTAGTCAATACCACGCTCTTTACGTTAAAAGTTAAAAACATTTTAATTCACAAACCCCTGAATCACAAAGGCCGTTTAATTAGAATAGATAGCTCTTTTGAAAGCACTAAAAAAAACTGTAGCGTAAAGAGCGAGGTATTGACTTGGGGGAGAATTCCCTCATGTACGTAATAATTTCTGTTCGTTTTAAGTTCTAATGTTGCTTCTTACTTTCAGTTGAAAAAAACTGGTTTTTTTAAATTTAATTTCTAATCGTTTTTTAAATAATGCTTGGAAATCCTGCGCACCCTTCATAGAAATTTCCTTACCCCAAAGAAACATCCTCTATGGAAAGATTCTCCCAAATAATCCCCTCCTTTAGCACCCCCCACCAGAAAACAAACCTTTCTGAAAACGACTGCATTCTTCCGAATACCCAGTACAATATGTAATCAATGGGCTAATTACAAAACTTGCCGCCCTACCCCTGGGACCGGTGGGAAATTAACTAATCTTAAAAGACATATTTATTAGATTTTCGATTATGTTGAACAAAATGGCCATCTAAAAATTTTAATTGGGTGACTTTGAGAAAAAAGTGAGCGTGGGTGGGGGCCTAGTTGCCCTCCATTTTTTGGAGGGCACGCATCGTGATCTTTCTTCGAGCAAAAATGCAAATTTCCACCTTTTCGCAGATAGGAGCGTGAAACTGCTTTAATAGGGTTCTCTGATAAGCTGAATGTGATTTTGTAATTTTCGTTAAAGTTAATTAAAAATGCAAAATTCCACATTTTTGCAGATAGGAGTTTGAAGCTTCTTTAATAATGTTCGTTGATAAGCTGAATATGATGGTGAGAATTTCGTTAAAGTTAATTTAAAAAATTTGCAATTAAAACAAAATTTTATTGTTTAAAAAAAATTGAGTTGTGAGAAAGTCAAACTTTAGCGTAAAGACCGAGGCGTTGAGGAGGGGACAGCCCCTTTCATATATGGAACAATTTCTGTTCGTTTTAAGTTTTAACGTCGTTCCTTCTTTTCAGTTAAAAAAACTGTTTTTTTTTATTTCATTTGTGAACGTTTTTTAATTAATGCAGGTTTTTACTTTGGCTCACCGTACATGAATAATTAAAACGAAATTTGCACATTATTTTATTTGGTTAAATGGCTTTCTCGAAACTTGTTGAATTTTATTTACGAACGTTTTTATTAGTAATAAATATACGTAACTTACGAATTAACTTACGTAACGAACTTCAATATTAATATATTTTTATTAAGTATATTAGGGGGTTTGCTCCCTAGTCAATACCTTGCTCTTTAAGCTAAAGTTCGAATTTTGTTCCAATTCTTTAAAAATACCCCTTAATCACAAAGACCATTAATTAGAATAAATAGCTCTTATAAAAGTACTAAAAAATCTTTGGCTTAAAGAGCAAAGTATTGACTAAAGAGTGAACCCCATCATATATCTAATATTCTTTTGTTTACTTTAAGTTTTGATGTTACTCCTTACTTTCAGTTGAAAAACCTTTTTATATTTATTTCTATATTTAATATTTATATTTGATTTTAGTTTTTTTTTTATATTTAATTTCTGATTTTTTTAAAATAATGATGGGAAATCCGGCGCCCCCTTCATAGCAATGTCCCTTTCCCCATGAAAAATTCCTTCATGAAAAGATCCTCCCATATAACCCCCGACCCACCCCCATCCCTCACTACCAGAAAAAATTCCTCCTGAAAACTTCTGTATACTTCCCAATAACCAATACTATATGTTATCATTGGGTAAATTTAATATCTTTCAGCCCTCCCCCTGGGGGCTTTGAGGGATTAAGTCATCCTAAAAGACATAGTTATAATATTTTCGACCATGCTGAACAAAATGGCTATCTCAAAATTTTGATCGGGTGACTTTGGGGAAAAAATGAGCGTGGAAGGGGGCCTTGTTGCCCTCCATTTTTTTGGTCACTTAAAAAGGGCACTAGAACTTTTAATTTCCGTTCCAATGAGCCTTCCCATAATATTCTAGGACCACTGGGTCGATACAATCACCCCTGGGAAAAAACAAAACAAAAACAAACAAATAAACACGCATCCGTGATCTTTCGTCTGGCAAAAAATGGAAAATTCTACATTTTTGTAGATAGGAGCTTAAAACCTCTACAGTAGGGTTCTCTGATACGCTGAATATGATGGTGTGATTTTCATTAAGGTTCTATAACTTTTAAGGGGTCTTTCGCCCTTTTTTCGAAAATCAGCCAAATTTTCTCAGGCGCGTAACTTTTGATAGGTAAGATTTAACTTGATGAAACTTATATATTTGAAATCAGAATTAAAATTTGATTCTTTTGATGTATCTATTGGTATCAAAATTCCGTTTCTTAGAGTTTCTTAGGTTACCATTGAGCCGGGTCGCTCCTTACTTACAGTTCGTTACCACGAACTGTTTGACTGTCATGTATGACGTGACTCGTGTGTTTTATCATCTTGCATATGAGGATGGGGATTTATCAATTATTGTGTCCGAATTAAAAAGAAGGAGACCCTTCACTGTTTTCCATACAAAAAAGTAATTCTACCTATTATTCAAGGTGGGGGACTATAATTATCCGAAATGGCATTTATGGCTGCGAGATTCCAACTGCATAATTTTCATTTTGGTTTGATGGCATATTGGTGAGGTTTTAGACTAGTTTTTGCAATTCCCATATTTTTTTTTTGTTTTGTAATACAGTTCTACTATTAAGTTTGATAGAAGTTATAGGTAACATTCCTAAATCAGCTTCAAATGGTGACAATTCCTCACTTAACTCTTGTTTACAACTGCGTTTTAAATTTTTGGTTACTATGGGATACGGTTCGTTTTTCACTAGGTTGCTCTTAAGGGAGCAACCATGATTTAAAAAGAAACTTGTTTTGGTTTACCTAATTACTTACAAAATAATATATCCCAAACTGATTACATGAAGAACAGTTTTGTTTGACACTACCTCAATTTAAATGGTTTCATTAGGTAAATGATCCTTGAAAATGATTCAATAAAGTGTGTGTTGATTCCAAGGGCGGATCCAGGATTTTTTTTCGGGGGGGAGGGTTTACTAGTTTTTGACTTTTTCGGGGGGGATTTTACTAATTTTTGACTCAGTTTTCGACTAATTATACTGATTTTTACCTAGGTTTTACTAATTTTCGACTTATTTTCGACTCGGTCAAAAATTTCGGGGGGAGGGGGTTCAAACCGGGTACCCCCCCCCCGCCTGGATACGGCCTTGGTTGATTCAATAAAGGAATTTCACGAAAGTCGAAAATTAATCCAAGAATAAACTTAACTGGCTTCTCGGCAACATCTCATATTCCTTTTTTCATCATTATCATTAGGTGTTTCAAGATGTGTGGATAGCTTTCATCTAGATACAAGTCAAAATACTCAGACAAATACAAGCAATAAATTTTAAATGAAATTCAGTTTGAAGACCTCGTTTTCTTTGTTTGGTTTTGCTTTGGAGCTTGATTAAACCATACTAATGGTTTAGCACATCCATACCTTTTATTAATCTAAAAAAACAAAGTTTTCCCAAGGGAAGTAAAGAGCGAAGTTGAAACTTAAAACGGACAAAAATTATTGCTTCACAGCCTATCTAATCTATATCAATCAAACTAGTACAAATAAACCAACCGATTATTTTTCCTTGTGTTTCTAGGATTATAGAAAAATCGCGCTTTACTGAAAACACAAAAATTAAGTGTTAAAAACAGGAATATTGATTTGGGTGTGAAAAGTGAGTAAGAAGCCTGATAATAATAAACTAATCTATAAAGCTTTTCATTGTCTTACACCAGTTGTGACATCAGTAACTTTCCATATACAATTAAAATTATCTAAAAAACAAAAGCGTAAAATGAAATATTTTTTTATAACCGCAAAGTCAAAAGTGAGTAAGAAAAGTGAGTAAGAAGCCTGATAATAATAAACTAATCTATAAAGCTTTTCATAGTCTTACACCAGTTGTGACATCAGTAACTTTCCATATACAATTAAAATTACTTAAAAACAAAAACAAAAGCGTAAAATGAAATATTTTTTTTATAACCGCAAAGTCATTGAACAGCATACAGATTATTGGATTGATTTATCAGCTAGCATTTTGAAATAATATTCAATAGCGCCATAAGCTATAATATCAATAGTGATTAATAAACAATTTTCAAATGTAAGAAATATGCTTTAGTATTATTTGAAATGAAAATCAAATAAGACATAATATGAACTTTGAAAACATGGTTATTTGTCTCTATACAACAGTGAATTTCAAGCTATGATAAAAATTCTAAAGCTAGTCTATAGTCGTAATACTAACTCTATCAAGATGGCTTTACTTCGAACTTGTCTACAAAGTAATCATGACATGTCCTGCTTAGAACCAAAACGACAGCCAGGTATTGAAATTAGCCATCGTACAGAAGTGATACCAAATTAAACGAGACAAAAAGAAAAAAAAGAAAAAATAAAGCAACACTCCTAAAATGAATTGTAATTTATCTTAAAAGGGATTGATCCTAAAAGGGATTGATAATAGTTTTATTCTGTAAAAAGTGTCCTTAATTGGTTTGTCTTTACTGTACCAAAACTTCTATATTATTTTGTGTTTTCAGTAAAGCGCTAGTTTTCTATAATCCTAGAAACACAGGGAAACATAACTATTTGGTTTATTTGTAATAGTTTGATTGATATATATTAGATAAGCTGCGAAGCAATACTGTTTGTCCGTTTTATGTTGCAACATCGCTCTTTACTTCCCTTGGAAAAACTTTGTATTCTTAGATTAATCTTTGCCTATTTTTTATTCAAACTTAATATAGATACAACCCTGACATTATCTATTTTATGTATATGGAATAATTTATGTTCATTTTAGGTTTTAATGTCATTACTTAGTTTCAGTTGAAAACTTATGAAGCTGTTTAAGGGCGCATTTAGAAGCTTATATTTATGTCTAGCCACTTTTTATAAATTTGACTTGATAGTACATTCCTATAAAGTGCACTTTCCGTTTTCCACCCATTTTTTTTTTATGAAAAACGTGCCTTTTTCAATGAAACAACCAAAAAAAGGTGTTTTTTCAAAACTTAGGAAGGAGCAAAAAATAAGGGGGCAAGGACTTCCCTTCCCCTCATTTGCTGCCATTAAAACTAGAATACAGGCTTCATCGCAGAGTGAAGTTTGAAGGTTTAATTCAAAGTGTTGATCAATAAACCTCAATTTCTGGTAGATTTGTAGTTGTAGAAATTTTTTTAGTTTTAGTTAATTTGTTTTCGCAATAATCTTTTACTTTTAAGATGGGTAGAAGATTTATGAAACTTACAAAGGGGGTTTGGAGGGGGGAGTATATGTGAGGGGTTCTTATAAACTTCCAGTTAAGAGCTTTGGACCATAATTGCTGCAATGGTACCGTCTTATGCTTCCAAACTCTTCCAGTTAAGAAGTGGTACCAAAAGTGCCGTTTTTAGTGCTATATGGCACCTATAGATGGTAAAATTGATAAAAAGTACGTAGATATGAGTAATAGCTTTGAAACTAGTCTTCCCGGGATATGCTTGGGAAAATGAGTGCATCACATTTGCAAAAATAGTGGATTGTTATAAAATTTAATGATAAGAAGGGACAAACCATGATTGAAAAAAAAATCCAAGGAGTAAGCAAACGGATGATAATCTAATTTGAAGTCCAGCGCTATACTAAGAGAACCACGCCTCTAATAATCTAATTTAATAAATTGGTGTTTGTAGGACATTAATTGCGCAGTTTATTAAGGGGGCCTGGTGGAGGAGCCTGCGGGAGGTGTTATTGTAAACCTCGAGTTAAGGGTTTTGGATCATAATTAATACAATTATACTGTTTTATACTTTCAAGATTTTCCACTTAAGAAGTTGCACCAAAAGTGTTGTTTTCATTGCTATATCTCGTTTACGAATTGTAGAATTGATAAGAGCCCGTAGATATGAGCAAAATTTTTCAAATGAGCCATTAAACATCACTCTAAGAAGTTCCGGTAGCCACTAGCCCCAGCTTTTCCACTTCAAACATGGCACAAAAAGGGCCGTTTTTAGTACCATTTGAAACTTGAAAATGGCGGAATTTATAGGAAGAACGTAAATATGAGCAATATTTTTTATATGAGCTATCAAAAATTTATCTACGATGTTCTGGTTGCCCGCTAGTGCCACCCTTTGAGAAATGGCATAAAGTGCCCTTTTTTGTGCCATATGGCACTTGCGGATCGTGGAATTTATATAAACCACGTACTTAGGAGAAATTTCTTTTAAATGAGCTCTTAAGCATCTCTCTATAATGTTCTAGTAACCCGCTAGGCCTGGAAAAAAAATGAAGAAAAAGACCGTTTTAAAGTTTTTTAGCTTTTAGTCACTATGGGCTGTGGTTCGCTCTTTACTAGGTTGCAGCTACCGCTGCAAACATGATACCAAACAGTTCGAGAAGTTTGCTGAATGTACGATCTGAACAAACCGATTTCATAGCCACAATGATAAATGAAGAGCGACAGAATGCATTGGACTTGCATAATTTAGGCTATATATTTGCACATTCGGGGGGTGGGGGTAAGGTTAGGTTGAATTAGGTTTTTATCCCCTTTCTGAGATTTATTTTACCCCCCCCCTCTTTATGTGCAAATATTCCCCACAAATTATATTATTATTTAAACTAAAGTATTATATTTTCATGATGTTATTGCATCTTTCATTATGATTAACCTAAGAGCCCTTCTTCAGTGTGTTTGTATAATTAATAAGTAGGCTACCAGTAATTTTTCTTTCAAGAGGGCATAGATTAATGCTACCAATTTTCTGTGCGTTTTTAAGTTAATCGCTGATGGTGGAATTTATAGGAAGGGCATAAAAAGGGCGTAATTTGATATGGGGCAGGGGGTAGGCAAATACCCCCTTCAGACCCAAAAAAAATCTTATCAAAACTAAGATAAACCTTCATAATTCAAGCAGTTTTCTTTAGCATATCTTAGCCTCTATGGTAATATATGGCTCATTTTTCGATTTTAACTATCATTTTCACTTGATTTAGAAAAATTGGATCCAACTTTATCCCCCCCCCACCTCAGGATTTTAACGAAATTACGCCACTCACGTAGATATGAGCAAAATCTTTTATATGAGCTATTAAACATCTATCTAAACACATGCGATACCAATACGCCCAATAACAGTACGCTCACGCCAATTCGCGTCATATAAATACGCCAGATACCGATACAGTGTGCAGCTCTTTCTCCAGGGAGCATATCGGGTCGTATCATCACCAAAACCAAAGATATTTGACCTTTGAACTATGTTGAACAAAATGACTTTCTTAAAATTGTGATTGGATGACTCTGGAGGGAAGGGACCTTCAGGGAGGGGGGGGGGCTAGTTGCCCTCCAATATTTTTGGTCACTTAAAAAGGAAACTAGAAAATTTAATTTCTGTTCGAATGAGCTATTATACATCTCTCTGTGATGTTCTGGTCACCCCCTAGCCCTGCTATAAAAAAGAAAAAAGAAAAAAAAAAAACGGGAGACATCAGTGCTACAACAAGGAAAAAGTCATTTTCTTTGTTGTTCAAGGAGAGGGATTGTAATTTCTCTGTATGAGGGTTTCGACCATGGTGATGCCAATGGTATACTTTTCATTTTGATCTGACGCCATTTTCGAGGGGTTTCAGTTTTTTTTCGGAATCATCATAATCTTCTCGCAATAAACTTTTACTTTTAAGACGAGTCAAAATAATAGTCACCACTCCTCAATCAGTGTCAGATGTCAATTTGTTTCCACAATACATTTTTTTCCTAAATATGATTTTTGACTTTTGATTCTGACCGTGTTAAAGAGTTTATAGTAAATTCTCCCAACAGACTAATGAGACTTACTAATGGGGCTGGGAGGGGGATTATACGGGAAAGGTCCTTTTCTAAATCTCCAGCTAAGGGTTTTGGAACATAATTATTACAATGCTACCGTTTTATACTTCAGAGCTTTTCAACTTAACAAGTGGCACACAAGGTGCCGTTTTTGTGCTATTTGGAAGTTACGAATGGCAAAACTGATTTAAATCACGTAGATATGAGCAATAGCTTTCAAATCAGCCATTAAACATCACCTTAAGAAACTCTGGCAGTCCACTAGCCCCTAGCTTTTCCACTTGGGACATGGCATCAATAGTGCCATTTTTAGTGCCATTTGGCAGTTGCAGGTGATGAAATTTATAAATAAAACGTAGATATGAGAAATAGTTTTAATGTGAGCTATTAAACATCTGCCTACGATGTTTTTGTGGCCCGCTAGCCCCACTCCTTGAGAAATGGCACGTTATGTGCCATTTTAGTGCCATATGGCACCTGCAGATGTTGGAATCTATAAAAAGCACGTAGATGTGAGAAACAGCTTTCTAATGAGCCATTAAGCATCTCTCTATGATGTTTTGGTAAACCGCTAGCACTGGAAAAGAAGGAGAAAAAAGAGAGACAGATCAGTGCTTCCCATACAAAAAAGTGATATTTCTTGTTTTTCAAGGCTGGGAACTGTAAATTCCCTGAATAAGGTTTTCGACTATGCTGATTCCAATGGTACACTTTTCATTTTGATCTGACGCCAGTTTTGAGAGGTTTCAGGTTTTTTTTCGAAATAACCATAAATTTCTTTTCCCAATAAATTTTTATTTTTACACGAACTGAAATGATAGTTACCATTTCTGAATCAGTGTCAGATGGAAATTTTTTTTCACGAGGCTTTTTTTTTCTAAACGCGTTTTTTAACTTTTGGTTACTATGGGCTGTGGTTCGCTCTTTACTAAGTTGCAGCTACCGCTGCAACCATGATTGAACAAAAAAAAACCGTTAAATTGAAACAATTAATGATGGCAAACTTTGCTGCTGAGTACCTCTAGTGGTTCTATTCAGATGTCAGATTTATATACTTGACAAAATAAGTAAAAAAAAAAACTATCATCATTTTCTTTTATAATCGCAAGTTCTAACACAATTCTTTGTAAATGATCAGAAGCAAGGAGTATTTGAAGCCACAACAAAATGTCTTTTCTTAATAGAGATAGTATTTTTTTTTTACAAGTGTCATAACTTAGGTTCCTTTCTTCTTCTAACCAATTAAGAAATTAAAACAATAAACATCACTTTCATCTATCATTAAAACTAGTCAACATAGCCAAAAAGAACAGGCATTTAGGCACTACGTAGAGAACAGGCACTTAGACTGCCTACTTTGGGTAGACTGCTCACTAAAGCCTACCTAAACAGCCTCAGGTTTAGAATATTGAGGTTTATGATGGAAACAAGCCTCTATCTGCCCGTCGCGCATTCTCTGGACAGTGTGTTGAAACTCAGCAAGCTTTTGGATATAGGTGTTATTCAGCAGCTTGGGATACTAGTGTATTTTCATCAACGTCCCTAGAAATAGGAACCGCAGTTTTTAAAACAGTTAAATTTGTTTTTATCCTTTGTTTTGGATAATGAGAATTTTTTCCACAACGTAGTTAGTAATCGAATGCACTATTGAGTTTTAAGGTCTTTGAAAAAGTAAACTGTAACTCGAATGGAAAAACTCAAGTAAGTTTAAGAGTAAAATAGAGCCTCTAAGCATTTGGATGACAATAAAAGTACAAACATTACATTTTAATTATTTTCATTAAAATGCAGCTCAAACCTTAGTATAAAGAGTAGTAGCAGCAGGGGAACGGCACTGACACTTTTGATCATGTTTACTTTTACTCTATTTTAATTTGTCAGTACTCTGTATTTTTATCTGAATTTTGTGCTTAGGTTAAAATAATTAGGGAAAATCATTCCCTAAATGAAAAATATTTCAATGAATAAAATATTACCAAATAAAAAAGTGTATTGTCTTTAACACACTATTATTTTCTAGGGAGGGGAGGAGTAGGAATTTAGAGTTCGTCCTTAAAACTATTTGACTAGAACAAAATAATTAGCAAGGCAATTGAATAATCCATGTCATTAAACACAAGATCGTGAGTGAACATTTTGAATACAAGACATGTAATTACATCCTGGACAGAAATGTGAAAAACAATTTTATCAAATAGTTCGCGGAAACGAACTGTAAGTAAGGAGCGACCCGGTTCAAAAGTAACCGAAACTCTAAAAAACAGAATTTTGATACCAATAGATATATAAAAAATGGAGATTTATGGTGACTTCAAATATAAAAGTTTCATTAAATTCAATCTTACCCTCCAAAGGTTACGAGCCTGAGAAAATTTGCCTGATTTTTGAATAAAGGGGGAAACACCTCCTAAAAATCATAGAATCTTAATGCAAATCACACCATCAGATTCAATGTATCAGAGAACCCCCCTGTTTATGTTTCAAGCACCTGTCTGAAAAAATGTGGAATTCTGTATTTTTTGCCAGAAGAACGGTCTCAGATGCGTGTTTGTTTTATTTTTCTCCCAGGGGTGATCGTAATGACCCAGTGGTCCTAGAATATCGTAAGAGGGCTCAATCGAACATAAATTAAAAGTTGTAACACTGTATTTCAAGTGACCAAAAGAATTGGAGGGTAACTAGGCCCCTTCCCACGCCCCCTTTTTCCCAAAATCGTCTGGCCAAAGTTTTGAGATGAACGTTTGAGGATATCATGACCCTATCACAGCCCCTGGAGAAAGGTCTTTAAGTTACAAAATTTGCCCATTGTTTACTTATAGTAGGATACTTGTTATTGGGAAGTATGCATACCTTTTGGGGGGGGGGGGGGTGGACGGGGGGAATTATTTGCTGGTGGGATTTTCCACGGGGATAATTTCCATGGTGAGGGAAGTTTCCGGAGGGTGAATTTTTCAGGGGAAATTTTACACTGAGGGAATTTGCCAGAGATCATATACGAAGCTATATGTCTTGCTTTCTCACTTATGTCTTTAGGCTTATGTCTTGCTTTCTTGTTGCCGAATTAATTTTACGCGTGGAGCTGTTAAGGGTAATTGTCTGGGGTAAATTTTCACCAGGATTGAATTGTCTAGAAAATAAATCCTTGAGGAGAAAATATTTTTCCGTGAAATATAGCCACGATTTCCTGTAATTATTTAAGTAACAATCAGAAATTAAGTTAAAGAAAGAATTTTTTTTTCAACTGAAAGTAAGAAGCAACATTAAAACTTAAAAAGAACAGAAATCATTACGTGTATGAGGTGGGTTACTTCTGCAAAACACCTCACTCTCCACGCTAAAATTAGAATTTTGTCCAAATTCTTTAAGAACGACTCCTGAAACAACAGGTTCGTTTACTTGGAACAAAAAGAAGCTTTTTTAAAAAGTACTAATGTTTTGGAGGAATAACCCCCCTCATATAAGTAATAATTTCTATTCGCTTTAAGTTTTAATGTTGCTCCTTACTTTCAGTAGAAAAACCTTATTTTTCTTGTTTTTTTTATTTTATCATATAAATCTGACAGTGTGATCTAGGCGCTTATACAAGTAGAGAAGGCTTCCAAATAATGTTTTTTTCCCAAATACTTAGGTCTAAGACGCTCTAGATATCATTTCCACATTCTATTTCTGTTTTTTTTTCTTTTCGTATTTTTTTTATTATTTTTGATACTGTCATCAGTGATGATGTGGCTTAAAAAAAATTAGTGTTAAAAATTGGATTAAACTTCCTTATATTATTTTTGTATTAGTTGTGGCTCAGTCGATGTAAACTAATTAAAAAATATATTTTTTGGAGAAATACTTTTGCAGAGAAAAGTAAAGAGCCATATGACAACCTAAGACGAGCAAAGTAATTGATTTAACCTAGGCCATTAAACATAGGATCGTGAGCGAACAATTGAATACAAGATTTGTAATTGCACCCTGGACAGAAATATGAGAAAATTTGTTTTTATCGTGGCTGCAGCACTAGCTGCATTATATAAAGGACGAAGCTTGGCCCATAGTTGCCTAAATTTTAAAAACGCACTTTAAAATCATACAAAAGAATCATCTTCTGTGTTATTTGTAAACATATGATCGAATCAGTACCCCAAGTGCTTCTATCTACATGTCAATTTCACTTCTTTGACGAAATTAATTAAAAAAAACTTTTTCCACAAAATAAGTTTTTCAAAGAAAATTAAAGAACTCCATTAAACAAAAAATTAGCAAAAATAAAATCAAATAATCTACCAAGTGTGTAACTAAAACTAATCAGCATCGATAAATAAATGAAACCCAAAACGAACAAAAATTACAATAAATAA
This sequence comes from Artemia sp. Qi Xiang Cuo, assembly GCF_049724085.1. Classification (NCBI taxonomy): domain Eukaryota; kingdom Metazoa; phylum Arthropoda; class Branchiopoda; order Anostraca; family Artemiidae; genus Artemia; species Artemia sp. Qi Xiang Cuo. Next base: position 32,705,199 of record NC_142802.1, on the reverse strand, counting down.
CCGAGTCAAACTCAAACGAGCAGAAATTCACATAAGTTGGGCTCAAAACCCCTATGCCTTCCCATGGCCAGAACATAATTTTTACTTTAATGAAAAAAATACAAGTGAATGTGCATTGTCATCTTAATATACATATACTAATATTTAGTAATCAGAATGTTAAAATTATTTGATTTATTAAAGTTATAAAAGTAAAAACATTTATGTTTTTTCAGTAAAGTGCAAATTATACTCTAGCCTTGGGAAACCATAGGGATTTTGAGCCCTAATCATTTTAATTTCTGTTCTTTTTAAGTTTTACTTGGTTATTTATTGTAATATCTGTTCGTTTTCGGTTTCATTTATTTATCGATGTTGATTTGTTGTAGTTTCACGCTTGGTAGATTATTTGATTTTATTTTTGCTCATTTTTCGTTTAATGGAGTTATTTACTTTTCTTTGAAAAACTTATTTTGTGGAAAAAGTTTTTTTAATTAATTTCTGTTCGTTTTATATTGGCACAGTCTTTTCAGAGAAGAAGAAATTAATTCTTCAAATCATTTCGTTTCTTTAAGAATATATAGTTTGGCCTGCTATTTTTATGCTGGAAAAAGATTTTCAGCTATTTTTAACAACATTCACCCTCTTAAAAATCTGGACACAAAAAGTAGTGTTTAATTTAGTTTCATACCTCCTCTAGTTGACCTGAAATTGAAAACTTGATACCATTCGCAAAAAAAATCTGTTTATTTTCTTTGATAGCGTGGATACACTTACGCTATTTTGATTTGGTTTATTAAGAGCAGAAGCAGCCCCGACAGTTTGAACATAATACCCTCAGTCGTTCTTGGGATAATGCTGAGATGCCTTATTGGGAATTAGCATTAACACAGTGCATTTTGATTTGATCTTTTGGCAACACTTAGTTTTTAAACATATTCAGATGGGTGGGTGGGCGTGGGAGGGAGATTAGTTTCCCTCCAATCACTTTCAACTATTAAAAAGGTCATCTTTCTATTTGCAATCGAATGAGCCCTTTTTGAAGTTCCAACGACAACTCCTTTGATACAAAGTGCCCTGGTAATAGCAAAAAATAATTATACATTATACCCACATCGATCTTTACTATAAAAATATCAAGCCTTCCAATCACTTTTGACTATTAAAAAGGGCACTAGGCCTTTCGATTTCCAATCGAATGAGGTCTTTTCGAGTTTTTACGACAACACTTCCTATAAACGCCTTATATGCACCCAGGGCATAAATTATAACCCCTACCCTAAGGGCGGTGAGGGTGGTTGTCATCGTCTAAGACCTAATTTCCAGAACTTTCAACTACGTTAAACAAAATGGCTATCGCAAAAATTTGATTGGATGTGTTTGGAAAAATGGTGGGCGTGAGAGTGGCGCTGGTCTTTCTCCAATCACTTTCAACTATTAAAAAAGGCACTAGCCCTTTCAATTTCCAATCAAGTGAGCCCTTTTGAAGTTTCTGCGACAAAGCTTTCAATAATACCTTATATGCACCCAGGGGATAACTTACAAACCTCGTCCTGAGGGCTGGGGGGGGGGGGTTTCATCCTCAAAGACCTAATTTCCAGAACCTTCTAATACGTTGAACAAAATGGCTATTTGAAAAATTTTATTGGATGTGTTTGGGGCAATGGTGGGCGTGAGAGGGGGGTTAGTTACCCTCCAATACCTTTCAACTATTAAAAAGTGCACTAGCCCTCTCAATTTCCAATGTAATGAGCCCCTTTTGAAGTTTTTTTGACAACTCTATCATTAAAAACCTTATATGCCCCCAGTGCATAACTTACTACCTTTGCCCTGGGGACTCTGGAGGGTTTGCCACCCTTAAATACATAAATTCCAGAACTTTCAACTACGTTAAACAAAATGGCTCTCTCTAAACTTTAATTGAATGCGTTTGGAGAAATAATGGGCGTGAGGGGGGGTTAATTACTCTCCACTTACTTTCGACTATTAAAAAGGGCAATTTTAATTTCCAATCAAACGATTGAAACTAGCTTGGAAGGATATCCAAGCTATCTAAAAATTTTGATTGGATGTGTTTGGGGAACAGGTGGGCGAGAGAGGGGGGGCTAGTTGTCCTCAAATCACTTTTGACTATTAAAAGGGCACTAGACCTTTGAATTTTCAATCGAATGACCTCGTTTTCAAGTTTCTGTGACATAGATTTCAATAAAAACATATATGTACCCCGGACATATCTCATAACCCTTGCCTTAAAGACTTTGGGGGGAGGTCCTGCTCAAAGGCATTATTTCCTGAACTTTAACTGCGTGGAACAAAATTGCTATCTCAAAATTTTGATTGGATGTGTTTGGGGAAATGATGGGCGTGGAAGGGTTGTTAGTTGCCTTCCAATTACTTTCGACTATTAAAAAGGGCACAAGCCATTTTAATTTCTAATCGATTGAAGTTTCTACGACAACGCGTTTTATAAAAGCTTTAAATGCCCCCAGGGCATAATTTACAACCCTTGTATTGAGGGCTGTGAGAGGTTTGTCATCCTCATAGACCTAATTTCCAGAACTTACTTCTACGTTGAACAAAATGGCGGACTGAAAATTTTGATTGCATGTGTTTGGGGGAAGAGTGGGCGTGAGAGGGGGGTTAGTTACCGTCCACTAACTTTCAATTATTAAAAAGGGCACTAGCCCTCTCAATTTCCAATTGAATGAGTCCCTATTGAAGTTTTTACGACAACTCTATCATTAAAAATCTTATATGCCCCTAGGGCATAACTTACAACCTTTGCCCTGGGGACTCTGGGGGTTTGTCATCCTTAAATACATAATTTTCAGAACTTTGAACTGCGTTGAACAAAATGGCTATTTCAAAACTTTGATTGAATATGTTTGGGGAAATGGTGGGCGTGAGACGGGGGTTAATTACTCTCCACTCACTTTTGACTATTAAAAAGGGCAATTTCAATTTCCAATCAAATGAGCTCCTTTTGAAATTTCTACAACAACTTTCTATATAAACCTTATATGCCCCCAGGGCATAACTTACATCCCTTGCACTAAGGGTTCTGATGGGGTTAACATCCTAAAAGACCTAATTTCCAGAAGTTTTGACTACTTTGAACAAAATGGATATCTCAAAATTTTGATTGAATGTCTTTGGAGAAATGATGGGCGTGAGAGGGGGGTTAGTTGCCCTTCAATCACTTTTGACTATTAAAATGCCACTAGCCCTTCCAATTTTCAATTGAATGAGCCATTTTTTATGTAAATACATTCTTAGACCACACTGGCTATACATGACAAACGAAACTCAGAGAGGAGAGAAAGTAACAAAATGAAAAATAAAATCAAAAAAGGGTGAAAAAACGAGGATTTTGTCAGCCAGCGAACCATGAAGAAGGCAAAATATAAGCAAATATTTTGACAAGGACCTCCGACAAGTCGTCCTGAGTGCTAAACAAAAAAAAAGATAAAAAAAAAAACGAAAATCTAACCTTTCGAAGTTTACTGTACAAAGACAGAACAGACACTGAATAAAAAACCAGGCAGGAATCAATGAAAATGATTTTATTACTAAGGACGTATCTTCTGGATCTATGGTCTTTTAAAATATGTGTTAAAGTTTTGAAACCCATTCTCTGAATAAATGGGCCTTCAGAATGTGTGCCTAAATGTAGGTTGAAACGTAAAGAAGGTGGAAGAATTTGATGTCTTTTACAAGTTTCTAAGTTTCAAGTTTCTAAGTTTAATTTCTTAGAAACCTGTAAAAAACATCGAATTCTTCCATCTTCTTTAATTTTCAAACTACATTTAGGCAAACAATCTGTAGTCCCATTTATTCAGAGAATGTGTTTCAAAACATTAACATAAATTTTAAAATACCATATATCCAGAAGATAAGTCCTTAGTAATAAAATAATGAATTTAAAATCATTATTATATCAGATTTTGTCCCCTCAAGATTTTCACCAGATTTTACAAATCTCACATAGGTCTTTCAGACACATATTCCATTGAGCAAAAACTCGTTTATCGGAAAAATTCTCAAAACTGGAATTTAAACAGTTTCAACAAACACGAATTTTCCTTCCTAGATTTTGTCCTGGTCCTCCTTTGGAAAATCTATCCTCTAAGGTTTTTACATCCAAGGAACTAAGTATTCTTTCAAAAGGACCAAAATTTGCAATGGCTCAAACACACGTAAATACTTCAGAAATTATTACGGGCGTGGAGTGTGCTATTTTTAGCTCTCATGGTGAAGTCGAAAATCCAGACCTACTCAGAGGTGAAATTGTAAAGAGTATTCTTGATTATAGGCCATCTTTGTCACTTTCAACTCAATCAAAGGAAGAAATTAAAATCCTCCGAAATTTAAAAAAGACAAAAACACAGTAATTACGAAAGCGGACAAGGGAAACACAGTTGTAATTATGAATTCTGCAGATTATGAATTAAAAGTTAACACCTTTTTAATAGATAAAAATTTTTACAAAGAAATGAAATTTGATCCCATTGAAAAATACAAACAGAAGTTGAGAAATGAACTAGGAATTTTAAAAGATACTAGACTAATTACCCCTCAAATGTACAGAAAATTTTACCCCAAAGGTTGTTCAGCCCCAAAGTTTTATGGTCTGCCTAAAATCCATAAGAAAGATATTCCTTTATGTCCAATTGTAGCATGTTATAGTTCTCCAGCTACAAGTATAGGAAGCTTCTTAGCCACCATTTTTAAGCCTCTTTTAAGCACACAGAAATCCTATATAAAAAACTCCATAGATCATGTTGAGAAGTTAAAAAATCAAAGTAAAACAGAAAATACCGTTTTATCTAGTTTTGATGCAGTTCCTATGTACACTTCATGCGATGTCCATAAATGTGAGCAGGCTTTACAAAGAAAATTAGAGGAAAATTCAGCTTGGTCGGATTACAAAACTTGGAAATGAACAATAATGACCCTTGTCCGTCTTTGCAACAAGTACTCCTCGTATTTTAAATTCCGAAACAAATTTTTTCTTCAAATAGTGGGCTTATCCATGGGCACTGTTTTGTCTCCTTATTTGGCAAATTTTTACATGGATTTCATAGAACAGTCGGCTTTAAATAGTTTCCACTTAAAACACTATCTGGTTTCGTTTCGTTGATGATATCCTTTCTGTTTGGGAACATGGACAAGACTCTCTAAGAGATTTTTTGGAAAAATTGAACTCTTTTGATTCGAATCTCCAGTTCACAATGGAACTCGAAAATTCAGGTAAGCTGCCTTTCTTAGATGTTTTGATTCTAAAAACTAATCCTAGTCTTGAATTTTCTATATATAGAAAGCCGACTCATAATGATCGATATCTACATTTCTCTTCCCATCACCCTCCTTCTGTGAAAAGAGGGGTAATAATCTCTTTAGTCGACAGAGTTTTAAAAATTTGTTCCCGTAATCATATAACTTCTGAACTAAATTATGTCAAGGATATTCTTTTTTGCAATGGTTACCCAATCAAACTCATTGAAAATATAATAGATAGACGATTAAAAAAGATAAAAGAACAAAATGGGGAGCTTGTCCCCTTTGATTCAGTTACACCGGCAATTGAGAAAAAAACTTTCATCGTTTTACCATACATCCCGAAACTTGGCGATAAACTTTGAAAAATTTTAAATAAACATAATCTTTCTGTTTCTTTTCAAACCGAACAAAAAGTTGAACACTTTTTCAACTCAGGAAAGGATAAAACGGACCCTGTACTGGGTAATTGTGTCTACTGAATCTCGTGTTCTTGTGGAAAATTTTGCATAGGTAGAACCCATCAACAACTAGGTGAACGTTTGCATGAGCACAAAATTTTGATAGATAAGTCCATGAGATTAAAGAATAGAAATGAGAACTTTGATTCGGCATTGACTTCACATATTTTCGTAAATCCAACCCATCTAGTTCTTTTTGACAAAGCAACCGTAATAGCAACTGTAAATGGCGTACCACAAACTTTTAAAGAGGTAATTGAGATAAAAAAAATATATGAACCAAAATTTAGCAATAAATATAGATACTGGAGATATTTCATTAAGCCCAATTTACGACAGTTTAATGTTTAAGGACTCATTCAATATTTCACCCGAAAAAACTTAAAACAACCTATTTGCATATCTAATGAAAACCGAAATTGTAGACCAGCTAAAGCTATAGAGTGACGAAAGATCTTTGTACTATCATCTTGTTCATTTTCTTTTCAGTTAGTTCGGGCTGGTTTTTTATTCAGGGTCTTTTCTGCTCGTGTATAGTAAGCTTCGAACGGTTGGAGTCACGTTTTTTTTTCTTTCTTTTTTGTTTAGCACTTAGGACGAAGTTGCAGAGGTCTTTTTCACAATATTTTCTTATATTTTTTAAAATTCATGTTTCGCTGGATGACAAAATCTTAGTTTTTTCACCCTTTTTTGATTTTATTTTTCATTTTGTTACTTTCTCTCCTCTCTGAGTTTCGTTTGTCATTTTTTATGTTTTTCTAATATCGCTTTCTATAAAAACCTTACATGCTCCCAGGGCATAAATTACGACCCTTGCCCTGAGGGTTTTGGGGAGGATGGGTTGTCATCCTTCAAGACCTAATTTCCAAAACTTTCAATTGCATTGAATCAAATGGCTATCTAAAAATTTTGATTAAATATGTTTGGGGAAATCGTGGGTGTGGAAGGTGTGTTAGTTGCCTTCCAATCACTTTCAACTATTAAAAAGGGCACTAGCCATTCCAATTTCCAATTGAATAAGCCATTTTTGAATTTTCTACGACGACGCGTTTTATTAAAACCTTATATTTCCCCAGGGCATAACTTACAACCCTTGCCCTGAGGGCTGTGGGGGAGTGTCCTCCTTAAAAAACCATATTTCTATCTGGAAATCCACATCACTGAACAAAATGGCTATCTAAAAATTTTGACTGAAGAGGGGCTAATTGCCCTCAATTCACTTTCGACAATTAAAAAGGGCACTAGACCTTTGAATTTCCAATCGAATGAGCCCTTTTCCAAGTTTCTACGGCAAAGATTTCAATAAAAACTTATGTGCCTCCAGGGTATAACTTATAACCCTTGCCCTGAAGACTGTGGGGCGATTGTCCTGCTCAAAGGTATAAATTTCTGAATTTCAACTGCGTGGAACAAAATGGCTATCTAAAAAATTTTGATTGGATGTGTTTGGGGAAATGGTGGGCGTGGAAGGGATGCTAGTTGCCTTCCAATTACTTTAGAATATTTAAAAAGGCACTAGCCAGAAACTTTTTAAAGTTTCTACGATAACGCGTTCTATAAAACTTTATATGCCCCCAGGGCATAACTTACAACCATTGTCCTGAGGGAGGGCTATGAGGGGGTTGTCATCCTCAAAGACCTAATTTACAGAACTTAAAACTACGTTGTATAAAATGGCTATCTAAAAATTTTAATTGGATGTGTTTGGGAAAAAAGGGCGTGAGAAGGGGGTTAGTTGCCCTCCAATCACATTCGACTATTAAAAGGACACTAGTCCTTTGAATTTCCAACCGAATGAGCCTTTTTTGAAGGTTCTACGACAACGCCTTCTATAAAAATCTTATATGCCCCCAGGGCATAACTTACAACCCTTTCCCCGAGGGCTGTGAGGGAGTGTCCTCCTCAAAAACATATTTTCTATCAGGAAAGCAACTACGCTTAATAAAATGGCTATCTCAAAATTTTGATTGGATGTGTTGGGGGAATAATGGGCGTGGGGGGGCGGCTAGTAGCCCTCCAATCACTTTCGACTATTAAAAAGGGCACTAGTCCTTCGAATTTCTATCTTTCTTTATCGTTCTATAAAACTTTTATATGCCCCCAGGGCTTAACTTAAAACCCTTGTCCTGAGGGCATTGAGGGGGTTTTCATCCTCAAAGACCTAATTTACAGAACTTAAAACTACGTTGAATAAAATGGCTATCTCAAAATTTTGATTGGATGTGTTTTGGAAAAATGTGGGCGTGAGAAGGGGTTAGTTGCCCTCCAATCACATTCGATTATTAAAAAGGGCACTATCCATTCGAATTTCCAATCAAATGAGCCTTTTTGAAGTTTCTACGACAATACCTTCTATAAAAACCTTATATGCCCCCAGGGCAAAACTTAAATCCCCTGCTCCGAGGGTTGTAGGGGAGTGTCCTCCTCAAAAACATATTTTCTATTTGGAAATCAACTACGCTGAACAAAATGGCTATCTCAAAATTTTGATTGGATGTGTTTGAGGGAATGATGGGCTTGGGGGGGGGGCTAGTTGCCCTACAATCATTTTTGACTATTAAAAAGGGCACTAGCCACTTCAATGTCCAATTGAATGAGTCCTTTTCGAAGTTTCTACGACAACTCCTTCGATACGAAGTGCCCGGGTATGGAGAAGAAATAAAATAATAATACATTGTGCCCACATAGTTCTTTACTTAGGCAGCGCTATCGCGCTGCCTATGATAAATAAAACCCAAAACAAGCAAAAATTAAAAAAAAATAATTATATTAAACATAAAAATAGCGGACACTGATATAAATGACTAAGCAAATCCTAAAATGAATAAAACTGAAATGAATAATGAAGTAGAACTAAAGAACAACAGAAATTAGTACAAAGAGGAGTAAGGTTATTGACTTCCCTTGCCTTTTGAACTTTCTAAAGGCTATTATGTTATTAAAATTTTATTCAAAACTGTGGGCCATGTTTTTTTAACAGTGTTTTTAATTTGTCAAAAATTAGTAAAATCACGAAAACAATCACGATGATTGGAAATATCTAATGAAATAAACATGATACTTAATATGTGATAATTGTAATTAATTACAATTATAACAACAAGTAGTGATGGATTTCTTACTTCCGAATGTTTTAAGTATAATGAAAAAACTTTCAGAAAAATTTTGTCTTCTTTAAATTGCATATGACACAACAGCCTTTAGGAGGTTTAGAGGGAAATAGCAGTCCAACTTCTGTTTGAAGTGATCTCTGTCTATTTCAAGATTGACTTGGTTATTCATTTTGATTTTTACTCGCTTTAGGATTTTGTAAGGTTGCCCATACTATCAGGGCTGAAATTTGGTAGCGTGTTATAAACTGAGGCTTTGGGGTAAGAATCGGTACTCAGAATTCAGGGACAAGTGATATTTATTACAAAAGAAGATAAAAGGAAAAATATTCTAATTCTAATTATGTTGAGTATTTCTAAACCTCTTCTAGGTATGATGTCTATGGTCTACTTGTTCAATCCACAAATTTTTAACGAAAGGAAAAAGATTAAGTTAATTCTAGGCTATCGAATGTTTCTACTTAAAAGAGTTACACTTGACTAGCTAGTGAAGGATTGAGTTCTGGTGTATTAAAATCCTTTAGTTCAAACTATTGTTGGGCTAAGCTAGGAATAACCGTACTTGATTTTATTCTAATTTACATTAACCCAAACCAAGAGATCCTCTTATTATTTCATGAAAAGGGCTTTGTGTTCCTTGGACCTTTAGTAAGCTTTAACTTTAGCAAGGAAAACTCTCAATTGAGTATATCTGGACATAAAGGTCTGGAAATTCTTAGATTGACGATATTATGCCCTTTCTCCATAACCTATCTGTATAAACATTGAGGCCACCTTTGTATAAACATTCAGTACGGGTTTAACGATATGAAAGAATGATTAAAAAGGGAACAGTGTTCTCCTTCTTATAAACGTCTGAAGACTGCTCAAGGGGGAAAGTAGTGTTGTTGTCCGATAATTCCAATTTTCTCGGTATAAGGTTCCTATAAAAGTCAAGCTAAGTTCCAAGGAACTCTAGGTTGAAAAGGGGAAGCACAAAAGGCTCTCCTAACGTTGATTTCTTGGTTAAGGTTCTTTCTCCTGTTTGAACCCTCAGTTATTCGAAGCTTTTTCTACAAGTTTAAATTTCTGGGAAGAAATTTATTTTAGCTTATTCTAACCTTAGAAATGCTGTTTTTGTCCAAATGGCTCTAGCCTTGGCTAAGTCAAAATACTACCGAATTATAAACCCAAATCACCAACTTATAGTAAAATGTTAGACTTCAACACTAGTTGTTATTCTTGTCTCCTACATACGTATTAAAGTTATCTCCAAGTGACAGAAATCTTTTAGACGTTTTCTTCTTATTTTAATTTTATCTTCAAACTTTTATCTCCAAGGAGAAATTCAGACAGACAATGGTAGTCTATCTTAATTACAGAGTAAAACACTTACTCGTTGTTTGTTCCAAAAAAGACTACCTTGTTTCAGAGGCAAAACTACCCCGATTTGTCTCTCATCGGTAAGTTATATTTCTTTTGCTACTTGATCTGTTTAGCGACCTTCCCTCTCTCTTAGCCAATCAACCACTTTTAGTTAAAAATTAGTTTCTTTTCCAGTCTTTCAAGGCCTTGTATTCCTTTTTGTTTTATAACCAAACTGGTCTAAATTAGTTCTTAAAATATTTATCACGGGCTCAAAGATCGTTCGATTCTTGGACAAAGAAGTGTCACTACAAGATTTATGACTAGTTACGCAAAGCGAAGCTATTTTCAAATTCAAGCTAATTTGAAATTTACGCTTTCTTTCTGATCTATTGAAGCGAAAGGGAATTCCAAGCTTTACTAAAATTGAGTTACTAAATTAAACAAATTTAAGGCCTCCTTACAATTTATTTACTCACCTTGATCAGTATCTGCTATTTTTGTGTTTGATTTTATCATTTAGTTTAATTTGTGCATGTCTTGGGTTTCAGTTATTCATTAACACTAATTTCTGGTCGTTAAAAGTTTCGAAAATTATAACGCTTTATTTCTGATCCTCTTTTTTCATTTTTTTTTTTTATTCTGACGTTTACTCTGTCAGTGGTACCAACATGATCAAAATCATAGTAATAATATTATTAAAATACCACCTATAGTATAAAACAAAAACAAATAAAATGACTAATCTTTATTTTGCAAATTAGTCCTAAAGTTTTGACTGTTAATAACTAAACAGCATTAATTTAGAGTATTTTACAACCAATCAAAATTGAAATTAACTTAAAAGGAACATTATTGGTCCAGAATCTCTTTGTATACCAAAGATTCCCTTCCTCTCAAGAAGACTTTCAAGTACCCCTCTCCTGTGTATGATAAAAATTTTAAGTGTAGGTAGCACGCAGATAAAGCTAACTGTTCTAGATTATAATAATGTTGACATCAACGAGAGAAGAAAGGATGGAATTCAAGTTGCTTGTGTCAGTTTCTATTATGTCTCTTTACTTTTCTTTGGAAAACTGCTTTTTAAGACTTTACTTTTAATAGTTTCTGTCTGTTGTTTTTGTTTTACAAAATTCTTATTACTCGTTAATATTGTGAACCTTTTTTTCGTATTATGGTTATTTTGGCCACCTGAATGCAAATATAGTGTCCATAGATCTAGTCCAGCTTCCCCCAACATTCACAGAAAGTTTGGATTAGCACCATTCGCAATTTCTGAGATGCTTTTAAAACTCAGATAAACAGAGTATCTTGTAATTTAGTTGGATATATACCTCAATATTATCGGAGAGTCTCTTCTGAATATTTTTGGCTGTTCCTTAAATATTGTAGATACACCATTTTGTCAATATGTTTGTAGGTATTTTTAAGTTTCTTTAGATTTAATTCAAGATCCCGATCAGCTTTCCCTTAAAATTTGAACACTCCTTTAAATTCCCATCCATTCAGATATAGCATATGCACCCTTTTGAAAACCTGGGTGCCTGTCGGTTCATTAGAATAGTTCAAAATTTCCTAAAAATTTAAATTCAACGCACTTAGCTGTTCCTGAGATAAAGCAGATTCACTGTTCCTTTTGAAAAATTGGACAACAGCTGGTAGTACTAGTTGAATACAAAAAGTAATATGGACAGAGATGTTAAACTAAATCAAAAGACACATTTTGTGTCCAATTTTTCAAAAGGAACAGTGAATCTGCTTTATCTCAGGAACAGCTAAGTGCGTTGAATTTAAATTTTTAGGAAATTTTGAACTATTCTAATGAACCGACAGGCACCCAGGTTTTCAAAAGGGTGCATATGCTATATCTGAATGGATGGGAATTTAAAGGAGTGTTCAAATTTTAAGGGAAAGCTGATCGGGATCTTGAATTAAATCTAAAGAAACTTAAAAATATCTACAAACATATTGACAAAATGGTGTATCTACAATATTTAAGGAACAGCCAAAAATATTCAGAAGAGACTCTCCGATAATATTGAGGTATATATCCAACTAAATTACAAGATACTCTGTTTATTTGAGTTTTAAAAGCATCTCAGAAATTGCGAATGGTGCTAATCCAAACTTTCTGTGAATGTTGGGGGAAGCTGGACTAGATCTATGGACACTATATTTGCATTCAGGTGGCCAAAATAACCATAATACGAAAAAAAGGTTCACAATATTAACCAGTAATAAGAATTTGTAAAACAAAAACAACAGACAGAAACTATTAAAAGTAAAGTCTTAAAAAGCAGTTTTCCAAAGAAAAGTAAAGAGACATATTAGAAACTGACACGAGCAACTTGAATTCCATCCCTTCTTCTCTCGCTGATGTCAACATTATTATAATCTAGAACAGTTAGCTTTATCTGCGTGCTACCTACACTTAAAATTTTTATCATACACAGGAGAGGGGTATTTGAAAGTTTTCTTGAGAGGAAGGGAATCTTTGGTATACAAAGAGATTCTGGACCAATAATGTTCCTTTTAAGTTAATTTCAATTTTGATTGGTTGTAAAATACTCTAAATTAATGCTGTTTAGTTATTAACAGTCAAAACTTTAGGACTAATTTGCAAAATAAAGATTAGTCATTTTATTTGTTTTTGTTTTATACTATAGGTGGTATTTTAATAATATTATTACTATGATTTTGATCATGTTGGTACCACTGACAGAGTAAACGTCAGAATAAAAAAAAAATGAAAAAAGAGGATCAGAAATAAAGCGTTATAATTTTCGAAACTTTTAACGACCAGAAATTAGTGTTAATGAATAACTGAAACCCAAGACATGCACAAATTAAACTAAATGATAAAATCAAACACAAAAATAGCAGATACTGATCAAGGTGAGTAAATAAATTGTAAGGAGGCCTTAAATTTGTGTAATTTAGTAACTAAATTTTAGTAAAGCTTGGAATTCCCTTTCGCTTCAATAGATCAGAAAGAAAGCGTAAATTTCAAATTAGCTTGAATTTAAAATAGCTTCGCTTTGCGTAACTAGTCATAAATCTTGTAGTGACACTTCTTTGTCCAAGAATCGAACGATCTTTGAGCCCGTGATAAATATTTTAAGAACTAATTTAGACCAGTTTGGTTATAAAACAAAAGGGAATACAAGGCCTTGAAAGACTGGAAAAGAAACTACTTTTTAACAAAAAGTGGTTGATTGGCTAAGAAAGAGGGAAGGTTGCTAAACGGATCAAGTAGCAAAAGGAATATAACTTACCGATGAGAGACAAATCGGGGTAGTTTTGCCTCTGAAACAAGGTAGTCTTTTTTGGAACAAACAACGAGTAAGTGTTTTACTCTGTAATTAAGGTAGACTACCACTGTGTGTCTGAATTTCCCCTTGGAGATAAAAGTTTGAAGATAAAATTAAAATAAGAAGAAAACGTCTAAAAGATTTCTGTCACTTGGAGATAACTTTAATACGTATGTAGGAGACAAGAATAACAACTAGTGTTGAAGTCTAACATTTTACTATAAGTTGGTGATTTGGGTTTATAATTCGGTAGTATTTTGACTTAGCCAAGGCTTGAGCCATTTGGACAAAAACAGCATTTCTAAGGTTAGAATAAGCTAAAATAAATTTCATCCCAGAAATTTAAACTTGTAGAAAAAGCTTCGAATAACTGAGGGTTCAAACAGGAGAAAGAACCTTAACCAAGAAATCAACGTTAGGAGAGCCTTTTGTGCTTCCCCTTTTCAGTCTAGAGTTCCTTGGAACTTAGCTTGACTTTTATAAGAACCTTATACCGAGAAAATTGGAATTATCGGACAACAACACTACTTTCCCCCTTGAGCAGTCTTCAGACGTTTATAAGAAGGAGAACACTGTTCCCTTTTTCATCATTCTTTCATTTCGTTAAACCCGTACTGACTGTTTATACAAAGGTGGCCTCAATGTTTATACAGATAGGTTATGGAGAAAGGGCATAATATCGTCAATCTAAGAATTTCCAGATCTTTATGTCCAGATATATTCAATTGAGAGTTTTCCCTGCTAAAGTTAAAGCTTACTAAAGGTCCAAGGAACACAAAGCCCTTTTCATGAAATAATAAGAGGATCTCTTGGTTTGGGTTAATGTAAATTAGAATAAAATCAAGTACGGTTATTCCTAGCTTAGCTCAGCAATAGTTTGAACTAAAGGATTTTAATACACCAGAACTCAATCCTTCACTAGCTAGTCAAGTGTAACTCCTTTAAGTAGAAACATTCGATAGCCTAGAATTAACTTAATCTTTTTCCTTTCGTTAAAAATTTGTGGATTGAACAAGTAGACCATAGACATCATACCTAGAAGAGGTTTAGAAATACTCAACATAATTAGAATTAGAATATTTTTCCTTTTATCTTCTTTTGTAATAAATATCACTTGTCCCTGAGTTCTGAGTACCGATTCTTACCCCAAAGCCTCAGTTTATAACACGCTACCAAATTTCAGCCCTGATAGTATGGGCAACCTTACAAAATCCTAAAGCGAGTAAAAATCAAAATGAATAACCAAGTCAATCTTGAAATAGACAGAGATCACTTCAAACAGAAGTTGGACTGCTATTTCCCTCTAAACCTCCTAAAGGCTGTTGTGTCATATGCAATTTAAAGAAGACAAAATTTTTCTGAAAGTTGTTTCATTATACTTAAAACATTTGGAAGTAAGAAATCCATCACTACTTGTTGTTATAATTGTAATTAATTACAATTATCACATATTAAGCATCATGTTTATTTCATTAGATATTTTCAATTATCGTGATTGTATTCGTGATTTTACTAATTTTTGACAAATTAAAAACACTGTTCAAAAAACATGGCCCACAGTTTTTAATATAATTTTAATAACATAATAGCCTTTAGAAAGTTCAAAAGGCAAGGGAAGTCAATAACCTTACTCCTCTTTGTACTAATTTCTGTTGTTCTTTATTTCTACTTCATTATTCATTCAAGTTTTATTCATTTTAGGATTTGCTTAGTCATTTATATCAGTGTCCGCTATTTTTATGTTTAATATAATTATTTTTTTTTAATTTTTGCTTGTTTTGGGTTTTATTTATCATAGGCAGCGCGATAGCGCTGCCTAAGTAAAGAACTATGTGGGCACAATGTATTATTATTTTTTTCTTCTCCATACCAGCGCACTTTGTATCAAAGAGGTTGTTGCAGAAACTCTAAAAAAGACTCATTTGACTTGACATTGAAGTAGCTAGTAGCCTTTTTATCTGACAACAAGGTAGAGCGGTAACCAGCCCCCCCCCACGTCTCTCTGTCTCCCAAACACATCCACTCTAAATTTTGAGACAGCCGTTTTGTTCAGCGTAGTTGATTTCCAAATAGAAAATATGTTTTTGAGGAGGACACTCCCCTACAACCCTTGGTGCAAGGGTTTTAAGTTATGCCCTGGGGGCATATAAGGTTTTTATAGAAGGCGTTGTCGTAGCAACTTCAAAAAGGCTCATTTGATTGGAAATTCGAATGGATAGTGCCCTTTTTAATAATCGAATGTGATTGGAGGGCAACTAACCCCTTCTCACGCCCACATTTTTCCAAAACACATCCAATCAAAATTTTGAGATAGCCATTTTATTCAACGTAGTTCTAAGTTCTGTAAATTAGGTCTTTGAGGATGAAAACCCCCTCAATGCCCTCAGGACAAGGGTTTTAAGTTAAGCCCTGGGGGCATATAAAAGTTTTATAGAACGATAAAGAAAGATAGAAATTCGAAGGACTAGTGCCCTTTTTAATAGTCGAAAGTGATTGGAGGGCTACTAGCCGCCCCCCCCCCACGCCCATTATTCCCCCAACACATCCAATCAAAATTTAGAGATATCCATTATGTTCAGCTTAGTTGATTTCCAGATGGAAAATATGTTTTTGAGGAGGACCCTCCCTCACAGCCCCCGGGGCAAGGGTTGCAAGCTCTGCTTTGGAGGCATATAAGGTTTTTATAGAAAGTGTTGTCATAGAAACTTCAAAAAAGGCTCATCCGATTGGAAATTCAAAGGGCTAGTGTCCTTTTAATGGTCGAAAGTGATTGGAGAGCAACTAACCCCCTTCTCACGCCCACCTTTTTCCCAAACACATCCAATGAAAATTTTGATATAGCCATTTTATTCAACGTAGTTATATGTTCTGGAAATTAGGTCTGCGAGGATGACAACCCCCTCACAGCCCTCCCTCAGGACAATGGTTGTAAGTTATGCCCTGGGGGCATATAAAGTTTTATAGAACGTGTTATCGTAGAAACTTTAAAAAGGGCTCATTCGATTAGAAATTCAAATGGCTAGTGCCTTTTTAAATATTATAAAGTAATTGGAAGGCAACTAGCACCCCTTCCATGCCCACCATTTCCCCAAACCCATCCAATCAAAATTTTTGAGATAGCCATTTTGTTCCACGCAGTTGAAATTCAGAAATTTATACCTTTGAGCAGGACAATCGCCCCACAGTCTTCAGGGCAAGGGTTATAAGTTATACCCTGGAGGCCCATAAGTTTTTATTGAAATTTTTGCCGTAGAAACTTGAAAAAGGGCTCATTCGATTGGAAATTCAAAGGTCTAGTGCCCTTTTTAATTGTCGAAAGTGAATTGAGGGCAATTAGCCCCCCTCAGTCAAAATTTTTAGATAGCCATTTTGTTCAGTGATGTGGATTTCCAGATAGAAATATGGTTTTTTAAGGAGGACACTCCCCCACAGCCCTCAGGGCAAGGGTTGTAAGTTATGCCTTGGGGACATATAAGGTTTTAATACAACGCGTCGTCGTAGAAAATTCAAAAATGGCTTATTCAATTGGAAATTGGAATGGCTAGTGCCCTTTTTAATAGTTGAAAGTGATTGGAAGGTTACTAACACACCTTCCACACCCACGATTTCCCCAAACATATTTAATCAAAATTTTTAGATAGCCATTTGATTCAACGCAATTGAAAGTTTTGGAAATTAGGTCTTGAAGGATGACAACCCATCCTCCCCAAAACCGTCAGGGCAAGGGTCTTAAGTTATGCTCTGGGAGCATGTAAGGTTTTTATAGAAAGCGATATTAGAAAAACATAAAAAATGGCTCATTCAATTGAAAATTGGAAGGGCTAGTGGCATTTTAATAGTCAAAAGTGATTGAAGGGCAACTAACCCCCCCTCTCACGCCCATCATTTCTCCAAAGACATTCAATCAAAATTTTGAGATATCCATTTTGTTCAAAGTAGTCAAAACTTCTGGAAATTAGGTCTTTTAGGATGTTAACCCCATCAGAACCCTTAGTGCAAGGGTTATAAGTTATGCCCTGGGGGCATATAAGGTTCATATAGATAATTGTTTTAGAAATTTCAAAAGGAGCTGATTTGATTGGAAATTGAAATTGTCCTTTTTAATAGTCAAAAGTGAGTGGAGAGTAATCAACCCCCCTCTCACGCCCACCAGTTCCCCAAACACATTCAATCAAAGTTTAGATATAGCCATTTTATTCAACGTAGTTGAAATTTCTGGAAATTTTGTATTTAAAGATAACAAACCCCCCAGAGCCCCCAGGCCAAAGGTTTTAAGTTATGCCCTGGGGGCATATAAGGTTTTTAATGATAGTGTTCTCGTAAAAACTTCAAAAGGGGCTCATTCAATTGGAAATTGAGAGGGCTAGTGCCCTTTTTAATAGTTGAAAGTGATTGGACGGTAACTAACCCCCCTCTCACTCCCACTATTCCCCCAAAAACATGCAATCAAAATTTTCAGTCCGCCATTTTGTTCAACGTAGAAGTAAGTTCTGGAAATTATGTCTATGAGGATGACAAACCTCTCACAGCCCTCAATACAAGGGTTGTAAATTATACCCTGGGGGCATTTAAAGCTTTTATAAAACGTGTTGTCGTAGAAAGTTCAATTGATTAGAAATTAAAATGGCTTGTGCCCTTTTTAATAGTCGAAAGTAATTGGAAGGCAACTAACAACCCTTCCACGCCCATCATTTCCCCAAACACATCCAATCAAAATTTTGAGATAGCAATTTTGTTCCACGCAGTTAAAGTTCAGGAAATAATGCCTTTGAGCAGGACCTCCCCCCAAAGTCTTTAAGGCAAGGGTTATGAGATATGTCCGGGGTACATATATGTTTTTATTGAAATCTTTGTCGCAGAAACTTGAAAACGAGGTCATTCGATTGGAAATTCAAAGGTCAAGTGCCCTTTTAATAGTCAAAAGTGATTTGAGGACAACTAGCCCCCCCTCTATCGCCCACCTTTCCCCCAAACACATCCAATCAAAATTTTTAGATAGCTTGGATATCCTTCCAAGCTAGTTTCAATCGTTTGATTGGAAATTAAAATTGCCCTTTTTAATAGTCGAAAGTAAGTGGAGAGTAATTAACCCCTTCTCACGCCCATTATTTCCCCAAACGCATTCAATTAAAGTTTAGAGAGAGCAATTTTGTTTAACGTAGTTGAAAGTTCTGTAAATTATGTATTTAAGGATGGCAAACCCTCCAGAGTCCCCAGGGCAAAGGTAGTAAGTTATGCACTGGGGGCATATAAGGTTTTTAATGATAGAGTTGTCAAAAAAACCTTCAAAAGGGGCTCATTACATTGGAAATTGAGAGGGCTAGTGCACTTTTTAATAGTTGAAAGGTATTGGAGGGTAACTAACCCCCCTCTCACGCCCACCATTGCCCCAAACACATCCAATAAAATTTTTCAAATAGCCATTTTGTTAAACGTATTAGAAGGTTCTGGAAATTAGGTCTTTGAGGATGAAACCCCCCCCCCCCAGCCCTCAGGACGAGGTTTGTAAGTTATCCCCTGGGTGCATATAAGGTATTATTGAAAGCTTTGTCGCAGAAACTTCAAAAGGGCTCACTTGATTGGAAATTGAAAGGGCTAGTGCCTTTTTTAATAGTTGAAAGTGATTGGAGAAAGACCAGCGCCACTCTCACGCCCACCATTTTTCCAAACACATCCAATCAAATTTTTGCGATAGCCATTTTGTTTAACGTAGTTGAAAGTTCTGGAAATTAGGTCTTAGACGATGACAACCACCCTCGCCGCCCTTAGGGTATATATATATATATATATATGTATGTATATATATATATATATATATATATATATATATATATATATATATATATATATATATATATATATATATATATATATATATATATATATATATATATATATATATATATATATATATATATATATATATATATATATATATATATATATATATATATATATATATATATCTGCTATATAAATAGGAAGCCAAAATCTCACTTGATAATGAGGAAAACCGAAAAAGCTTCACAATTAGGCTATTCTTTTGTTAACCAATAAACTAATTAACTTTTCTTGAAAATTGAAAACGAACATAAACTAAGTTGAAGAAATTTTTCCAAAAACGAAGTTTTCCAAAGAAAAGTAAAGAACAACAGTAAACCTTAAACGAGCCGAAATGAAGATGAATACTAACTAAAGCGAAAAACAAATATAAATCTCTATAATTAAAAAAGTGAGACGAAAAAACAAAAATAACAAAAAAATAGTAAAGTAAAACTTAAAACGAACGGAAAATACCAAAAACAAGAGCAAAAAAATATCTATTTGTTTTATATTGTTATTAATTCCAAAATTTTGGACACTTTCAGGAATGACTATGAATAAAAATTAAAATTTTAATCTACATTTTTTTAGCTCCTTTCAGTAATGTTGGTTGTTGCGGTAATTCTTTCTCTTATTTTTGTTGATAATGTGGCGAATAAAAACACACTGCGTGAAACGTTTCAGTTTCTCATATTCACAGAGAAACTGAATTGTTTTCAGTAAAGCACAAATGGCGTCCTAGCCTTTAGAGAGCATAGCGAGTGTTAGCTGTACTCATGTTGGTTATTTATTGATAGTTATCTACATCTGCTTGAATTAGTTTATGCTTGAATTGGTATTTGAATTTGTTTCTGATTGGTCTTGGTTTAATATGGATCTTTACTTTGCTTTGAAAAACTCTTTGTGATTTTTTTTTCTAATTTGTCCATTTTAAAAACCTAACTTTCAACTACCAATGTGAAATATTTACATCCCTTTCCCTAGGCCCTTGACATCCCCGAAAGTATTTCTGTGGGATCTTTTGACCATTTTGAACAAAAAGGCTATTCCAAAATTTTTATAAGATGTCTTTGGGGTTTAAAAGAAGGGTGCTCGGCAAAAAAATGTTAGGGTTGGGACCTCAAATACATTGTAACTCGTAAGGAGGGTACTCAAACTCTCAATTTCCTATCAAATGAGACTTTCCAAGGTACCTCCTACTACCTTTTCTAGATGAAGTGGCTATTGGAAAAAAAAACGATGCAGTGAAGGATGATCCCCTACAGGTAACATTATAAATTTATTTGGGATTGATAACAAGGTCTCCATTTTGTCTGAAAATGCTGAACCACTTGTGCTGCCGACCACGAAGTTATCTAGTATCTCCCACAGATTCACTATAAGCAATTTAGAAATCGTGAGAGTCTTGCACAAAAAAACAAATTCTTTGAAAAGCATTGCTTTTTTCTTAGATTAATTAAAAAAAAAACTTTGGTACTTTAGTATTATCTGGTACCCACGCGAGAAGTCAAGTTTGGTTAATGCTAACGAAATAAAACAAAACAGGATGAAAATATAATAGTTTAGAAACAATTTTGGGATTCATATTTGCACATTAGAGGACGGAGATAAAGCATAGCATATATTAAATACGTAACCTAACCTAACCTAGGTACCTTTGTTCCCCCTAAACCCTAGATAAAAATAGTCTAAATATTGTAAACACAATGACAAACCAAGATTTGCGATCCATTTCTCTATTGACAAATACCCGTTTGACTAGTTTCCTTTAGCAGCTTTCTATAGAGTATATCGCGTGGGTACCAGCTAATACTAAAGTACGGTACCAAAACTTTTTCTATAAAAAAATATTATTTAAAAAAGTAAAGAACTCCATTAAACCCAAAAAGAACAATAATAGAATCAAATAATGTGCCAAGAATACAACTACCACAAATCAGTATCATGGGCAGCGCAATCGCGCTGCCAAAGTAAAGAACGATGTTGGCACAACGTTTTATTTCTTTGGACCAGGGCACTTCGTTTCTAAGGAGTTGTCATACAAACTTCAAAAGGGACTCATTCGACTGGAAATTGGACTGGCTTGCGCCGTTTTTAATAGTCGAAAGGGATTGGAAGGCAACTAACACCCTTTTTACGCCCACCCTTTCCCCAAACATATCCAATCAAAATTTTGAGATAGCCATTTTGTTCAGTGTAGTTGCTTTCCAGGTAGGAATTATATTTTTAAGGAGAACACTCCCCCATAGCCCTCAGGACAAGGGTTGTAAGTTATGCCCTGGGGGCATATAAGGTTCTTATAGAAAGCGTTGTCATAGAAACTTCAAAAAAGGCTGATTTGATTTGAAATTCAAAGGGCTAGTGCCCGTTTTAATAGTCGAAAGTGATTGAATGACAACTCACATCCCTCTTATGCCCACCTTTTCCCCAAACACATCCAAACAAATTTTTTAGATAGCAATTTTGTGCAACGTAGTTCCAAGTTCTGGAAATTAGGTCTTTGAGGATGGCAACACCCCCTCCCCCCAGAGCCCTCAGGGCAAGGGTTGTAAGTTATGCCCTGGGGGCATATAAGGTTCATATAGAAAGTGTTGTCGTAGAAACTTCAAAAAAGGCTCATTTGATTGGAAATTCAAAGGGCTAGTGCCCTTTTTTATCACCGAAAGTGATTGGAGGGCATCTAACTACCCTCTCACGCCCACCTTTTCCCCAAACACATCCAACAAAACTTTGGAGATTGTCATTTTTCTCAACGTGGTTCCAAGTTCTGGAAATGAGGTCTTTGAGGATGACAACACCCCCGTCCCCCCAGAGCCCTCAGGGCAAGGGTTGTAAGTCATGCCCTGGGGGCATATAAGGTTTTTATAGAAAGCGTTGTCGTAGAAACTTCAAAAAGGGCTCATTTTATTGGAAATTGAAATGTCTAGTGTCCTTTTTAATAGTCGAAAGTGATTGGAAGGCAACTAACACCCCTTCCACGCCTGTAATTTATCCAAATACATCCAATCAAAGTTTTGAGATAGCCATTTTACTCAAAGTAGTTGAAAGTTCCGGAAATTAAATCTTTGAGGATGACACTCCCCCTATAGCCCTCAGGGTAAGGGTTGTAAGTTATGGCCTGGGGGTACATAAGGTTTTTATTGAAAACTTTGTCTTTGAAACTTGAAAAAGGGCTCATTCGACAGGAAATTCAAAGGGCGAGTGCCCTTTTTAATAGTCAAAAGGGATTTGAGGGCAACTAACCCCTCTCTCACGCCCACCTTTTCCCCAAACACATCCAATTAAAATTTTTAATTAGCAATTTTGTTCAGCGTAGTTTATTTCCAGATAAAAATTATGTTTTTTAGTAGAACAATCCCCCACAGCCCTCAGGGCAAGGGTTCTAAGTTATGCCCTGGAGGCATATAAGGTTTTTGTAGATAGGGATGTTGTAGAAACTTAAAAAAGGATTCATTCAATTAGAAATTAGAAGGGCTTGTGCCCTTTTTAATAGTCGAAAGGGATTTGAGGATAACTGACACCCTTCTCACACCCACCATTTCCCCAAACACATCCAATGAAAATTTTGAGAAAGCCATTCTGTTTGACGCAGTTAAAAAGTCCAGAAATTACCTTTTTGAGGATGAAACTCCCCCACGGCCCTCAGGGCAAGGGTCGTAAGTTATGCCCTGGGGGCATATAACATTTTTATAGAAAGCGTTGTTGTAGAAAATTCAAAAAAGGAATAATTCGATTGGAAATTGAAATGGCTAGTGCCCTTTTTAATAGTTGAAAATGATTGGAGGGCAAGTAACCCCCTCTCACGTCAATCATTTCCCCAAACACATCCAATCCAAATTTCGAGAGTACCATTTTGTTCAACGTAGTTGAAAGGTCCGGAAATTATATTTTTGAGGATGACAACCCTCTTACAGACCTCAGGACAAGGGTTGTAAGTTGTGCCCTGGGGCATTTTAGGTTTTTATAGAAAGCCGTGTCGTAGAAGGTTCAAAAAGGGTTCATTCGATTGGAAATTGAATGGGCTAGTGCCCTTTTTAGTAGTTTGAAGTGACTAGAGGGCAACTAACCCCCCTTCACGCCCACCATTTCCCCAACCACGTCCAATCCAAATTTTGAGATAGCAATTTTCTTCAAAGTAGCTGACATTTCTGAAAATTAGGTCTTTGAGGATGACAACCCCCCACCCCCAGCCCTCAGGGCAAGGATCGTAAGTTATGTCCTGGGGGCATATAAGGTTTTTATTGAAAGCTTTGTGGTAGAAACTTCAAAAGTGCTCATTGGATTGAAAATTGGAAGATCTAGTGTCTTATTTAATAGTTTAAAGTGATTGGTTAGCAACTAACGCCCCTCTCCCGCCCATCATTTCCCCAAACAGATCCAATCAAAATTTTGAGATAGCCGTTTTGTTTAACGTAGTTGAAAGCTCTGCAAATTAGGTTTTTGAGGATGACAACCCCTTCACTGCCCTCAGGGTGAGGGTTGTAATTTATGCCCTGAGGGCCTATAAAGTGTTTTTAGAAAGCGTTGTCGTAGAAACTCAAAAAGAGCCCATTCGATTGGAAATTGAAAGAGCTAGTGCCGTTTTTAATAATCAAAAGTGATTGGAAGGCCTGACATTTTTATAGTAAAGATCGATGTGGGTACAGCGTGCCTTCCCAAGGTCAGAATATAATTTGTACTTTACTGAAAAAAAATCAAATGAATGCGCATTGTCAGTTTAATATACATATACTGATGTTTAGTAATCAAAATGTTAATATTATTTGATTTATTAAAGTTAGAAAAATAAAAAAATTTATATTTTGTCCGTAAAGTGCAAATTAGGTTCTGGCCTTGGGAAGGCAAAGGGGTTTTGAGAGCCCTACTCATGTTACTTTCTATTCGTTTCGAGTTTGACTCGGTTATTTATTAAATAAAAAAAAAACAAGTTTTTTAAACTGAAAGTTAGGAGCGACATTAAAACTTAAAACGAACAGAAATTATTCCGTATATGAAAGGGGCTGTCCCCTCTTCAATGCCTCGCTCTTTACGCTAAAGTTTTTTATTGTTTTAAAAAATAAAGTTGTGAGACAGAGTCAAACTTTAGCGTAAAGAGCGAGGCGTTGAGGAGGGGACAGCCCCTTTCATATACGGAAGAATTTCTGTTCGTTTTAAGTTTTAATGTCGCTCCTTACTTTCAGTTTAAAAAACTTGTTTTTTTTATTTAATTTCTGATCGTTTTTTAGTTAATGCAGCTTTTATTTGCATAAAAATTTTACTTTTCTTTTGCTAAATGGATGTCTTTACAAATTAACTTACGTAACTAACTTCTATATTCGTATATTTTTCTTCTGGCAAAAAATGCAAAGTTGCAGATTTTTGCAGATATGAGCTTGAAACCTATGTAATAGGGTTTTCGGATACGCTGAATCTGACGGTGTGATTTTCATTAAAATTCTTTCACTTGTAGGGGATGTTTCCCCCTCTTTAAAAAATCGAGTAAATTTTCTCAGGCTCGTAGCCTTTGATGAGTAATACTAAACTTAATAAAATTTATATATTTAGAATCAGCATTATAAACACATTCTCTCGATACATTTATTGACATCAAAATTCCGTTTTTAAAAGTTTCGATTACTATTGAGCCGTATCGCTTGTTTTTTTATTGTTTTTTTTATTACGTATATGTTATTACGTATATGAGGGGGTTCTCCCTTAGTCAATACCACGCTCTTTAGGTTAAAAGTTAAAAAAAAATTTTGATTCACAAACCCCTTAATCACAAAGGCCGTTTAATTAGAATAGATAGCTCTTTTTAAAGCACTAAAAAAAAAACTGTAGCGTAAAGACCGAGGTATTGACTTGGGGGAGAACCCCCTCACAGACGTTATAATTTCTGTTCGTTTTAAGTTCTAATATTCCTTCTTACATTTCAGTTGAAAAAACTTGTTTTTTTTTATTTAATTTCTGATCTTTTTTTAAATAATACTTGGAAATCCGGCGCCCCCTTCATAGAAATGTCCCATACCCCAAAGAAACATCCACCATGGAACTATTCTCCAGAGTCACTCCCTCCTCTATCCCCCCCTCCAGAAAAAATCCGTCCTGAAAATGGTTGTATACTTCCCAATAACCAATAAATACTGCTGGAAAGTCCGGCGCCCCCTTCATGGAATTTTCCCTTCCCCCATTAAAACTCGCTTCTTTGACCTATCCTCCACAATACCCCCCGACCCACCATGCCCTCCCCAGCCCCGAAAAAAAAACTCCTAAAAAATTCTGTATACGTCCGAATTACCAATACTATATGTTAACATTGGGTAAAGTTCTTAACTTTTAGCCCTCCCTCTGGGTACTTCGGGGAATTAAGTCATCCTAAAAGACATATTTATCATATTTTCGACCATTCTGAACAAAACGGCTATCTCAAAATGTTGATCGGGTGACTTTGGGAAAAAATAAGCGTGGGAGGGGGCCTAGTTGCCCTCCATTTTTTTTAGTCACTTAAAAAGGGAACTAGAACTGTTAATCTCCATTCCAATGAGCCCTCCCACGATATTCTAGAACAACTGGGTCGATACGATCACCCCTGGGAAAAAAACAAAAAAACAAAAAACAAATAAACAAATAAACACGCATCCGTGATCTTTCTTCTGGCAAAAAATGTAAAATTCTACATTTTTGTAGATAGGAGCTTGAAACCTCTATAGTAGGGTTGTCTGATACGCTGAATATGATGGTGTGATTTTCATTAAGGTTCTATAGCTTTTAGGGGGTCTTTCCCCCTTTTTTTGAAAATCAGCCAAATTTTCTCAGGCGCGTAACTTTTTATGGGTAGCACTAAACTTGATGAAATTTATATATTTGACATCACAATTGAAATTTGATTCTTTTGATATATCTATTTGTATCAAAAACCCGTTTTCTAGAGTTTCGGTTACCATTGAGCCAGGTCGCTCCTTACTTACAGTTCGTTACCACGAACTGTTTGATCGTAATTTCTGTTCGTTTTGGGTTTCATTTATTTATCGAAGTTGATTTGTGGTAGTTTCACGCTTGGTAGATTATTTGATTTTATTTTTGCTCATTTTTGGCTTAATAGAGTTCTTTCTTTTGTTTTGAAAAACATACTTTGTGGAAAAAGTTTTTTTTATTAATCAATAAATAAATGAAACCAAGAACGAAAAAAATTAAAATAAATAACAAGGTCAAACCCAAACCGAGCAGAGCTTTATATAAGTAGGGTTCAAAACCCATATGCTTTCTAAAAGCCAGAATATAATTTGTACTTTACTGAAAAAAATTTAAATGAATGTGCATTGTCAGTTTAATATACATATGCTGACGCTTATTCATTTAAACCTTAGTTAAATTTTTGATTTCTTAAAGTTATAAAAGTGAAAAAATTTAAAAGAATGTTTTAAGTAAAGTACAAACTATATTCTGGCTTTTAGAAAGCAAAGGGGTTTTGAACCCTACTCATATTAATTTCTGCTCGTTTTGAGTTTGACTCTGTTATTTATCTTAATTTATGTTCGTTTTGGGTTTCATTTATTAATTGATACTGATTTGTGGTAGTTCTATGCTTGGTAGATTATTTGATTCTATTTTTGTTCATTTTTGGTTTAATGGATTTCTTTTCTTTTCTTAAACAACTTATTTTGAGGAAATTTTTTTTTTTTTTAAAATCAATTTTGGTTGGTTTTATTTTGACATATTTTTTTATTGACATAGTCTTTTTCAGGAAAAAACAATTTAATAGTTTGAATCTTTCCGGTTTTCCTTTAAGGATTTAGAGTTTGGCCTATTTATATGCTGGGGAAACTTTTTCACCAATTTTCAACAGCATAAACTCTTTTGAAAATCATGACACAAAAAGTAGTGTTTAACTTAGTCATATACATCCTCTAGTTGACCTGATAAATAAAAGTTAATGCCATTCCCAAAAAATTATATCTCTGCTCTTTCACAGCCTGGATACAATTACAATCTTTTGATTTAGTAAAATTTTAAGAGCAGAAGTAGTTATAGAAGTAGACCCGAAAATTTGAACTCAATGCTCTCAGTCATTCTTGTTATATTTATTAGATGTCTTATTGGCAACCAGCATACAATGAGTGTGTTTTAATTTAATGTTAAAACAACATTTACTTTTTAAGCATAATGGGCAAATTAAATACCTGTGGGGGGTTTACCTACCCAATAACCCTAAAGATTTACTTACTAGACCATTCAGCTATGCTGAACCAAATGACTGTCTTAAAATTTTGATTGGAAGTGTCTGGAAAATTATACAACTGTTGCTACGCATAATTACTGAGCCTTTCAATAATTCTGAAAAAATTGATGTGTCAAAACTTTGTTTAGATATTCGTTATGGGAAATGAGGGACGTGGGAGGAGGCTTCTCTCAAATCACTTTGACTCTTAAAAAGGCCACTATAACTCCCTATTAAAATCAAATGAGACCCATTTTAATTCAATACGACTACCCATTCCATAAAAACCTTATATGCCCCTTGGGTATAACTTAAATCCCTTACCTCAGGCCTTTGGGGGTTGTGCCACCCCTGGAATAATTGTTATATGTTCTCGGGACTATTTTAAACTAAATTGCAATTGCACAATTTCAATTAAATTCACTTTGTGATAAGATGGGTAGTTGGGGGGGTGTTACTTGACCTTAATCACTTGACCTATTGACTCTTAAAAGAGAGCTAGAACTTCCAATCTCAACCAAATGAGCCACCTCTAAAGCTTATACAGCCATCCCTTCCATAAGAACCTTAAATGCCCTAGGGGCATAACTTAGAACCCTTGCCCACAGACTCTGGTGGTTTGTATCA
This sequence comes from Artemia sp. Qi Xiang Cuo, assembly GCF_049724085.1. Lineage (NCBI taxonomy): Eukaryota > Metazoa > Arthropoda > Branchiopoda > Anostraca > Artemiidae > Artemia > Artemia sp. Qi Xiang Cuo. The sequence goes on along the minus strand of NC_142802.1, from coordinate 32,677,070 downwards.
ACCTCAAAAGCCTTGGTATATGATATTTGGACCATTTTTAAAAATAGAACTGTCTCAAAATATCTATTGGATACATATCAGGAAAACGCGACGTGTTTGTGTGTATGTGGGTGGGGGGGGGGGGGGTTAGCTGCGCTCTTATTACTTTGAATCTTTAAAAGGGCACTAGAACTTATGATTAACAATTCAATAAGCCCCTTCCAAAGCATATTTGACCACCCTTTTTTATAAGAACTCAAGGGCATAATTTACAACCCTTTTTCTTAGAGCTGTAGGGGGGGGGGCTTTCTTCCTCACAGACATAATTTCCAAAACCTTCAACTACGATTAATAAAACTGTTATCTCCAAATTTTGATTGGAGGTGTTAAGGCAAATGCTGAGCGTGGAGGGAGGCTGTTTGCCCTTGAATCACTTTGACTCTTAAAAAGGGCACTTTTTAATTTCAAACTTTCAATTTCCAATTTCAAATCAAATAAGCCACATCTGATAATTATACGACCATTCATTCAGTAAAAACCTTATATGCCCCCATAAAATAACTTACAACCCTATCCCCAGGGCGCCGGGGGTGGTCTTATCCTTAGAGGTATTATTATATGTTCTTTGGACTATTTTGAAAAACACTATATCATAGTTTCAATCAGGTGTGTTTGATGAAAGGAGGGGTTTTAGAATAGGGGAGGGGGCTAAATAAAATCCATCCCTTTTGACGCTTAAAAAATAACTAGAACTTCCAATTTTCAACCAAATGAGCCTCTTCTGGGAAGGCGTCATAAAATCTAACCGTCAGGACTATTAACTTTAGGACATCGACAAAATCCGTCATAACATTGACAAAAAAATCCGTCTGAACGACTAACCGTCATCTAAAATTTTCGTCATCTAAAAAAACGACTAAACATCTAAAATTTTTAAACTTTAGTTTTTTGGGGTTTAGGGGGAGGGGAAGTACTTAGGTTAGGTTAGGTTATGTATTTAATATATGCTATGCTTTACCACCCCACCCCCCGAAGTGCAAATATATAGCTGAAATTTGTTTCTAAACTATTATATACCTATTACTATTATATAAACTTCTAAATTTTTTCTCGATGTTATGACGGTTAGTAGTTCTGACGGTTAGATGTTAGGACGTTTAGTGCTTGTAACGGTTAGTCGACATTGTAGCACCCCGCCTCTTCTAATGTTAAACATCCATCCCTTCCATAGAAACCTTAAATACCCCCCGGGCATAACTTACAACCCTTTTTCCTAATCTCAGGGGTTTGTTTCAACCCCAAAAGCCTTGTTATATGATATTTAGACTATTTTGAATAGAATCTCTAAAATTCTATTACATGCAGTTCGGGACAATACAACGTGTGTGTGTGTGTGGGGGGGGGGGTAGCTGAACTTCGATTACTTTGACTCTTAAAAAGGGCACTAGAGCGTCTGATTACCAATCCAATGAGTCCCTCCAAAGTTTAAATGACCACACTTTCTTTAAAAACCTTATATGCGGCCCAGGGCATAACTTACAACCCTTGCTCTGAGGGCTGGAGGAATCTGTGATCCTCAAAGACATAATTCCAAGACCTTTCAAATACGTTGAATAAAGTGGCTATCTCAAAATTTTGATTGGAAGTATTTGGACAAATGATGGCATGGGGGGCGGTCGTTTGCCCTCTAATCATTTTTGACTAATAATAAAAGGCAATAGTCCTCTCAATTTCCAATCGAGTGAGGCTTTTTTGAAGCTTTTACGAAATTTTTTTTATAAACACCTCATATGTGCCAAGGTCATAACTTACGACCCCTTGTCCTGAGGGCTATGGCGAGAGGGGAGTTGTCATCCTCAAAGACATACTTTCCAGACCTTTCAACTATGTTGAACAAAACGGCTATATCAAAATGTTGATCGGAAGTGTTTGGGGAAATTATGGGCTTGGGGGGATTTTCCCTCTGCTTACTTTTGACTAATAAAAAGGGCAATAGCCCTCTCAATTTCCAATCGAATGAGCTCTTTTGGAAGTTTTTATAACGAAGCTTTCTACAAAAACCTTATATGACCCCAGGGCATAACTTACAACCTTAGCCCAGAGGGCTGTGTGGGTGTTTTCTTACAAAACGACATAATTTCCTGACCCTTCAATTACGTTCAACAAAATGGCTATATCAAAATTTTGATCGGGGAGTGTGGGGAAAGTGTTTCGGGAAATGATGGGCGTGGGGGGGGACATTCTCCCTCCTATCGCTTTTGACTATTAACAAGGGTACTAGTCCTGTCAATTCCCAATTGAATGAGGCCTTTTTAAAGTTTATACGACAACAATTTCTATAAAAAAACATATGTGCCCCCAGGGCTTAACTTGCAACCTTTGCGTTGGGGGCTGTGGCGGGGGTTTGTCATCCTTAAAGATGTAATTTGCACACCTTTCCTCTACTTTGAACAAAAAGTCTATCTCAAAATTTTGATTGAATGTGTTAGGGAAAATGATGGGCGTCAGAGGGGTTAGTTGCCCTTCAATAAATTTCGAAAAAGGGCACTAGCCCTTTCAATTTGCAATCGAATGAGCCCTTTTTGAAGTTTCTACGACAACGTTTTCTATAAAAACCTTATATGGCCCCATGGTATAACTTACAACTCTTTCCCTGAGGGTTGTGGGGGGGAGTTGTCATCCTCAAAGACCTAATTTCCAGAACTTTCAACTACGTGGAACAAAATAAAGATATTTTCTTAAATTATTGTTAATTTAAGAAATTTCTAAAGGTATTGTCCAGCACTACAGAGAAGCTGTTGAAATTTATAAATACCAACATTTAGGTCTAGCTTTAAACAGAGATTCTGGTGATTTAAGAATAAATGAGTCATATTTCGGTTTTCTCAAAAGAGAAGCCGATACTTTAGTAGTCCCTAAAATAAACCTTGAACCACTTCCCTGTCATACAATCAAACACGTGAACAACCCATTAGGTTTCAAAGGGTGTCTGCAAAAAATACAATAATTAAAATCCGAAATCAGATGAAATAATTCTCCAACTTATTTAATTGCTGGCTCGTTTTGTTTTTGAGTGAATGAATTGTTTTCTTTTCTTTTATTCCTCAGTTGTTCGCTAGTATCCGTCGATGGCAGTCCATAATGTTTTTGGATTTTTTGCAAATCGCGGATATTAGCAAATAACTCGCTTTTATGGTTGTTAGGTATTTGGTTTTAATTTTTGTAATTTTGGGCTTTTATTCAATTTTATTCATCTTTTAAGTTTTTGGTTTTTTCTTTGGTTTTTTTGTTCTTTTCACATTGAGTTTCCGCGTTTGTTTTTTGTTGTTTTTTCTTCGGCACTTTCCTTGGATACATTATTTCGTTTCGCGCTGAAGGAGAGAGGCGTTTGTCCTCTCGAAATATTCGCTTTGTTGTGTTTTTTCAGTATTTTCATTTGGCCTTTAAAAACCCCATTTTTGCTCGTTTTTCTTTCTTTATTTGAGCAAAATGGCTATCTCAAAATTTTAATTGGATGTGTTTTGGGAAATGGTGGGCGTGAGAGGGGGGTTAGTTGCCCTCCAATCACTTTCGAGTGCTAAAACGGGCACTAGCCCTTTCAATTTCCTACCGAATGAATACTTTTTGAAGTTTTTACGACAACACTTTCTATAAAAACCTTATATGCCCCCTGTACATAACTTACAACCCTTGTCCTGAGGGCTGTGGGGGGATTGTCATTCTCAAAGACATAAATTCCGGACCTTTCAACTACGTTGAACAAAATGGCTATCTCCAAATTTGGTTGGGTGTGTTTGGGGAAATGGTGGGCGTAGAACGGGTGCTAGTTGCCCTCCAATCACTTTCGACTATTGAAAAGGGCCGAAGCTCTTCCAATTTCCAATCGAATGAGCCCTTTTTGAAGTTTCTACAACAACTCCTTCGATTCGAAGTGCCCTGGTCTAAAAAATAAAAAATAATACATTGTGCCAACATCGTTCTTTACTTAGGCGTCTTCGTTCTTTACTATTGCGCTGTTTCTGATCACCCAATAAATCAGAATTTGCTCTAAGGAGCAGGAAAACCTTTAACAAGCAAGCTCTCGATAGTCTTTCACCTGTATTAATGACGATACTTTTTAGTCTACAATTTCATTTCTCTAATAAATTTAGGGAAGTTAAGTTTTAAAAAAAAGCACTAGTGCGTAGAATTTCGAAATTTAGGAAAATATCATGAGTAGAATGAGTAGTATCAAGTGTAAGCTGCGTAATTTACGGTGAAACAATTATCCTTGGTCTGGAATTTATCTTTGATTCTTAGCTACCATTACGAAAATTACGATTCTTAGCTACCATTACCTGGGCTCTACTTAGGCAATAGACAAACTGGGCCAGGGGCCGTGAAAATACTGACATTTCATTACTTAGCAACTAGAGTTAATGAAAAAGGAACTGAAAACCAAAAATCAAGGTTAGTTATTTTTTTTTTCAGTTTTTAGATAAGCATAGTTGTGTCATCTATGCAAAATTGCAAGCCATGGTAATAAGGAAAGTCTGGAGATAGTAGCTTGGTCACACCATCCCGGGCATATTTTATGCCTTAGATTTATTCCTGAAAACTTCTTTCACCTTTGAACGTTATCCAACATTTTTATGCTGATTTGGTTTTAAGTTTTAGATCACAAACATATCTCAATTAAAATTTCAAATCCAACGGAATCTCGATAATGAAAAAAAAATTGCGTTGATTCCTGACGTACTGTTCCTACTTTTTTTTTAAAGCAGAACAAAATTCTTTTTAATGAATGAGCTAAAAACATATTTATGCAAATAAACAAGTAGTTACAACAGAGTATAAAACAACAGGGTTCTTAAAATAAAATGGTTGACGACGATTCATCTATGTTCAAACTTGTTACGTTATTTGGGTTATGGATTGGCTTACCCAAATAACGTAACACAGAAGGCCAAACGACAGAAGGTTAAACCCTACACAGATTGTCAATCCTTTTGAATAATTAAATAAAAACACCTATTTTTCAACTGAAAGTAAGGAGCAACATTGAAATTTGAAAATAAAAGAAATTGTTACGTATATAAAGTGGGTCGCCCCCTCCTCAGCACCTCGCTCTTTGCGCTAAAGTTTTTTTTAGTGCTTTCAAAAAAGCTTCTTAATATTCTAATTATACGGCCTTTGTGTTTCAGGAGTCGTTCATAAGGAATTGGGACAAAATTAAACTTCAGCATAAAGAGCGAGGTGTTGAGGAGGGGTCAACCCCCTTCATATACGTAATAATTTCAGTTCGTTTTAAATTTTAATGTTGCTCCTTACGTTCAGGTGAAAAAATTTGTTTTTTTTACTTAACTTCTGATTGTTTTTTTAGATATTGCCAGTGAGCCCGGCCCCACCTCCAGGGATAAATCCCCTTCCCACGTCAATATCCTCTAGACAATTAAATCCCAGTGAAAATTTACCCTGGACAATTACCCTTAACAGCTCTACGCGTAAAATTGAGACAGAAAAGAGAAAGCAAGACGTATAAAAAAAATTTTTGCATAGGAATTCAGGTAAATTCCCCCGGTGTTAAAATTCCCCTGACAAGTTCATACCCTGGAAACTTCCATCGCAATGGAAAATTCCCTTGGGGAAAAACCCCGTGTTGAAAATTCCCCCCCCCCCCTAAAATGTATGCATACTTCCCAATAAAAAATACTTTGCGTAAACTATGGGCAAATTTTATAACTTAAAGATTTCTCCCTGGGGCTAGTGTGTGTATTTTTGTGTTTGTGTGTTTGTGTGATTGTGTGTGGGTGTTGTTGTGTTTTTGTTTTTGTTTATGTTTTTTTTTTTTTTTTTTTTTTTTTTGTGTGTGTTTTTTGTTTTTTTTGTGTGTGTGTGTGTGTGTTATTTTTGTGTGTGTGTGTTTGTGTGGTTTTCTGTGGGCGTGTGTGTGTTTCAAATGTTAGATGACGCTTACAGTGATGATTGAAGGTGTCGTAGGAATTCTAGAGAGTACTTATAGTGTGGTACTTTGGGTTGAATTGCTTGCAAAAACCCGAATAAATGGGTTGAACATAAAATTTTTAACGAGAAATGACTGAAAAGTGTTTTTTTTTTGGGAGGGGGGTAGGGTGATGATAGTGGTGTGTCACAGGAGCAGTAATAGTGTAAAATTGTGAGGTTAAATGCTTAGAGTATCAAACACTAGCAAAGAAAGGGGGGCATCTCTCTTTTCAATATGGGGGGAGGGGTATCATATGGAGAGCTGGTGCTAGTGTGAAAACAGTGTCGTAGCACCATTCTGCTCTGGACAATAAGTATACTTTTTATCGGTTTAGACATCTGCCCTTCTCGCAAGATGATCTTCCAAGCTCTCCCATTAGGTATCTTTGCTTAAGATACACATCGCTGTTAATACGCAATACGCATGTGTATGTGGCATGCTGGAGTTCCATGGGGTCCTTTTAGGCTTGTTTGTGAGGTACACTTGCATCATCCATATTAGACCTGATCACGGGAAATCCAGGGGGTCTTCCAGAAACACAATGTATCAATGGCTGGAATTTTTTCAGGTTGGGAATTATGCCTCGGCAAGAATCTTGCCAGCTGAGTGCTAGAAACAGGGATGGTCTGATTTTAGAGGGTTGCCGTAGAATTTATATGATAATTTCCCTATTATTACTACATTTTATGATATATCGAACAATAGCACTATTTAGCCTCTTTTATAGCCTAGCCGAAGCCCGGATTCCGTCCCAGGAATAAGTAGACACAGATCGAACTCCCCAACAGCGCACGGGGTGGCCGGGGACAACAATTTCCACCCTTTGTGTATTTTGATATTTTTGTAAAAAATGTACCCTGAGCTAAGAGAAACCGTTCAGGGGGACTGGACAGGTCCCCGGATGTGACCTTGGAACAGGTCGGTACCTCTGTGGAGAGAGGCAGGACAAGCATAAATGTACGATTGAATTACCGTTTTGCGTAACGATAAAAATAAAAAAATGTTGAGCTGGTGACGGAGAAAACGGTTCCCCTCCCCTGGAGTCCTCTCCCTTTGTCTTTCCTTAAATTTGGCATGTTATTCTTTATCATTTTAAAGGTGCAATAAGGTCGAAAGACTTACATGTATTATCAATGTGCCCTCTGAAAATGAAGGCTACTAGGCGGGAGCTGGAACCTATTGTTAGGATAATGTGAAATATCTATAAATTTAACTTAATGAAAAGCGGTATTTCGTTAAAAGCTCTTAATATGTATTAAATTTGCATCTAATGTCCCTCCCCCTTCTTATCCTCCTGGGTTTCAGGCTAGAAGTCTGAGATTTCTATAATACACAGTTCTTTTTATGTATATTATGATCCCCTCCCTCATATTTTTGCTGAAAAATTTTGCCCAGGGGGTGTGTCGAGGTAGAATAAACCGCTCGAGGAATTGGACACTTCCTCGGAGGTGACCAGGGAACACGTCGGCACCTCAGTTGAGGGAGGCAGGATAACCATAAATGTACGCCTGAAAATTACCACTTTGCGTATTGATAAAAATAAAACAGTGTTGAGCTGGTGACGAAGAAAACAGTTCCCCTCCCCCGGAGTCCTCTCCCTTCGTCTTTTCTTAAATTGGGCATGAGTAGTAAGCGCCCAATTACCACTGGTCGTGATTACTGGTCGTGATTGCGTAATATGCCTTACCAGGGTCATTTGCCTATTACAATGAACTCTACATGGCTTGGCAGACATGTTTTTTATTATGACATCGATTTTTTGTGTGTCAGTCGATTAGAGAAAGTTGGTGGTTAGTCCAATATAATAACTTGATTGGTCAGTTTTCTAAAAAAACTTGCCAAGCTATAATGTACTCAATTTAAAAAAAAAAACCCGATATAATGTCCATACACTGCATCCCAATTTCATTATGTTTTAAGACATTGTTTATACTACACCATATATTTTTAACTTTTGAAAACAATGGATTGGTAAATTTTCAATGTGAGTACACATTTCATTCTTTTATTTCCCAAAAAAAAAATAAAGAAAAACTTTTACTAGTAAATTCAAATTTCAGAGGGACTTAGCCCCCCTCCCCTCCAACAATACAAAATCTTAAGAATATGACCACTATATTCGATAGAAACGTCAAAGCACGCTTTTTTCTATTATGTAAATAAAATTTCACCACCATAGGTCTGTTTACAGGTTTTAATGTTTTTGAAAAACACTTCTTTATCATTAGGAAACAAGCTTTTTCCTAACATGATGTATTTTTCTGCTTTGAATGAAAAGCTTGCGTGTTACAAAGAGTGTGAGAGTTTTGGGGGGGGGGTTAAATTTCACCGGCTCTTGCTATAAACGGGGTTTGTCTAATTCCAATGTCACGGTGGATGACTTTGGGAAAAAAATTAGCGTGGGAGGGGGCCTAGTTGCCCTCCATTTTTTTTTGGCTTACTTAAAAAGGACATTAGAACTTTTAATTTCCGTTCGAATGAGGCTCCAGATAGGAGCTTTTAACTTCTATAGTAGGGTTCTCTGATGGTGTGATTTTCATTAAAGTTCTATGAGTTTTAGAGGGTGTTTTCCCCCTTTTTCGAAAACAAGGCATTTTTTCTCTGGTGCGTAACTCTTGACCGCTATAGCTAAACTTGATGAAACTGATATATTTGAAATCATAAGGTTTCGCTCTTTACGCTAAAGTTTTTTCTTGTTAAAAAAAATAAAGTTGTGAGACAAGGTCAAACTTTAGCGTAAAGAGCGATGCGATGAGGAGGGGGGCACCCCCTTTCATATAGGGAATCAAAGCACGCTTTTTTCTATTATGTATATAAAATCTCTCCATCAGATGTATATTTAAAGTTTTAAATTGTTTTTAAACACAGTTATTTATCTTTCATAAAATAATGTATGTCATAAGAGGAGGTATTTTTATGATTCGTATTAAATTAATGCGTTTTACACATTGTGTGAGAGTTTTGGGGGGGTGGGTGTAAATTTCACCGGCTCTTGCTATAAACGGGGTTTGTCTAATTCCGATGTCACGGCAGATGACTTTGGGAAAAAAATTAGTGTGGAAGGGGGTCTACTTACCCTCCATTTTTTTTTTTGGCTTACTTAAAAAGGACATTAGAAATTTTAATTTCCGTTCGAATGAGCCTCCAGATAGGAGCTTTTAACTTCTATAGTAGGGTTCTCTGATGATGTGATTTTCATTAAAGTTCTATGAGTTTTAGAGGTTGTTTTCCCCCTTTTTCGAAAACATGGCAAATTTTTCTCAGGTGCGTAACTTTTGATCGCTATAGTTAAACTTGATGAAAATGATATACTTGAAATCATAAGGTTTCACTCTTTACGCTAAAGTTTTTTATTGTTTAAAAAAAAATAAAGTTGTGAGACAGGGTCAAACTTTATTGAAAATAGTGAGGGGATGAGGAGGGGGACACCCTCCTTCATATAGGGAATAATTTATGTTCGTTTTAATATCGCTCATTACTTTCAGTTAAAAAAAAAATTTGTTTTTTTTTATTTAATTTATGATTGTTTTTTAGTTAATGCAGCTTTTATATGCATAAAATTTTTACTTTTATTTTGCAAAATGGATCTCTTTACAAATTAAATTACGTAACTAACTTCTATATTCCTGTGTTTTTCTTCTGGCAAAAAAATACAAAGTTGCAGATTTTTGCAGATATGAGCTTGAAAGCTGTGTAATAGAGTTTTCTGATACGCTGAATCTGACGGTGTGATTTTCATTAAAATTCATTCACTTGTAGGGGGTGTTTCCCCCCTCTTAAAAAAAACAAAAAAAAAAAAAATCGGGTAAATTTTTCTCAGGCTCGTAGCCTTTGATGGGTAATACTAAACGTAATAAAATTTATATATATTTATAATCAGCATTATAAACAAATTCTTTTGATACATTTATTAACATAAAAATTCCGTTTTTAAAAGTTTGGATTACTATTGCGCCGTGTCGCTTGTTTTTTTTCTATTGTTTTTTTTTTCTATTACGTATATGTTATTACGTATATGAGGGGGAGGGTTCTCCCCATAGTCAAAAACACACACTTTACATTAAAATTCTAAAAAAAAATTTGATTCAAAGACCTCAGAATCAAAACGACAATTTTTAATTAGAATGTATAGCTCTTTTCAAAGCACTAAAAAAAAAATTGTTGAGTAAAGAGTGAGGCATTGACTTGGGAGAGAACCCCCCTCACATACATTATAGTTTCTGTTTATTTTTATTTAGCAGTATGAAATTAATAATAGGAGCACCTTAATGAGCAATAAACAAGAGGAGGAGGAGGACAAAATTTGACCTATTAAGCATTTATACAAAAAAATGTAAAAAGGGGTTGTTTTTTTCATGCTAAATTTTGCATTTTTTTTTCAAGGAAGAGGATACGTACAATAACCCCCTTCTGAGAATACAGGAAGATGGAGCGAAGGTGTATTAATGCAAGACGAAAGACCATCAATTATCAAATATGCTGGAAGAATTACACACTATCTGGACCACCCAACGACCACCAAACTTGTAGTGCCAGGGCCCTCTAACCCCAGTGTTAGCTCCAAACAATCTGGAAGGAAGTTGGAGAGAGAATGGACTGCTTCTCATAATGGCTATGCCCAGCCTACTGAAGATCGTGAGCTTGACCCCCTTCATGTTTTGCCAAGGAGTTCAGATGTAGAAGCCCAGTCAGAATTTGTAAGTATATACATAATTTTTTCTTTCCCTATTTTCAAAAATAAGGTAAATTTTCTCAGGCGCATAGCTTTTGATGAGTAAAACTTAAATTTGTTTCTAAACTATTCTATAATAATCATATTTCATTTTCTTTCATTAACCAAATTAGTAATATATAAGGAAATGCTAATAACACTGAAATAGCTTTTCATACATTTATAAAAAACCTTACCTTGTAACTTCTCGCTTCTAGCCTAGACGTTTTTCTAATGCAATAATCCAATATTCCTTTTAACACACTAACTATATGAAAACATCCAATTTGCTATTTCACAAATGACAATCATTCATAAACTGGAGTATGTTTTGCAGTAAGCTTTTGCACACATCCGCCTCCTTATCAGATTTCCCATCAGTGCATTTGAATTATAATCCGCTCAATAGCTATAATTTGAATTCTAAGTGGGATTCTTGTGACAGGATGTGTATTTCCGATAAGATATATTTACACATAGGAAGAAGGTTTTAATAATCTCCAATTATGTCTTCACAGTGTTGTCAAGAAATTTTATTTGGGGCGAACTCATTTCATTGAAACACTTAGGTGTTTTTAAGAAAGAATTTGAGGCTGTGCTGTTTGAACATTGCTGTGAAGTCCGCTATCCCAACTCGAAAGGGTATCGATCCTCCTACCTCGATGGAAGCTCTCGGTTCTCAAGGGTCCTCCCAGAGGGGGGCTCTAAAAAGGACCATCCAGCATTTTAATTGCACTTTAATTGTTGATATGGATGGAGAAAAAAAAAGTTCTTCTCTCTCTCTTACAACGATTTATTTAGCCCAGGTCAACTATGTCCACAACTTCAAAAAATCCGTTGCCAAAAGACAGAGGAAAATTCGGATTGTTTAGAGAGTTACACCACCAACCGCCGACGTATGGGATTCGTGTCCATTAACTGAAGCTGAGGAGCAAGTGTTCATACAGCATACCGCGTCAGTTGAACAATGGTCAAATTTCATTGAGAGTTATAATGAAGAGGGTCAAGCACTAGAATTGGACCCATATTTTGCATTTTTATTCTAGAATTTTTTGGAATAAAACCATTAGTTTTTTTTATCATTCTCTTGTTCTAACTTACCCTTCTAAGAATAAGACTACATTTTCCTGACTAAAACAATATATATATTATTTTAACATCTTCAGTTGTCATAATGAAAGACATGTGGCAATGTAACTTTTTTTCTTCTTCTTCTTTTAATTGTTCAGGTGGTGGTGGGACAATGACTATGAGAAATTGACATAGTTTTTTAACTTTATAAAAATAATGGTTATTTTACATAAAAAATAAAACTTTTTTTTCTACAGATTAAAGATATAGCACCAGCACCGACACCGTTGGGTGATGAACCAAGTGTATCTACAGGACCAATTTTGTCACCACCACCGGAGTTCAGCGATGAAGCTACACTGGTTTTAGAGGATATGGAGTGGCATAGGGGGTTCCTTAATGATGTTTTTGGGGAAATGGCTAGCCTAGATGACATAAGCTGTGATATTGACATGCTTGAGGATCCGGTGTGGACAGATAGTTTTATGCGTGAACATTTAGGTGATGCTACTAGTGCATCTGAACCGGGTCCTCATAACGAAATTCCATCACAGGACAATACAGGCTGGCTCGACCAATTGTCCCCAAACACCTTGGAATATGTACTAGGGGACCTCATGCCATATCCCCCCAATGTGATTGAACAGACTGGGAGTGGTGGTGGTGTTATTGACAATTCCCTGTCACACCCCACCATTCCACTTAATGATATAGATAGTAGTAGTAATACAACAGCAACAGTATCCCCTCTTCCGGATTTTTTTCTGTCCAACTCTGCCTTGCACCACACATTGGTCTACAGTGCCAAATTCGGTGACCCCTTCAACTCTCTAGTGTCGGATTATACAAGCCAGAGCCCTCCAATAATAACCCAGGATTTGAATAAATATGTTTGAATTATCCTTGAACCAAAGTTGGGGGTGTGGGGAGTAAGGGTCAGTTCAAAGAAATCAATAGAAGTAAAAAAATTTTTTTTAAATGAGAATGTAGGCGAGATCTATTCGAAATACTTGCACACAGAGATGTTGGCAATACACCAGAATTTCTCAAATTATGGGGAGATTTTTCTATCTTGGGAAAATAGTATTCAATGGCCGGGGGAAAATTATCAGTAGGGAGGGAGTGGATCTGTGGTTTTATTTATTGAAAGTTTAAATGTTAATATTTGTAGGTTTAAAAAGGATTTTATTGTAAGAGGGGGAGCGGGGAATATTGAATTAAAATATCATTCAGATTTAGAGGGGTGTAAGGGGATACAACAAATCTATTTCGATACGAGGCTGCAGTGTTTCAAGTATGCATTTTTAATTGGGGCATACAGACCACTTAAAATCGCTGAATACTAGAAAAAGTTCGATAACCTTGTAGTTAATTGTATGGAGGGTCCAATGTTCACCAAAGTAGATTTTAATTGTTTAAATGGCCAATTTCATGTGACACTCAAAGGACTTGATACTTTTGACCAGGCTCATGTAAATTCAAAGATTGTTGTCAAGGTGTTACAGTATGAAACAGAATTTGAACAGGGTCAGCGTTCCGATAAGAAGGGTGTATTATTTCCAGTGCGGGCTCCTTCAATTGAATCAGTAGAACATTGGGTGTGGCTTCTATACACCCCACCCACAGACTCCAATTCAATTGGTTATTTCAATCCGATTACGGATATTAGTAGGGTTCTAAGTGAGGGTAAAAGGGGCGTGGGGGTGTATGCTATTACTGTCCAACATGTCTCTTAAGATTTCGCTCTGATTTAAAGTTAAAGCATCACATGAAACACTGTAAACGTCATGGATACCAGGCTGTGGAGACGGTAAGCGGAGATAGAGCGATCTTACGTGTTAAAAAATTTCAAAACACGCTCCTGCAGAGCAATAAGATCGCTTTGGACTGCGAAGCTAAGCTGACAGACGTGTGCGATCCGTCAAATTCAAATCGTGTTAAAATACATGAAGCCATAGGGGTCTCTTACGCTTACGCGCAATGAGATTCCAATACTACCAAGCAAGTGTCGGAGGTAGGTGAGATGTTGAGTGACAGTGAAGACTGCATGTGCTCGGCATTGGTAAGTCTAATCAAAACAGCAAACGGTGCGATTTCGCGCCTTCGTTATACAAACTATCCTATGCTCCTATCACCAGATGACATAGTGGCCATTAAAAATCGTAAAATGTGTTGGGTTCGCAAGGGAGAATTTGATGATGGTGTTGGGAATGGGGGGAGGAGGAAGGTGATCGACCAAGATCATTTGTGGCAGGAAATTACATCGGGAGGGAGTAGCTTTAGAGGGGTAGCACACCAGCCATGCAATTTAAACGTTAGACAACAATATTTCTTACCTGTTTTTATACACAATTCCAATTACGACTTAAAGTTTGTTTTACCGGCGTTGGCCCACATTCCCAAGGGGGGAGTTGTAGATAACGCATAGACATATGGTTCTTTTTCATGTAATATCATACCCAAATAATCGGAACATCTACTGCTGCTAGAATTCATGTGTAAAAAAGTTTACAGGGGTATCAAGTGCGTGAATAATATCCTTTTTGTAGATTCTTTCAGATTCTTTACCAAATACTTAAGTCAATTGATTAAGGTTCAGAAAAGTGACACTTTTTATAGCTTCCCCCTCCTCAAACAGCACTTCCCCGATGATGAAATGTATGATTTATTAACGTGTAAGGGTATATATCCATATGATTATTACAACTCTGGCTCGAGGGTAGATGAGGTGTCACTACCGCCCATTGAAGCTTTTTACAATTCTCTTACTGAGAGTGAGTGCACCACTAGCGATTACGAATTCGCTAAGAGGGTTTGGGAAAAGGATGGATGTAAAAATGGGTGGGATTATTGTAAACTTTACTTGGCCAGTGACTTACTCACTCTTCTGGATATTGTGTGCAAAAATACGGATAAAATCTATGGGGAATTTGGGTTGAATTTAGGTTATTATTTTTCCACTCCTCATCTGGTGATGGACTTGATACTTAAAATCAGCAAAGAAGAAATAGGTCTGATCGCCGTTGTGGATCAGCATCTTTCTTGTAGAGAGATCAATGAGGGGTGGGTATGTTTTTCACGGGGATCGTATCATGAAAACTGATCCGAGTGGACAGCACACCGATGAAAAGTCGGACGCAGTTTTTTTGGATATGAATTCTCTTTTTCCCATGGGCAATATCTCACTACTGTTTACTATGTGGCAATTAAATATAGCTCGAAAATTCGCTGCCTTCGAATTTCCCCAACATTGATAGTGTTGAGGAGACTAGAGCAAAGGGATATTATTTTTAAATTGACGGGGATATACCCATGGAAACCCATGACTCGGTAAAAGACTTTGTAATTCCGTGCATAAATAGACCGGTGGGTAGGGACTCTCTGAGCCCCTACAATTTATCTATAGTGGAGGACAGGAGTATGCACTGGGTACCTTCAAAACAAAAACTAATTGCCGACCTCAACCCGAAACAGAATATCATTGTTCATCACGTGCTA
Source organism: Artemia sp. Qi Xiang Cuo (assembly GCF_049724085.1). Classification (NCBI taxonomy): domain Eukaryota; kingdom Metazoa; phylum Arthropoda; class Branchiopoda; order Anostraca; family Artemiidae; genus Artemia; species Artemia sp. Qi Xiang Cuo. The sequence continues at coordinate 32,661,828 of NC_142802.1, read as the reverse complement.
TTGAGATGGATGGTGTCCAATGGTTTCAGGGTCACAAAGATTCACAGAGCCCTCCAATTTGATCTAAAGCCTTACATGAAAACGTTTATTGACACTTTTGTCAGTAAGCGTTCACAAGCGAAAACGAAAGTTTAAAAAGAAGTCTATAAACTCATTTTGAACTCAGCTTTCGGTAAAATGTGCGAGAGCGTACTACTCAGAAGTCGATGTGACATTATAACCAACCCCAAAGATTGTGCTCGAATCATTGCGGATCCAAACTTCACATCGTTCACAATCATAGACTCCAATATGGTGCTACTACATCTCAAGAAAAGAAACATTGTATTAAATAAAAATATTGCAGGCGGAAGTGCAATAACCGAAATCTCCAAGAAACTCATGTTGTCATTTTATTACAATGTATGCCATGTACCGTGGCTGATTGAAGGAAAAGTTCAAGTGTATTACGAGGACACTGATTCACTCCTGTTAAAAGTCAAAACTGAAAATCTATTGAATGATTTGGAAAATGACGATTACATTAGCTCACGAATGGACTACACTATCTGAGACGAATCCCTCTACCCAGAGCTAGTGAAACGCCAGGCCCCAAATCAATTGTTAATGTTAAAATCCGAAACGGGTAGCGATCTGATATCCAGTGGTGTGTTTCCTGGACCGAAGGTATACTGTGTGGAAACGCACGGCAAAGATATCAAAGAAGTTTGCAAGGGGGTACCTACACACTTTGTAAAAAATAATTTCGACATGAGTGTGTATAAAAACTGTGTAGAACGTAGTCTAGTGCCAAAGGCGAAAGTCATGGCGATTCGCTCTTTACAATTTAAAAACTACACAGTTAGAGTTGCGAAAAACGCCATGTCTGCCATATGGGACAAAGTCTTTGTACTTGAGGATGGTGTGAAGGTACTACCACAAGGGCATTATTTAATTTCAGACCGAGTTGAATGTACAGAGTACAGAAAACAACTCGGTCTACAAAAATTAACTTAAATTCACTAAAAAAAAGTATAAATTGGATCGGAGGAATTTTTTTGGGTAATTTTTTTTTTTCTTTATCACAAACAATTTTCAATGTGTGTGTGTGTGTTTGCAAGGCAGATAAATTTCCACTATTTAATGCCAGCCCCCCGGCCCGGGCAAGCCGCCGCGGGCCCCCGGCGCCGGGCGCTGACGGCCCCCTGCCGCCGCCGCGGTTGCCCCCCGGGGGAGGGGGGACCCCAAAATTTAAAATTGTGTAAATTAAAGTGATATTTCCAGTGCATTATTCCAATAAATGTTGTATTTTTTTATAAATAAAAAAAAAAGTGTATTTATTTAAGTGTTCATTTTTTTTTCTAGTGGCTATGTAAATGGTGTATTTTTTTTTATTATAAATAAATTCAAAAAGTGTATTTTTTTTTATTCATGTTTAATGTGCCTTTTTCAATGTAGTATTTTTTTTAAAGTATTGTCACCTTTTTAATGTATATAATAAAAGAAAATATTATTGCTCTTCTTCTTCTTTTTCTAATTATTATTCTTGAACGGCGTAGTAGTACTAGGGAAATTATTTAGTCATTAGACAGCCATAGTCTACAGTTAGTTGTCTAGGTGAGCTGTTGAAAGGAACAAGTATGAATTTAAAATACCATTCACATTATTTCTGTGTGAGTAGTCTATCTTAAGCAAAACAACACTCTAAGTTAAAATATTCAAAAATTGCGATAAAACATTTCTGGAAATGCCGAAAAAAATCTTCTATTGCTACAGTATTTGGCAGGAGTCATAAGTTAAAATAAAAGCATATACTGCCCTGACGGGGTTGGTGCAGATATAATTCATACAGGGACTTGACGTTTTCAGCATTATTGAACAAAACTCTTGGTTGATCATTGACGATCTGGCTGAATCTATTGAAGAATGGTCCCAGGAAATACTACAACTGTTCACTGTTCGCTCTCATCATGAGCAGATATCTATTACTCTAGTTCTATATAATCTCTTTCATCAGAGAAAGTGTATGCGAACACCTGCATTGAACTGTACCTACTGTATCATCTACAGAGTTGTTCGTGATTCTAGCTCGCTAATAACTCTCAATAAACAAATCTATCCGGGAGCCCCCAAATTTCTGCTCTCAGCATACAATCAGGCAACTAATAAACCCTACGGCTACATCCTATTGGTTCTTAATCAAAATACACCCGAGGATCTGCGTGTAGTCACAGATATTTTTGACAATGAAATTACAATATATCTCCCTGTGAACACTAAAAAGACCTATTAGTTGCTATCATGACACTGAAGAAACTACATAAAAATAGACATCTATTTTCAGTTCTAAGCACTTCAAAACCTCCGCTCAGGAAAGCAATACTCAAACACGGTATTGACAATTATTTCATTAATCAAATATCTGAACTTTGTTTAAATTTGATCGAGGGTAATGTTCAGGTGCCAGCAGTAGTTAAGCAACAGGCAAAGCAACATCGTTTCATTGTACATACATGGGCCTCTATAATGAAAGGAAAGAATTTCAAAAGGAAACGACTTCTTCAGGCGGGCAGTAGCTTTTTCACACTTTTACTGCCAATAATTGCAGGACTTGTAATCAGTTTTCTCTAAAGAGAGAGAGAGAATGGAAAAACCCTATAAATTGACTCCAATAGAACTCGTTCGGTCACCCGTCAAACACTTTGAGAACAATCTGAGTAAATTCCTTGACAATGAAAATATTGAGGATGATAAAAAACTGCTTTTACTTTAAGATGCAATTCGCCGAGTTGACAAACACAAGCCCTATTGCTCAAAGCCCACTGCTGCTGCTGCTGCTGCTGACCCCAAAAGAGAATCATCTCCTCAGGATTCTGCTGCTGGAAGACAATTAAAGAAGGAGGAATTGGATTCAATTGTAATGAAAATTGTAACTATAAGGCCCCACTAGTATCTTGAACAAAGTACACGAATCCTAGCCTATATCTTGGAAAGTGGTCACATTCAAGTTGAGAGCAATGGAAAATGAATTATAATTCAAGGCAAGAGCTATAATGAACTTGATTTAATCTATGATATGGTTACAAATCGTAAGGGACTATTATAATTTGACACTCATCTATAAAACTTTCTAAATACATTAAACTTCCCCAAAAGTCTTATTGGCAATAGACAAATTCTAAAAAAATTAAATGAACATGCATCATCATCATCATCAACAACAACAACAACAATGACAAAATTAAAAAATTAACTTGAAGAAGAAGATTTTTTAGCATTTCCGAAAATATTACCACACTACTGATAACTGGACTAAATTGAAAACACATCAAGTCAACGTCATCATCACCATCACTACCAACAGTACGTCCACAAAAGAGTAGTGGACGTTACAAAACGTGTTTACGTTTAAAATGGTTGAAGTTCTGAACGGTGCTTATGAAAATATTGGTGAGGCGAGGAGTTTAAGTTCCCCCACCACTCTTTCCAAAGTCACTGGTGTTCACACTAAAAGTGTACAAGACTAGCTACAAAAGGAATCAAGTTACACTCTGCATAGAAATCATAGACTTCGTGCCAATCAATATCGAAAAACTAAAGCCTTTTACCCACTGCATATAATGCAAGCGGATCTCCTGACTCTAGATTAGGTTCAAAGACGTCACAATAAACTGTACAGGTACATTCTACTTGCAATCAGTGTTTATAGTCGCTATGCAAATGCAATTCCATTGCGATCAAACAGAGGTGTTGAAGTTGCTCAGGCCATTGAAAGTATTCTCCAACAGAATTCGTATAAAAAAATTCAAACGGATCGCTGTAGTGAATTTGTTAATCCGCATGTTGCAAAAGTACTAGAGAAATATAGTACACTGCTCTATCATAGTCACAGTCCTATAAAGGCTGCATTGGCCGAACGATTGATAAGAACTATTCGACTTTTAATTTCAAGATATTGTACATTGAAAAATACATCGGCTTTTATTCATGATCTTGATAAAATCATGTTGATTTATAATCAGCGACCTCATCGATCATTGTCCAACTCTACACCAACGGAAGTTCATCATTCTGATCATGATACAATTGACACAGATAATTTCGGAGACCACACTGCCTTTCCATGACGATAAATAAAAGTTCAAATAGGGATAAAATCCTTTTAATAGACAGTGATGACAGAAATTCACAAAAATACCAGATATTTCGGTCACATATACAGTGACCGTCATCAGTAGTAAAACTACTGATGACGGTCACTGTATATGTGACCGAAATATCTGGTATTTTGTGAATTTCTATCATCACTGTCTATTAAAAGGATTTTATCCCTATTTGAACTTTTATTTATACAATTGACACCTTTCTTAAACAGTATTCCAATGAATCGTCGGCTGTCAAGAAGAAGATGAAAAATAAATTCAATGTTGGTGATACTGTTCGAAATAATAGAACAACTAATCTTTTTGAAAGGGGGAATTACTTATGGTCCACTGAACTTTTTAAAGTGTCAATAATCCTAGACACTGAACCCATAACTTACCGCCGTCGTGATACCAAGGATGATGAGATTCTCGGTGGCTTTTATGACTATGAACTAAAAAAAGTTCAAAATTGTATTGAAATCTATCAAATTGGAAATATATTAAAGACATGTACTCGCAGGGGTAAGAAACAGTTACTTGTTCGGTGGCTAGGATACAACTCTGATTTTGATTCTTGGATCGGTGTTGAAGATATTGACAATGCCCAATGATTTCTATGTAACTTTCGTGTCCAACTTTTCCGATCCTCTCTACAATGACTTGAATACGACAAGTGATTTTCGGACAAAATTCCCTCCCGCCATCAAATTTGACGGTGCATATGAAGTGGCTCTTGTCGATTGTATTCTCAAAATTACCTATGACATCCTGAAAAAGGATCGTGTGTATAAAATAAAAGTTATACCATTCGATTGGACACTCTTTGTCGACTATGAATGGGTTGAAGCACTTAAATCTAATGACTATCCACATGCCAATTTGAAATACATTGAATAGGATAATATGAGGGATTTGAGTCCTGCAATCAATAAAAAAATATCATATCGCAGGAATGTTATATTATATTTCAATTATTCTTTAGAACAAGACAGGATTTACATGACCTCACCTATTGACACTAAAATAATTACTCTCGATCATAATCTGAGAGATAATCTTGGCTTTAGACAAACTATGATCACTGGTAAAAATTCTGGCACTGTTTATGAGATGGATCAAGTTATTTTTACTGATTATCCACCTGGTTTCGCCTCGGACTCTTGCATATTTCTCTATGCATCCTTTGTGGAAACGTCGAAAGTTTGTAATTCAAAGGTACCCCTCCTACGTGTCCCCGATCGACAAACCTCTCTCTAAATTGTTAATGACTCTAATATAAAGCACCGGCAGAATTTTACGGTAGACTCTTTATCTTTGGAACCTCTTCGGCTAATGCACAGAGGGAAAATAAGCGAATCTTAAAAACTAGAACAATACCTAGCAGGGAGTACATGTCGTTTTTGACCCATTGTTAACGACATTACAATCACCTAAAATGAACAATAGGAGAATTCCATTTGTCTGTCCCGATATCGATTGTTATGTTGGTGCTTTGAGTCCACGTCAAATAGGCAATGGATTTAACTAGTATAAGGGGTGTGCTACAATGTCCGGCTATGGTATTTTTAGCTGTTTTGCTAGGCTAGTTCGTTCTGCACTACCCATTTCTAGAAAATATCTCGTACCTGCTGCGTCAAATTTTTCTGCTTCACCACTACAGAACTGGGGGTCCGGCAAGAATTTCAAGGAGATTGTTAGGAAAAATATTAGATCTTTAGTAAGAACCATTGGATAGCAACTAAAATCTTAACAAACTTGAGAAGGGTTGAAGAGCATGCGTTTATATCGTTGAGACATCAGTCTCGGAGCAGGCAGGAAGTAAAAAATATCAACAAGGACTTTTAGGAATAAAACAAGGAAGCCCAATAAGCAGAAGAAGAAAAAGAAAAAGATTGTTAGATCAAAGAAGGATTTCTTCTCTTAAGATGACTTATCTCCCCCACAAGGAATCATATCCATCAATTAGTTCCTCATTGAATATATTCAATGCTGAAAATGTTGATGTCAGTGTCAAGTATGGCTACTATGAACAATTTCACCCCCAACAATCCCTCTCGGAAAATATACACTTTCAAATATTTTCCAATGAAGACTATTTCATTGATTTGTCGTCAACATTTATTGATTTAAATGTTGTGGTGAAGAAAAAAGTCAGATAATACAACTCCAAATGCCGGCAATGGTCTCTCCTATGAAAACTGTATTCTAAACAACTTATTCAAACAAATTAATGTATTTATTAATGGAAGATTGGTGAGCACTAGCAATAATTTATCAAACTATGCAAGCTACATACAATTTATGATGATGACACCAAAGGCGTACAAGGAGATGAGAGGACAATCATTAGGCTATGAATATCGAACAGGTGTTGATACTGACGGTGAGTTGGCTACTGCAGTGACCCAGGAGTATCATCTGCTTGGAAAATTAAATCATGAGATATTCAATATATCCCAATGGCTACCCCTCAATGTCAAGATTGACATAAAGTTACAGTTGGCCCCATCGAATTTCATTTTGAGAAAAACACTTCCTGCACCACCCGATGCAAATGTTATTATCACATCGGCAATTCTCCATGTTCTAAAACAGTTATGAGATCTGTTGCATTGGCAGTGGAAAAGTTAAGAGCCAATGGTAACAACATTAAACTTCTTGTCCCCCATACGATTACCAATCAACGTCACATTGCCACCGGCTCTCGTAGCTATATCGATTCATAATTTGTCAATGGAGAAATCCCATCAAAATGGGCTTAGGGCTTTGTGAATAGTGGTTGTGCTGTTGTATCTTGGACTGAATCCCCCCACAATTCCATTTTTTTTGGTCTATCTAGCCTTTTGTGAAAAGTGAATGGTATTCCACTGTACACTCTATCATTTGACAAAAAATCCTATAAAACTCTGTACAAGTTGACTATGCAATCTCTAGATCATGATTCTCAACTATTTGAAAATGGAATAACCGATTCAATGTTTTCAAAAAATCACGGGGTTATTGTTTTGGATTTTTCTGACACACAGAATATGAGCATAGTACGAACAGGGAATGTACGTTTGGAGTGTACATTTGCCAATGCTCTGACCGAGAGTATCACGCTAATATCACTGAGTCAATTTGAAAACTATTGGGAAATCACGCCCGACGGCAGTGTTCTGCTAGACCTAGCACCATGAACACAAACCAAATAATCAACGTATTTAGTATGGATCCATACATGTCCCGGTACAAGTCCTATTGCATACCTTCGGACTTCATTGAAAAAATTCCACGTGTTAACAACATCCTAATCATTGTTAATAGCAGTCCGTCGACTTTGACGACCGGTCATTGGCTATGCATCTTTCAAACAGCGAAGAATATTGAATTTTTTTACCCTCTTGGTCTATCGTATAAATTCTACGCACCATACATCAGCAACTTTATTGAAAGCAGGGTGATAATCATTATTCAAAATCCACGACTATTAAAGGATTTAACGATTAGGACATGGTACCTTAATGGCTTACTCTTTTTCAGGTTCGGATCCTTCTGTACTACTTAAAAACGGATTCTTGATTTCTGAATTTGATTACCTCAATTGAATGGCATTCTTTCGAAAACCCTAGTCGCAAGCGTAGTTAACCACCATTATATTGCCCTAGGACTAAAATGTTCTAAAGATGTATGTGGAATTGTTTATTAATAAAAAAAATTATATACATGATAAAAACGACTTTTCTACTCTTTAGATTTCATCCACTACTAGGTATTTGTCGACAACAACTAGTGCAGGTAGATTATCTGAATTCACAGTGTACTGATCCTGATGTACTGCAATGTCAGGGTCACATTTTCTACAGTAGAGTGTGCCTTCACTCTTGTCATATCTCTTTGTATAGTCAATGATACTATTCTCATTCATTCTATAGAATTCAAATATTTCAATTTGCTTATTTCAAGAAATTGCACAAACAGTGTCCTCAAGTGTTGAATCACACTCCGTCACTGCCAAATAAAAATAAGTGGGCTTATAATCATGACACCCAGTGTCTTCACAATGATGACGTAGAAACCAAATTCTCTTCTTGTTCGAACAGTTGAATCGTTGACCTGCTTCCTCCTCCCAGAAAAATCAAAAACCATGACGATACCAATTTCGTAGCAATAAACTAAAATCACGGTTAGGATTCTTTCCAATCATACCGGGATATGTACTCTCCCACTGGTTACATTTATCATAATGAAAATTGGAGCATAGGTGACCTCTAGGATGAGAGTCACACACCTCTTTAAGACAGGAATTACAACCTTTAATTTGTACAGCATATCCTCTATGCAATTTACACGGGTTGCATAATCTATACTTTTCATCATACTCTTCAATCATTGTGCAATTCTCACATGATGATGACCAGCTGCCCAGTGAGTACATACATAACGGACATGTATGGAACTTTTTGTCATGTGTTGACACTCTCATTATCAGAATGAAACTGAGCTAGCATCAACAAAAAATTGTTTGAGAGGGAGAAAGATAGAGAAAGGGGTTAATCATCCTTGACCCTCATCTTTCTCATGAAAAAATTCCCAAACTTCAAAACTACTGTTTAAAAGCATATCCACAATATCATTTTGCCGTGTCGTGATCAATATATCAATAAATTGGGTAAATGCATTTGGACCACGATGTAGAAGCTTCATACAACAGTCTAATGATGGAGAATCAGTTTTCATTATATCGACAAGCAGTCCCCGAGAAAATATATTCCTTTGAATAGACAACTCTAGAAAATCATCATCTAGAATCAAACGTTTTTCCATAAGAACTAGATTCCTCATGATTCGCTCTTTCTCGAATCTATACATTTTTTTGAGTCCTAACTCTCTAACAACCAACTTCAGATTAACCAGAATTTCCTTTTGTACTCTAGAAAATATACGCTAGTCTACTATAGAAAGAAAAAATATAATTGATTTAGAAACATTTTTATTGAACATAATTACAATAATAATATTCACTGATGCATTTTGTTCTAATCAATATATTTCGATAGGACATCTAATGCTTACCGAAGTTTATTTATATGGAGAATATTAACTTTTCCAGCAAAACATAGTTGCTCCTCCTTCTTAAACTTGCTTAATGATATCACGTATCTCGCATACATAATGTCCCATTCAAGAAATAGTCTACAGCCAGCGGTTATTTCCACAGCTAAATTAGGTAATCGTATATCGCTGCTGCCGCTGCTGTCAGTTCCATCATTAATCTCCAATAATGTAAATGCACCACTCATTTTTTTCTCCACTTATATCCTCTCAAATAAACCATTCTCTCTCTCTGAATTCAATTCTCTTACTAATATGAAATACAATGAAAATTACTCCTTATATCCGAATCCAACTACTAATCAAGTTAGTGTGACCGCCACTCTCTCTCTCTGTTTGACCTCCAAAAATGGGTGTCATAATAGAAAACATGTCTGCCAAGCCATGTAGAGTTCATTGTAATAGGCAAATGACCCTGATAAGGCATATTACGCAATCACAACCAGTAATCACGACCAGTGGTAATTGGGCGCTTACTACTGGCATGTTATTCTTTATCTTTTTAAAGCTGCAATAACGCCTAAAAAATACATCTATCATTTATGCATCCTCTGAAAATGAATGCTACTCGGTGCGAGCTGGAACCTATTGTTAGGATAAAATAAAATATCCATGAATTTATTTTAATGAAAAAGGGCTATTTCCTTAAAAGCTCTTAATATGTCTTAAATTTCATCTAATATCACTTCCTCTCCCCTACCCTCTGGGCTTGCAGGCTAGAAGCCCCGGTTTTCTATAATAGATGGTTCTTTTTTGCGTATATGATAATTTGATATTTTCATCTTTTATTTTTTGGTCGTGTTTTTTAGCCTGTCTTTTTTATGTTTTATTGCTCGTCAATTTGTTTTTATTTTTATTGACTGTGCTTTTAAGAATTATTATTTGGGAAGAGTAAGACACGCATTTCCACTTTATCAATATCTTGAAAGCAAATACTCCCCCAGAGTGTATTAAATTTGGCAGTAGACACACCGTTCTAACGAATGCCAAAAAGATGCGGTATGTCACTATAATCAGCTCACCCATGGGATGGAGGAGGGGTAGTGTCACAAGGGTGAAATGCTCTGGTAGTCTGGAGTATTTTGCGGGGCATTACGATTGGCTTGGGGTGCAAAAAACCTGAATCTTGGGATTCAGAACCATAATTTTTATTAGGAATTGTCTGACAGAATTCTTGGGGGAGATTTAGCGATGTAGTGGGGGGGGGGGGGTTTAGTATCATCCATAATTTACCCATACGGTATGCATTGTCATTGATTAATATACTTTAGAGCTTAAAGATAAGTCAGAAGGTGGAAGCTATTGTTAGGATAATGTAAAATATCGATGAATTTATCTTAATGAAAAAGGGGTGTTTCCTTAAAAGCTCTTAATATGGTTTAAATTGCACCTAATATTACCTCCCCCCTCCCCTAGTCTCTTAGAGGTTATAGGCTAGAAGCCCCCTTTTTTATACTAAATGATTCTTCTTTTTTATGCGTATATGATAATATGACATTTTCATCTTTTATTGTTTGTCATGTTTTTTAGCTGTCTTTTTTTATATTTCATTGCTCGTCAATTTGTTTTCATTTTCATTGTCTGTGTTTTTAAGATTTATAGTTTGGGACGAGTAAGACACGAATTTCACTTTTATTAATATCTTGAAAGCAAATACTCCCCCGGAGTGTATCAAATTTGACAGTAAACACGCTGTTCTAATGACTGCCAAAAAAATGGGGAGTCTCACTATAATCAGGTCACCCAGGGGATGGGGAAAGGGGTGGTGTCAAATGGGTGAAACGTTCTGGTAGTCTGGAGTATTTTGCGAGGCGTTATGATTGGCTTGGGGTGCAAAAAACTTAAATTATGGTAATATTTTTATTAGGAAATGCCTGAAAGATTTATTGGAGGAGGGATGTAGCGATGTCTGGGGTGTGTGTGGGGGGGGGGGTTGTTTCATATCATCTATAATTTACCAATGTGGTATGCATTGTCATTGATTAATGATAAGTCAGGAGGTGGAAGCTATTGTTAGGATATTTTTTAATATTCATAAATTTATCTTAATGAAAAAGGGGTATTTCCTTAAAAGCTCTTAAAATGGTTTAAATTGCATCTAATATCACTCCCCCTCCCCTAGTCTCTGGGGGGTTGTGTTCTAGAAGGCCCCCATTTTCTGTAATAGATGTTTTTTTTGCGTATAAGATAATATGACATTTTCATCTTTTATTTTTCGTTGTATTTTGTTGCTATGTTTTGTTGCTTGTTAATTTGTTTTTATTTTCATTGTCTGTGTTTTTAAGATTTATTGTTCGGGACGAGTAAGACACGCATTTCCCTTTTATTAATATCTTGAAAGCACATACTCCCCGGAGTGTTTGAAATTTGGCAGTAAACACGGCGTTCTAACGACTGCCAAAAAAGGGGAATCTCAGGTGTCGTGCAATAGTTTATTTTTAGAATATGGTTTAAGATACAAAACATTGACAAAGGTTTCATGAACGGCATGCTTGAGGCGCTGTACCGTTGAAAGGGAATGACCTTCTGAGTCCTGTCGGGGTCAAGACCTCTAGAAAAAAACATAAATGGTGTTTGGAGTGAAAAATGAAACGCCGAACAAAGAAGGGCTTTTTGGCGAAAAATGTCAAAATGGTATTATCTGCAAGCGAGGGATGCGCAATCATTACATAAAGTGTGTACCGCCATTAAGGTAATGAAAAAAGAATGCTTTGTGGGCTTACGGTGTCGTTGTGTTACAAGCGGGGTTTCCCCCATGAGTTCCTGTGAAAGGGTTGCGCAAAATTGGATCAAGCATTAGAACTGTCTGTTTGAAACGGGGTAAGTTGCATAACGTCATTGGAGCCCATAGGGTGTGTCATGGAGTCTTGCCAAGTGTGTTCCCTTTAATAGAACCGGTAACTGCACTGTGCAGGTGCGAGGGGTCGGTAGCTCCACTTATCTGACCCTTTGATGGCGAGGGTGTGTCGCTTGGTGTAACATACGCTTGAAACGGGGATGTGCACTTTGATGTCAGAGGGCATGCGCTAGAAACAAGGGTGAGGGAAACAAGGGTGCTTTTGTATTATACGGACAACATTCCAAGTAATCATATAATATAAAACTGAAATCCTTTAAATTTTGTCATCCTTCTCCTAGAAACAGTTAATCGTATTGTACAATTGTGCCGCGTGACGTCAGAGGGCTGTCATAGAATAAACACCTGACCTAACCTTTGAACTCTTGCCAAGGGCGGGCATGTCACCTAAAATTGCGACATCAGGTCGTGGCATTATCTTGTCTTGACATGTACCGTGAGTAAAATGTGATAAATTTAAAATACAAAAAATTAAATTCCATTTTCTAAAGACAATTCCGACAGAAATTATACGTCCCCTAATTGAGTTCAAATACCGTTTCCAAGAGTCTAAATTCTTAATCAGCAAAAAGAGAAATTGCATTTTAACTTCAGTCAAACAGTGACGCTAGAGGTTTTAAATTTCGCTAAGATTTTTGGCAATAACAGAAATGATAGATAGAATGTTTCCCAGGAAGCCTAAGCTATAAGAGTGTGTGAACGTTGGAATCATCGAAATATTTAAAACAAATTATTGGACGAACAGTTCGCATAATATAGTGAGTTTGCGAACATAATTACAAAAGAGCGGCCCCCTCCACAGGACTTGGGCCAATCGTGAAAAAAGCTAGTAATGCGCAGGAGTTCTATTTGTGTGATATAGTGAAAAAAAAAACTGTTTTTCGTTTCAATTATGGATTGTCTCTATTGCCATCAACAATATTTTTGAGAGCCAATTTATCCTTGCCTTTGTCGCTGTCATTTGAAGTGAAGCACTGTTGTACACCTAAATGTAAGTCTCAATAAAACCATTGTTTTTCTGTTTGTGTTTATTTTATTTTATATGTCTGTATCTAGTCGCACGACAGGTAATTAGTTCGTATGTCTCCACGGTACGTTCCCAGGGATCTGATTTCTGCATAACATTAGAGGTAATTGATGAGAAGATAACTCGAGGAAGCGAGGTCACGCTACCGGGTTGATATTTGGACGATTTCTAACCTACCACAATTCTGCATTTTATTTTCTCGCTTTCAGCGAATGGCGCGATCAATATACCACTTTAAATCATAATATTACATATGGCACAGTCCTTAGCGCTATAAGTGGCGCTATCGTGAACTTATAAGGTGTAAGTTCACAGCCTTAAATCATAATATTACATTTGACGCGGTCAATCTTTATTACCACAATCAAGGACAGTACCCTTCTTTTTATAGCCACATATGGCGCAGTCGGAAATTGGAAAAAATCATGCGAACTAATTAGGCTATAAACTTTGTAATTTAAATTTAATTATTGGAGAGATACAGACATATAAAAAAAGTGATTTGGCCTATAACCGCTAAGCTATTACAGGAAAACCCTTTAGAATATCTCATTGGAGATAATAGCCTCCCGTAAAATAGGTTAAGTGAAATAATAAATTTATTTTGAATAATTCAAACCCAAAAAAAATGTCAGAAGAATTAAGCGATTTATTAATGGCGCAAAAGTTGGTCGCGAAAAATTTAAAAATATCAAAGTATATTTCACAGAATAAGGGTAAGTCGTATATCGAAGAATGTAATATCAAAACTGCGCAGTTTGAATAATTAATACAAACAGAGCTAAAAACGTTAGTCAATATGCTTCGGTTAAGATAAAAAGGCCAGGCTTTAACATTTATAAAGCAGATCGAACATACTATAGGTGATAAATACGGTGGACAAATTTTTAACGGCATTTAAAGATAGATTTATCGAAACCAGTTCTACAAATAAATTAAAACACGGAATGGTATACTTTGACCATTCACAAAACGTAAGAGAATATCTTGATAATATACGCATTTCAGTAGAGGCAAAATACGGAAAAGGTTCAGAAGAACTGTAAGAAAAAGTCATACTAAATACCCTTTTGCAAGGGCTACCCCCAAAACTATATAGAATGGTAATATCCAAAAATATTCAGACGTTGGATCTTGCAGTTCAGAAGGTAGGTCGATTGATCTAAGTTGATACGATGGTGGCTAATCACAGTAAAGCAAAAATAAACAGCCTAGGCGAAACAAACGCAAAACTAACCTTCAAGGGTGATCAGGCGTCTCCCAATTTATTTTCAAGGGATAACTCCCCAGTGCCACAAAGAAATAAAACGCAAGAACCCGCTAAGAAGAAAACAGTACGTGTTCAGCCTGTCAAACAAATTAGTTATAAAAATAACCCTACAATCTTTAGATGCTATATTTGCAATCGCTCTGGGCATATCGCAAAAGAGTGCCGTTATGTCCCCAATCGCACACAAAGAATTGCTGTCGGTAGTACGCAAAATTATGTCAACCATTTGTTCGAAAAATTTTTTTTAGCACCAGTGGTGCACTAGGCTATAGCCAGGGAAGATTGCGGCAATCAGTACCTTATAACACGTACCAACCAAATTTTTACAATCCTCCCCCCAATAGACAAATTAATTACCGATTTGAAAACCCAAATACTCTCCAAAGCCAATATAATGCGAGAATGCTATATAGAAATCACGAAAATTTGCCGACGGGAAATGAAAATTTTTCAAGCCGACGGCAAATAGTTAATTGGCCGATGGGAATGAAAATTTTTCAAGCCGACTTAATTGGCAGTCAGCGCCAGCAGCCGGCGCTGCCACAGCTAGAGATTCCACGAACATATCCGAATGTCTATTGCTGGCACCGACGCATAAAATAAATCCTCAGGGAAACGTTTCAGGCCCTTAGAAATATAAATTGGATCCAGAGGGCGCCTAGAATGTTTTATAGGTCCAAACTGATAGTAGTACCGTCCTGTAGTGATAGTAATAACAAGTTACCTATACTTAATGATTATTGTGTAGCAAATGTTTACTTTAAAGCCTTAAGTGACTCTGGTGCTACTGCGAAAATCATAAACTCATGCGTATTTGAAATGTTGCCTCCACATATTAGGCAACAAAGAAATTTTAATAATCCCAATTTAAATAGCGTGACAGGGCATAAATTGGATGCAAGAGGTTCAATTCGCCTAGATGTAAAAAGGGACAATAGAATCTTTCCGACAAATTTTATAATATGCAATAACTTTCCGTATGAAACAATTATCGGCGCAAATTTTTTAAGATCTAATAGAGTACTATTAGACGTGGCTAACGAAATACTTGTCTACCCGGCTAAGGTAGGGGAAGAAATTTCTACCTTAAGAAATCGTAACAGAGGTTACGAAGACAACATAACAGTAAATAAAATTTCTGGCGGTATAATTTCACAATCTTTTGAACCTCATGTCTCGCAAGGAGGACATGGCATATCCAGAAATTTGTTCAATTATTCTGAGAGACATCGCAGAGATGAAGTAAATTTAAATAATAAGTGGATTGAATCTGCGAAAATAAAAATAGGAGATATGCGATAGTATAGGTCAAACGAAATCAAGAAAATATTGTATTTATGGAAAAAAGCAGTGAACCCCAATGCGGTTCAGGCACAGCCAATGCTATCGACGAATAGCGCCAGTCTAAATTTAATAGACAATGAAAATAAAAAATATATTATGGATTCTCAATACGGAAAACAAAAGTCTCTCCCAAAACGATGCAAAGAATTCAAATATCACAGATTATTGAACCAGTGGATAGCAAATCCGAAATATGGCTCGTGATCCCATCAAATGAAATTCCTGAAAATCTGCTATGCGAAGAACAGATCATATCTTACGACAAAGGAGGATGTTTTATTTGGGTAACTAATAAACCCGAAAATGATACAATTACAATAAAAAGGGGACGTGTTTAGTTCAAATCCAAGTTTTATCGGAGAATGATTTAAATAGATGGGAAAATTCTAAAAGAGCCCTAGTTAACGGCATTAAAATCTCAATTAACAAATACCCTCTAACTAAATCGCAATCCTCAAACAAACTTAATATGGATCATATTACGGACTTAGAACTTAAGAAAAAATTATGCGAATTATTATGGAATTTTAAAGATGTATTTTCCGTATAGCGCACCAGTGATCTTGGTACCAAAAAAGAATGGTGATCAAAGACTTGTAGTAGATTACAGGGCCCTTAACAATTAAATAGTTAGCGATAAATTTTTTCTACCGAGAATAGATGAAATTCTTGACTCTATTTCAAGGAAAAACAAAATTTTTACTTCTTTCGATCTTACACAAGGCTACCATCAAGTGAAAATAGCCGAAAAAGATGAAACTGCGTTTTCAACAGCTGAATGTGGTTCATATGAATACTTAAGAGTACCTTTTGGACTTAAAACAAGTTCAAGCGCGCAATGTAGACCCTTATTACACCTATTAAGAGGATTAAAGAATATCATTCATTTTGTTGATGATGTCATATGCCTGGGAGAAAACGCTGAACAGCACTTAGCAACATTAGCTAAGATGTTGGTGAAGTTCAGACAGGGCAATTTAAAATGCCGGCCCGAAAAAGTAAATTTATTTCAACCTAAAATTAAATTTTTAGGAGTAGTGGTGACGCAAGGAAAGATATCCCCAGACCCTGATAAAATAAAATTTGTTTAAAACCTCAAGCCCCCAAGAACTATGAAAGAATTAAGAGGAATTTTAGGTCTTACTGGCTACTTTTGAAAATTCTTGCGCAATTGCGCCAAAATTGCGAAACCCCTCACGGAATTAACTAAAGGGAACTACAAAAATATTACCTGGTCCCAGGAAGCTCAAACTTCCTTAGACCGTCTAAAAAAGGCACTCACTTCTGAACCAATATTATCACTTCCTGATTTCGAAAACGGACAATTTGTGGTCACAACCGATGCTAGTTCAAAGGGTATTGGCGCTATTGTTTTGCAAATAATCCCGGCAGAAAACCGCAATCCTCTAGAGGGAACGCCTAACCAAAAAAAATAGAAAAAGTTATATGCTAATCGAGTAGAACCTTGTCAAAAGGCGAAAGTAGTTATTCCGCCACAAACTTAGAATTATTATCTATAATCCACCACTTGGACAAATTTAGACACTATTTAATCGGAAGAAAATTTATACTACGATCAGACCATAAAAGCTTGCAGTATCTGCGCACATTTAAAAACCCCACGGAAATACTAGCTAGATGGATTATTAAAATACAAGACCTAGATTACGAATTTGAATATTTAAAGGGTAAACAAAATGCAGTTTGTGACTTTTTGAATAGATACCCAGAAAATATTCCATCGGAAGCTGAAGAAAACGAAGCTAACACCATCAATAATAAGAGCAAAAATAAATGTAAGAAAAACAAAGTCAAAGACACAGTAAAAGAAAATAAGGTTAACTAGTGTACCCTGTCCTTGGAAAATATAAAAAGAAAGCAAAAAAGGACGAAATGTGTTCACCGCTTATTAATTATTTTGTGAATGATGATGCGTTACCAGACAAATTCAAAACTCTTAGAAAAGAGATGGATAATTTTTACTATGATCTTCATGAAGAAATACTAAATACTGTAGAATCGTGACCGCTGATACAAATAGAAACCAAACATCAATAATGCCTGTGTTACCCCAACTTAATAACACCTGCATTTGAATATTTTCATTCAGATATAGGTGGACACTTAGGAGTAACGAAAACTTTCCATAAATTAAAACAATATATTTACGTGCCGTCGGGAGTAACAAAACTCAAGGAATTTGTAAGTACATGCAAAGCGTGTAATTTAAGAAAAAAAAACAAACTTATCCTAATCCTCCAATGGGAAGAGTCCCGGTAGCGATATTCCCCTTCGATATTGTCTCATTTGACTTATATGGAACAAGTGGAGGCTTGTCTGTTTCCAACAGAGGCCATACTTGTATTCTTTCAGTTATAGATCACTTTTCTGGATTTACCTTTGCAAAGGCATTAAAAAGTCAAGGCCCTTACGCCACAATTAAGGCGTTAGTGAAATTATTTTTAAAATTTGGCATTCCAAATAAGGGTTTAAGTGACAACGGAAGCAATTTTGTTTCAAAAGTAACAAAAAACTTAATGAGTTTTCTTAACATAGAGAAATTGGTGACATCACCATATCACCCACAAGCTAATGGTAAAATAGAAAATAGGCATAAAATATTTTCGAATGTATTAAGCATTTATACAAAAGACAACAGGAACGATTGGGATCAATTCTTACCTTATTTAAATAACGTAATCAATACCGCTTATTCAAAAGAAACCAAAGACAATCCATTTTATTTACTTTTTGGTCGTGATTTTAGAATCCCGTATGATGAGATGATTGAATCTCGAAAGTATTACAATAACTCGGAGGATTACAAACAAGAATTCATAAATAGGATGAGGAAAACTTATAAAATAGTTAGGCAAGAGTTGGAAAAATGTAAAATAAACCAAGAGCTAAGAAACCAACCCAAAGTCAAGGGGGAGTATAGATTTCAAAATATGAGACTGCGTCTACCTAAGGAACGAGGCAAAAACGGAAGGCAAAAAACTTTCCAACAAATATTCTGGACCGTACAGAATAGTCAAAAAGTACGATAACGATTATACTTTTAAAATTATAGCCGAATAAAAAGAGCCAAATTTCCAGAGAGATGGGTATCACGTCCCTCTACTGATTCGTCAGATGCGGAAAATGAGCCCCCTAAATCAAGATTGGCAGATCTAAAACCCTTTAATTTCAAGCAAGACTATTTCGAGAATGAGAGCGATGAGGAGAACTTTGAAGAATTTTTAGCTATGAAAAATCTAGTGGTTCCCAAGAAAAATTCCCTAATACCAGAGAGAATAAAAACGCCAAAAGATCCAAAAAGTTCATCATCGGAGAGCGAAGGAGAATTAGATTATACGATATCTCCGAAAAAACAAAATTTTCCCTGATAGAATTTGATCCTTTGTCCCCCCAAAAGATTTCCAGACGATATGGTTTCCCCTGCAACACCAATAGAAAGGCCCCTGTCATTGCAGGAAGAATTAAACAGAGCTGTAGAAACTCCGGGTATTGCTATAAAGAAAACTCCTCCCAAAGATTAAACTAAAACAAATCTGCGAGAAGCTATGGATTTAATAAATTTCTCAATAAAAAAGAATCAAAGTACATTGCCTAAAAATCGAACTCCCGAGAATGACCAGCAAGGACAATATCATGATATAACTGTGTCCAAGGTCAAACCTAAACAGTGGACTTCATTGAGAGAAACACTATTGCAAAGAATGTCCCATCCCCCTGAAGACATGGCATTTAAGAAATAGAAGAGCCCCGCAAAAAATCTTGATTACTCTCAGAGCTGCCAAGAATATTTAAAATCATCTGATCTCAAAGCTCGAAGTGATAATTCGGAAAATCAGACCTCTGATTCGAGAGGAGTCGAAATTTACGAAAGAAGGGCAGGTGATACCTCAAAAAGTGCCACCTCTAAAAGTTCTAATGTGGATTCGTCGGAAACCAGTTCCGAAGAGTCTGACGGCGAATCAGACCATATAGTAGTTAAAGAAATAGGGAAATCAAAACCGACTTCAGCAGCTGCCCACGCGAAGTAAACAAAACTAAAAGGGCAAAAATTTTTTAGAAAACAATAAAAAAAGTTTTATCTAATCTCGTTAGCAAAACCTAAAAGAAAAAACCGCAATAAACAGAAAAAAAAGTAACGACACAGTCAGGTAGAACGGTTAAGAAACCGGACATATCTGACACAAAAATACAAAAAAAAAGATTTTAATGGACAGGAGTCATAAATAAATAGTAATTTAAAAACTTTTAATTTACGAGTAAAAATTAAACAATTATAAAAATGCTGTAGATACATTTTTTTCAAAATATGTCAGTTCCAGAAAACAAATTCTAATTAAAAAGTAGCACTGCACAGGATTAATTCGAATAATTTCCTTTGATATAAAAAGTCTACCTGTACCATTCTAGTACGATTTATCCAGTCTAACTGAAAGAAGCCGTAATAGGAAGTACTAAGCAAGAAATATTCATACACCTTAGAAATGATCATTGGTTATTTTCTGTTCCAAGAGAAACTGTTGGAACTATGTCTTGTTACAATAATACAGAAAGAATAGACCCAAACTACAAAACAGAATTACTGTTACAAGATGGGGGTACAATAACCATAAAACAAGGATATCGACTTGTAACTAGAGAGTCCACTGTTCAAACACCGTTAATTACCGCAAGCACAAATATAATAAGTCCTAAAATTTTAAATTTTAAGGCAATTAACCTGTCATACACTATTTCAAACATAGAGAGTGAGGAAATGAAAACCTCAATATGGTCCAAAATAGAAAATAATCAAGGGACCTTACCGCTTACAAAAATGAGAGAAGCATTAGACTCCCAGATCCCCCTATTTACAAACGCCGACCAGAGATTAAATTATGTGGATAATAGATACGGATTATTCTCAACCAATTGCTGGTGGAACATACTACAGACAGTATGTGTTGTGTCCGTAATTTCCCTGACCAGGAGATTCTTACTGACTTATAATTATATAAAAATCCTGAGACTAAGAAACCGAAAACCAAGAGAAGAACACGGGGAAACAGCTGAAATGCAGAGTTTAAACCTGGAACCCAATGAGAACGTCAAAGCCAAGAAATAGGGAAGACATTAGAAAACGAGTGGGTATAGAAGTCTCCACTCGTCCTTGCTATGACTTGCTCCCTCATTGTAGTGTCGTTTACGTAAAACCGTGCGGTTACGACGCTCCAACATGCGTTTCTTGAACAGCACGGACGTGCATGAACAATGAAGGCATGAAAAATGTCGTAAACTGAGACCTCAAATTTAACAATGTAGGGTAACTTTTATTTAAGGGATTATTTAAAATCTAATCGGGAATTAAATAAGTATTGAAGAATTAAATAAGCCTTGTATCGTTGTTTCCTTTCTCAAAACAAATTTGAAGACATCTCTGTTTTAGATAATGGGAATCATATGTATATGAAACCAACATGATAAAAATGTCGTTTTATTAAAGCCAATATTCATGTAGTAATGTTAGCGCATCTATTTAAGGTTGTCTTGTAGGGTTACATTCAACCCAAAATGCACCTAATCGCACTGTTTTTTATGTATTATGACTCCTTGATTTTAAAGAACGTGTGATTCTGCCTTGTTATTTTTATTACAGGAAGTGGATTGACATATTGGATATCGATCATTACAATGAGTTGTCCAGTGCAGATACAACCTAGTAGCATCTATTTTCATCATACCTCAACCAACGAAGAGTACTCACCATAAACTCCAGACAACTTTCATCCTAGCTTCGTTTACGAAAATTACAGTTACCTTTTGATCGTTGTTTCCTCGATCATGAACCATATTACGTATCAGGTAACATTATATTTGAATCTCAGTATCCAATACATTATCGAACTATATAATCACATAAGTCCTGAGAGCCCCGTCGACCAGTACAAGACATAAGTACATAAATATCGCCTTTGATAATCATTATGGACCCATATACCATATGACAGTATAGTTATGATATTCGATGACCCCAAAAATTATTTATGTGTCACAAACTCACGCGTCGAATCCCTTTCGACCATCTCTCGGAATCCATCCTAGCCCCTCTATGTGAAACGTTCCTATTTCTGTTATCCTCTAAATATTACGAGATAATTTCTGAAAAATGGACCTGGAAACCAACCGTTGAATTACAGAAACTAAAATTAACCCTAGTGATTAACCCCTTAGCGACAATATACTCCTTGCGCATGTTAAACACAATATGTTGAGGGAGGCACCAAAGTTTGATGTCGACCATTTCTAAATCCAAACTTCAATTCCCTTGTGATTAACTTAGGAATCACCGCAAAGGTTAATAGACGCAAGCCAGGCACAAACAATTTTATAAGAGAACTGTGATCCCTAAGTGCACGAATGAGCAATTTTATACGAGAAATACATTCTTTATGTGCTTTAAAATATCCCAAAAATGATATGCCGAGAAGAAAATGAACGCAATCCCAGTGTTCAACCCCTTAATGATAAGGCACCATATGAACTATCAAAAATCAGGTGAGAATGAACTCTGATAGCATATTCCCACACCTGTAGTTAGAAGTATCATTTCCCATTTGACAATTAAAGAAAGCTTGTCGTGTGAACAGAACCATGCTTGAACCGTTCCATGAAGAATCTATATTGTAAGTGCATTAAAAATTTTGCAAAGACGAAAGGAGTGAAGGACCATAATTTACAACAGAAGGATTGAGTACGCTAAAGAGACACGAAGGTGATGAATAGGTGTGAGTTTACATACGTTACATGTTAATAACTTTGATAACTCAAAAATTCGAATATCCTATCAGTAATGTTACATAGCAAACATCCCTAGTGAAAGTGTTCAAATGTTACCAGTGAACATGGTAAACCCAATATCGTGTGTTTTAAATCGTTCTTATATGTAGTGTTAGATGTTCAGACAGAGTTATTTGTAGCGTTTTCTTACTATTCATTTAATGTAGCTTATATAAGAAGCAGTGTGCCCTATAGTCAGTAAAGTAAAAAAAAATTTGTAAAAGGTGAATTCTCAAAATTTTTATGTAAAGGTAGAATAGCCTCAAACTTGTTGGAAATATAAAAAATCATCAATGTTAGATGTAGAAAAAAAATCTTTACTATAGTAGCTAGGCTAGAACCATGAATAATCTTAGTCCGGTAGATTAATTTTAGATAGGGATGTATAATAAAATAAGAAAAGTAATAGAGAAAATATTAAGCACTCCTGATTAATCTTATATAAAAGTATAAAATAATACAGTGTAAATTAAAATTACGTAGGACAAATAGTAAACAAATCTCGAATATTTCAAAAGCCCAAGGGCAAGCAAGTCCTAATGACGGGACGTCATTAAATAATGGGAAGGGTAATATGTACCGTAAGTAAAATGTGATATATTTAAAATACAAAAAATAAAATTTCTTTTTCTAAACACAATTCTGACAGAAATTAAACGTCCCCTAATTGAGTTCAAATACCGTTCCCAAGAGTCCAAATTCTTAATCAGCAAAAAGCGAAATTGCATTTTAGCTTTAGTCAAACAATGACGCTAGAAAGTTTTGAATTTTGCTAAGATCTTCGTCAACACAAAAAATGGTAAATACAATGTTTTGCGGGAAATCTAAGTTATATGAGTGTCGGAACGCTGGAATCATCAGAAACGTTTAAAACAAAATTATTGGACGAATAGTCCACATAATGAATGTATGTTGGCAAGCATAATTACTAAATAGCGGCCACCACCACAGGACTTGGGCAAATCATGAAAAAAGCTAGTAATGCGCAGGAGTTTTATTTGCGTGATATAGTGAAAAAAACTGTCAATTATCCTTGCCTTTGTCGTTGTCATTTGGAGTGAAGCACTGTTGTACACCTAAATATGTAAGTCTCAATAAAACCATTGCTTTTCTATTTGTGTTTATTTTATTTTATATGTCTGTATCTAGTCACACGACAGGTAATTAGTTCGTATGCCTCCAAGGTATCGCTCCCAGGGATCTGATTTCTACATAACATTAGAGGTAATTGACGAGAAGATAACTCGAGGAAGCGAAGTCACGCTCCCGGATTGATAGTTGGAGGATTTCTAACCTACCACAATTCTGTATTTTATTTTCTCGCTTTCAGCGAGTGGCGCGATCGGTATGCCGCTTTAAATCATAATATTACATATGGCACAGTCCTTAGCGCTATAAGTGGCGCTATCAGTGAACTTATAAGGTGTAAGTTCACAGCCTTAAATCATAATATTACATTTGACGCGGTCAATCTTTATTACCACAATCAAGGACAGTACCCTTCTTTTTATAGCCACAGACATGCCTAATCTTGCCCCGGACATGCCTAATCTTGCTTGGGCAAGAATTTTGCCTAGAAACAGGTCAAAGAAGGTAGAAACTTTTCTAGTATATGGACCAAATTCCAAGTAGTTGAAACATCTGGGAATTTTACCTACCATTGCGACACCTGATCGTGCCATATCTTGCCTGGGCGAAAATTTCACCTAGAAACATGTGCGAGGGGCTTGGAACTTTACTTATTATTAAAACTTGTGTTTTACATGGACCACATTCCGAAAAGCTGAAACACCTGCGAAGTTTACCTAAAATTGTGACACCTGGTCGTGCCAAATCTTCCCTGGGCAGGAAGTCTGCCTAAAATTGTGACACCTGGTGGCCAAAACAGGAAATCACCGTTAAACATTCTTCTAGAGCTTATTGAAGAAAGGAGTAGTCCCTAGAGATGTCATAGAACCTGAAATAGCCCACTACTAGTATCTTTGAACTAAATGTTATGAGACTCAACTCAAATGCAATGTCAATGATTGCTATGGTTAAAAATTTAAAGTATTTTTGTTACTCTCTTGGTTTTTAATAATCTTTTTAAGGCGTAAATCGATCTTTTTTTTTATCGAATAAAGCGTAAACAGATGTAGCACACGCTGTTATTTTCATCTTTCCAGGGTAAATCTGTAGTTCCTCAGAATGAGGACTCACACTATGAGTTTCAAAGTACAAAGCAATATTCTCTTGTTAAGAATTGATGTGATCAAATTCTCTTGCTGGGACAAAGTTACTACCTTGTCTTTGAGTTATACAAACCTCTCATCTTGTATTCCAGGCCTTGCCCCTTTGGTTCAAGTATGATCCAGTTCAGAAGGAATCGACAAGACATTTTCTTCATAATTATGCAGCCAGCTGCTGTTTTTATGATATTAATTACTGGTTATGCTTCTCCAGTAAGAGCAGAAGACATGGATCTCGTAGACTTGGAATTCCTTGAGCCAGGAAAATCCCACGAAGACAGAAAACTGCCGACGTAAGTTTTTTCCATATCACTAAAGAAATTCGACTTTCCTTAACTTTTTTTTTGACAAAAGTAAGTGTTAATACTGAAATATACTTTAAAATCATACTAGAGAAAAACTTACAATAAAGATTCAAATGTATTTATCATATTTAATGATATGCAAAATATGAACGGTCAGTGAATCTGATTTTTTCAAAGTCAGTACTGGCAATTTTCTTCGGTTATAATATGAAGTGTTGTTTTAACACAACAATGATCGATTGATATAATAATTTTTTGAATTTACCTGAGAGCTTTCTTTGCGTACACAATACACTTTAATTCTGGCCAGCATATGGTGATTCTAGGCTTTGTGAAGATGGTGATTCTAGGCTCACAAACATTAAGGCAGAAAAGTCCAAACATATAAAAAGAACTACATTCTTAGAAATTCGGGAAAAATTAGCTGTTTGTTATTTTGTATTAAATAAAAAAAACAAGTTTTTTGCAAAGAACTGGAAGTCGTCCTCCTTGTACCCTATTTATGGTTATAAAGACCAGATATTAGAAAACAGATATTCAAGCTAAAAGAAACAAATATTAAAGTTAATAATAAACGAAACTAATAATGAACTTATAATACACCAAAAATAAAACTGTTATTCACTTCAAATTCAAAATGAAGAGAAGTTACTGAATACATGAACTGGGAGGTCGTCAGCATTGCACCCCAATTATAGCACAAAATTCACTCGTGCTTTATTGAAAGCAATGTATATTTTAAGCGATTTCAAAGCGAAAGCAAAATAAAAAAGAATGGAAGTCTTGTCAAAAAAAGTCAAGGCCGTATCCAGAGTGAAGGGTTTACCGGGCTTCAGCTCATCCCCTCTCGCCCAAAGGCTAAATTCAACTCGTAAACCAGCTACAAAATTTTCGTATATTTTCTTTCTGTAATATTGGTAAAGTGATTTTAAGGTATTACGGTGAAGTTGTAGTTGATGCCTTATTTCTCCCTTTATAGGGGAGACATTTGTGGTCCTAAGGTAAATAAACTTAGGTAGCGTGTCTTAGGCTTGACTTGACTAATCTGGCGTACCAGCTGGGATTATACCAACATAAAAGCAGCCACAAGAACAAGGAATTCTATAAATATCACTACCCAGAATTGGGCTGGTATTATCTTTGCCGTTGTTAAAAAAAAGTTCTGTGTAATATTTGAATTCTTAAAGGCGACATTAAGTTTATTTTTTTTAAGGATTCTTTTCAATTTGTCACTCAATTTGGGAATGTAGAGTAGAACAGTGAAAAGTTTCTTATCGTCCACCAATGGGACGGCATCTGTTGGGGTTTGTGGATTTGATGCATTCTTTTCTGCCTTTTTTGTCTTTTGTCTATAATGGTCTCAAGTATTTTTATAGGGTAACCATTGCAAAATAAAATGTCCTTAATACAGTTCAATTCTGAGTCTATGTGAGGCTCTGAGCATATTCTTATTTCTCGGTCAACCAAAGAAAAAACAACTCCTCTTTTTATGCAGGGAAAGTGGTTGGAGGAAAAATGCAAATACCTATCGTTATGCGTAGGCTTTCTATAAATAGAAAATACAAGGCCAGGAGACTTATTGAAAATTAAAACATCTAGAAAAGGAAGTTTGTGGTTATGTTCTACATCTAAAGTGAACTGAAGGTTAGAGTCCAAAGTTTTTAGATGAGTTAAGAAGGAGTTAAGTGACCCCCTCCATGTTCCCACACAGAAATAACATCACCCACAAACCAACCCCAGAACCGGTGTTTCATAGGAAAATTTTCCAGAGCAGAGATTTCAAGGAATTCCAAATAAAAAGTTGCCAAAAATGGTGAAAGACTTGTACCCATGGGTAAACCCCTAATTTGGGTAAAAAATTGTTTATTATATCGGAAATATGATATTGCAAAGACGGACGAGACGCATAATAGTTTCTATATCCAGTGTTTTGTAGTCTATTTGATCAATATTATCTTCTAATTTCCTTTGAAGAGCCCGTTAACATTTTTTAATGTCGCAAGACGCATACATGGAAATGGCATCGGAACTGGCCAAAATTGTATTTTTTTTTATTTCAATGTCTTTTAATTTTCCAACAAGGTGAACTGAATTTCTTATGTATGAAGTTCGCGTTTGCATAAGTGGGTGAAAAAGTGTTGACAACCATTTCACCAATCTGGCAGTCAGAGAGTTACAAGAGAGTTATAAGTTGGGCGTAGAGGAACTCCATCTTTGTGGATATTTGCAAGCCCGTAAAATTTAGGAGCTGAAAAACCTTTAGGATAAAATAATTTATACATTTGTGGAGTAATAAGTCTTTCAGTTTGCAAAATTCCTAGCTCCTTTCGTACTAAACGGGCGAAGTTATCGGTGGGGTATGAATCTATGGGCTTGTAAGTATGGGTGTCGGATAAAATATCTGTAACTTTTATTATTTTGGTAGAACCCAACAGCAATTGGGGGAGAGGTTATCTGAACATAAGTCCTCAATCGACAAGGCCATGAGGTTACGCCAAAGGCCTGAAGGTTTTGATTCCGCCTTGGCGCAATATTTGTACGAGAGTCCACACCATTTCATTTTGTTTGACGAAACCTTCATCGGTGCCCCCGTTAAAGGTCTCACGCAGGTTTTCAGGGAGGCAGTTGAAATTAAAAAGCACATTCACCAAAAGGTAGCTCCAATAGGGACACTGGAGAAATTTTTCTAAGTCCCATTTATGACAAAATTATTAACTCTGATTGTTTTTACATACATCCACAAAGTTATATTCTGCAATCGAATAGAGTCTCCGATAATAGTCAAACTGGAAAGCGATCAGCCTTTAAGAGTGTTTTACGCAAAATGAAATTTTGAAATGCCATTTAGACTTGTATTTTTTATTTAGTTACCCTTTCACCGTTACTAGGAAAGGGTCGTCCAATTTTAGTTTGGTATTTTTATTTTAAGGTTTGGTTTTATATTTTTATCAGTTTTATTCTGCACTGAGCACGGTCAAGCGGAGGTCTTGACCGAAATATTTGCATAATTTTTCAATTTTTTCACTGGCTGTTAATTGTCCTCGTTTTCTTCCTTTCTTCGCGATTTTTTGTTTTATAATAAGTTTATCAGCCAACTAAAGCAGTTTGAACTAAATGATAGCCCAAAAGGCATACTTTTGAATATGAACATTCTTCCATTGTTTAAGATTACTGTTGCCTTGTGCTTTGTTTCTGGGTCTGAGGCTATTTGCTAATACCCTCCTATTAGGTAAAAACTAGTGTAGTATTTCGAATCTCCCAGCGAATCTAATATCGTATCAATTCTTGGCAATTTCATAACAACATGCATTTAGCGCTCTAAAATCTATGGATAATCCTCCAGGTATTGTCTATTTTCCTGACTATTACCAATGGAAAACACCACTTGCTAAAACTGTCTTTAATTGTACCCTGTTCTTCCATTTCTCTCATTTGGTCATCTAGCCATGGTTTTAAATGATAAGGTATTTTATATGGTGATTTTTTAATTGGAGGGCCCTGTGTTGGTATTTTGTGCGTGATTAAGAGAGTTAATCCGAAATCCACTTTGTGTCTTCCAAATTTCCATCTAAAGTCCCAAAGAATATTTCCCATCTGGGTGTTTATATTCTCCTGTAAATTTACTAAATTAAACTGTTTAAAAAACTAAGTTTTTGTTATTCCATGCTTTTCTTCCGGTTGTGGTTTTGACGACATTTGCTCGTGACTAATAAAATTTATGCCTAATTCTGAGCTGGTTAGTGATTTTATGTCTGTATTTGAAATCTTTTCTGCCGATCCTAACGCTACTTGTTTTAGCTTTACTTTATCATTGCTTAAATTTGATAATTTTAAATATGTGATACCATTCTCAATTTTAATAATTTGGTTTTCCACGAAAACTGCGAGATATTCTTCGAGGGTGTATCCCCCTATTATGACATACATTGTTTTGTTCGTTTCCCGCTTTGTATTTGATGTCGCTAAAATTTGAGTTCTCGTCCCCCTTCTATTGTGATTTTCCCGTTCAATTTCAGACCTTTAGTGTTGTTTACCGTTTGAGTTCTGGGCCTAAATTCAGGAATGTTATTTGGTGCTTGCCAGGTATTATTTGATTCCTTCCTTCTTAAATTCCACCCCCCCGTGCTTCGAATTTGTGTATTGTTTTGTATCTTGGGCCTTCCTTATGCATTCTATGCCAACAATCTGCTGCATAGTGATGCGGTTTGCCATAATAATAGCAATTAAATCTTTTCCTATATTGCTTGGTGATTTGTCCTCCTGCATGGGATCCATAGCTAGTTCTGTATATTCTTGACCTGTCACTATTTGCTCAATTATTTTCCTCGGAAAGAGGTGGTGGCTGCCCATAAGACTTGGTATTCCAAGTCGTTAAGGATCTAATACCATAGGATTGCTCCTCAAATGGGGAGGGGTCAGTCCAAGGTGGGAGATTTTGGCCTTCCTCACGCCTTTCTGGTTCGTGATTTGGCTCCCCAAAGCTCACACGCTTTTGCCCCCTTCCATAGTTTAGATTTTCTTGGTTTCCTGTGCTATTTTTTTTACATCTTGTCAAACATTTTTATGGCCCTATCAATTTTTACCTCTGTTTCTACTAGGATTATAGCCTGCTCTAGATTTTCTGGTTTCCGTGATAATATTTAGCCTTAATAGTTTTTTGGTAACCCTTGCGTAAAAGTATGTAATTGTACTGTCTATACTGTCTCGTCACTTCCACCTTTCTCTAAGTATAAGCATACAGACCGACAAATTTTGTCTGCATATTCCCTAATACTAGTTGAGGCATTGAATGTCACTACCTCTGTTCTTCGCTTCTCGGAAACACTCGTTTCTATGAACATTTTTTAAAAAGATTCGATTGGAGTTTTAATGTCCTTGGGCTCTTTTTCCTTAATTGTCTCAAAGACTTTCAGGGTGCTTCCCTTTAATCTTGCTGAAACGCATTGTTCTTTAACCTTATCGTTAAACGACTCAGTTAATTCGTCGAAAATTTTCACTTTTTCGATACACTCATCGATATCTGAAATTCCGGCGTATTTTGGTATAATTTTGGTAATTTCAAGTACCGTTGATAGGAAAACCATGTTTCATCTGGTAAAGCCATTTTACATATACAATTTGTATTTAGTCCTCTCGACCCAGTTTTTCCAACGGCCACCAGCTGTGGTAAAGGGATTTTATGGTTGTACAGTGAAGTTGTCGTTGAAATCTTTATTACTGCTTTTATAGGGGAGATAATTATGGTCCTAAGATAAATATATGTTGGTAGCGTGCCTTAGGCTGTGACCTGAGTAATCGGGCGTACCAGCTGGGGTTATTCAAGGGACTAAAATAAGATTGAAGAGAGGTTGTCCATAAAATAATACTTTTTTTTCAGCTAATACACAACGGTACAAAATCTGGCTATAAAGAGGCCGCTGGTATTAGTTGTCTCAGGGAATCAAGAATGATAAGAACACTATGGTATGATTTTGCATTGTTGCGTTCCAAGCATGGGTTCAAATAATCGACTCTTACAAACACTGTCAGGAACCTTCAAATATGCAAACTTATGTTTGAAGTCCCTTTACGATCAATGATTACGATAGTTTTTTGGGTAGAGTAGGCTTATGCATTATTCTACTGGAACTAAACAGTATTGACTTCAAGACGAAAAATTTGTCTATGTAGAACTTCTTCTACGGCCTGAATCATGCCATTGGGAAAACCCACTTTGCCGGAGAGCATGCTAGCAGGCCAAAACATCAAAGGTTCTCAGTTCAATTCAGTTGAAATTTGCCTTGTCTAGTGGACTAACAGTTAGCTTCCTAACCTTAAGATGTTTTATATGCACTTTGAAGAATCAAAAGTTTTTCCAGCCCCTGAGTATCGTAGATTAAAATTTTTCCTGCTGTTTATATAAGATCTAGTGGATGGAGCCTACCTGGCGAGAGAAGAGGATTCTCTGCTCATAGAATGTTAATACCCATACCACCGTAAAATGAACAGAAAAATCTTCTTTGAGATTTTGACAGTAAATGATTGAGCGTTGCTACCAGAAGGTTTAACCACCACAAGGACATTTCAGCTTAAAAATGAAAAAAAATTCTTTGGTTTCTTATTTTATTTGGACTACAAAAATTTGATCTTGAGCTAAAGGGTTAAGCCCTGATACATTTTTGTATCCACTTGGGTTTAATATTCTATAGTAAATAAAAACAAACTAAATATGATATTATAATTTTTACCAACTTTTCCTACTGAATCTCCCCGATTAGACTTGATTCTTCTTAAAAGTTTTTTTTTTAGCTCAGATGCTTTAAGACCAAACTTTCAATTATTAACTTGGTTTCTCATTTTCAGATTTGCTGAAACAGAGTCTGACAAAAAAATCCTTGATCAAATACTAAGCAAAGAGAGATATGACAATCGCGTAATTCCACCTAGCGCAGGTAATTATGGATTTAATTAGTTTTGTTTATAAATATATCGAAAAAAACTATTTCATAGTTATCAACATAGACATAATCAAACTGATAAGGACTTTTTTCAACTTCAGTTTCAAGTTCAGATTCAGATGCTGAGATTTCAAAAGAAACAAAAACTATAGATAAAACTTTTCATAATACCTAAATGTTTTTAATGGAAAATAGTGTTTTAACCGTCAAAACTGACATGCCTGAGCGATTTCTGCTGTGAAATACACGAAATACGTTACATCCAGAAAGAACATGATGCTTTTCTTAAGATGCTTTTCTTAATACACAAAACGAACCATACAACAACATCCATATATTCATACAATAAACATCGAATAGGCACTATACATCAATAAGCGTAATCAACCATACATCAGTACGTAACACCAACCATAAAATAGCATCCATACATCAATACACAACACTATCAATGCAAAAACATACATACATTCATACACATAATCCAATTACATGATTTTGAAGCTTCTAAGAAACTTCCCATTGATTGTAAGAAATTTGTGTTTGATACAGGAATCGAACGGGTGACCCATGATTCCCTAAGATACAAGAATGATCTAGATAATTTTGGAGACCGCACTGCCTTTCCATGACGATAAATAAAAGTTCGAAATGGGACAAAATCCTTTTAATAGACAGTGATGATGATAACAATAACAGAAATTTAAAAAAAAATACTACAAATTTCGGTCACGTATGCAGTGACGGTCATCAGTAGTAAAACTAAACCAAAACAATTTAAAACAATAGTTATATACAAATCAAATATCAAATCAAATAAACAAAATCAAATAAAACTGCATATTGTTTAATTCTCTAATTCTTTTCAAAGCAAAGGCGGAAGCTAGCCTCCTTGACCTTCTTGGATTCGGTTCATTAGCGTTCAATGATAAAACACTTGGACAGAGGTCAACTACATTTGGTGAATT
This sequence comes from Artemia sp. Qi Xiang Cuo, assembly GCF_049724085.1. NCBI lineage: Eukaryota > Metazoa > Arthropoda > Branchiopoda > Anostraca > Artemiidae > Artemia > Artemia sp. Qi Xiang Cuo. The sequence goes on along the minus strand of NC_142802.1, from coordinate 32,629,340 downwards.
TAACTCTACTCTGTCAGATTTTAATAAAATATCATAGATAGAATTTCGTGCAAATTCACTTGTGTCACGATTAAAAGCATTGTTCTTGAATAAGATTTTCTTTATTTCAAGAGTTTCACGAAATTATGATTTTAGAAATGCATTCAATGTATTGTTTCCAGGACATAAACCAACTGATGTTAAGCGTCACAACATCGTAACAAGTTTTTTGCACAATCGATTTATCAATTGGATTTTTGGTAGGTGTTAACAGTGATCTGTTTTGAGGCCTCATTTACCTCATCCTCCTGAGAATATGCATACCACGATGATTTGAGATGGATACTGTACAGATAATTTCTTCTGATGCTTGGGTCCCAAGTCCCCACCCCATCCCTCCAATGGTTTATCTTGTCATTATTACATTCAGTTGATATTTAAAAGGGCATTTTGGATTTTTTTCGTTGAAACATATGACCACATCCCAAAATCCCTCCAATGGTTTATCTTGTCATTACTATATTCTATTGATGTTTCAAAGTACATTTTGGAATTTTTTCGTTGAAAAGTATGACTTGGAATATTTTTGTAGTGTTGTGTCGTGGTTTATCTAGTCAGCGTTATATTATGTTAATTTTTCAAAGTGCATTTTAGAATTTTGTTCACTGAAACATATGACCTGGAATATTTTTGTAGCGTTGTTTCATGGTTTAACTTGTTAGCGTTGCATTCTGTTGATGTGTCAAAGTACATTTTGGAATTTGTTCATAGAAACGTATGAAATGGAATATTTTTGTAGTGTTGTGTTCTGGTTTATCTTGTCAGTGTTACATTCTGTTGATGTATCAATGTACATTTTGGAATTTTTTCGTTTAAACGTATGACATGGAATATTTTTGTAGTGTTTTGTTGTGGTTTATCTTGACAGTTTTACATTCTGTTGATTTTTCAAAGTGCATTTTTGAATTTTTTCGTTGAAACGTATAACATGGAATATTTTTGTAGCTTTGTTTCGTTGTTTATCTTGTCAGTGTTTTATTCTGTTGATGTTTCGAAGTGCATTTTGGAATTTGTTTTGTTGAAACGTATGACATGGTATATTTTTGTAGTGTTGTTTCGTGGTTTTTCTTGTCAGTGTTATATTTTGCTGATTTTTCAAAGACCATTTCGGAATTTTTTGTTGAAATGTACAACATCAAATATGTTTTTAGTGTTGTGTCATTGTTTATCTTGTCAGTGTTACATTCTATTGATGTTTCAAAGTGCAATTTGGAATTTTTCGTTGAAACGTATGACATGGAATGTTTTTGTAGTGTTGTGTTGTGGTTTATCCTGTCAGTGTTACATTCTGTTGATGTTTCTTCTGTGATGAAGTGCATTTTTTTTTGTTGAAAGGTATGACATGGAATATTTTGTAGTTTTGTTTCGTGGTTTATCTTGTCAGGGTTAAATTTGTTTTGATGTTTCAAAGTGTATTTTGGAATTTTTTCGTTGAAACATATGACTAGGAATATTTTTTGGTGTTTTTTTGTGGTCTATCTTTCCAGTGTTACATTCTATTGATGTTTCAAAGTGCATTTTGGAATTTTTCCTTGAAACGTATGACAAGGAATATTTGTGTAGTGTTGTGGTTTATCTTGTCAGTGCTACATTCTGTTGAAGTTTTAAAGTGTATTTTGGAGTTTTTTCGTTGAAACGCATGCGTGCCCTCACGCTTAATGAACCCAAACAAACCTAGCTTAAAAACAGATAATATAATTTAGCCTATGTAATAAGAAAAATTTTATTGTAGGTTGCCCGGGTACAGTAAGTAGGCTGTTACGCTGGATGCACTGGATAAACTGGTTGTTGCAATTTGGGAGCAGTTGGGGGGAGAATTGATTATCCTCTCATTACTCATTTTAAAATTAATTACACTGCTGATTACAAACGAACGACACAATACTACAAAAATATTCCATGTCATGCGTTTCAACGAAAAAATTGCAAAATGCACATTGAAATATAAACAGAATGTATTACTGACAAGATAAACCACGACACAACATTAAAAAATATTCCATGTCATGCGTTTCAACGAAAAAATTACAAAAGTCACTTTCAAACATAAACAGAAAGTAACACTGACAAGATAAACCACGACAAAACACTACAAAAATATTCCAAGTCATAAGTTTCAACTAAAAATTTCCAAAATGCACTTTAAAACATCAACAGATTGTAACAATGGAAAAATAAAGCACTACAGAACACTGCAAAAATATTCCAAGTCATACGTTTCTACGAACAAATTCCAAAATGCATTTTAAAACATAAACAGAATGTAACACTGACAAGATAAACTACAACACAACACTACAAAAATATTCCCTGTCATGCGTTTTAACGAAAAAATTTCAAAATGCACTTTGAAACATAAACAGAATGTAACACTGAGAAGATAAACCACAACACAACACTAAAAAAATATTCTATGGCATAACTTTCAACGAAAAAATTTCTAGATGCACTTTTAAACATCACCAGAATGTAACAATGGCAAGATGAACCACGACACATCTACTACCATCTACTACCCACTATCTTGTTCACCTTATGGACACAATATACAACACTCTCGAAAAACCCAATACCTGGCTCAACGTTATCGCTGTTGACTTGCAAAAATCTTTTGATTTAATCAACTACAATATACTATTATAAAAGCTATCTAATGACTTTCAAGTTGACCCTTATTTAATTAGAATAATTGCGTCTTTTCTCTCTAACACAACGCAAGTCGTGAAATACCTGAATGTATATTCTGATCCCCTCCCAATTTATAATGGTGCACCCCAAGGAACCCTCTTAGGTCCAATGTTATTTCTTACAATGATAAACAACCTTGGTGTTTATTTCCCGGATAGATGGAAATTCGTTGATGATCTAACTGTCTTAGAGACATGTTCCGAAAATTCCAAAAGCAACCCAATGTACATCTTGGAATCGATATCAGCCGAAGATCTTACTGATGATATGAAAGTCAACCCTTTAAAGTCAACTGTTCTTACTATTAATTTCCTTAAAACTCTTCCTTCTTTCTCCTGTCCAATCCCCCCTGAAATGTCCGTTACCACTATGAAATTACTGTGCGTTATCATCTCTAGCAACTTAAAATGGGATTGTCATTTTAATGACATTTTAAAACGTGCAAATACCGCATTTTCCCTCCTTAAACTCCTTAAAAAAATTAAATACCCTAAATCGCACTGTTTAAGGATTTTCCTGTCATTTGTACGCCCAACCCTTGATTACGCCTGTCCTGTTTGGCATCCTGGCATTTCCATTGAATTTTCAGACAGAATAGAAGCAGTACAAAAAAGGTGCCTAAGAATTATCTTCAATGAGGGTAAAGTACCTTATATATCCCTTCTTAGGAGAGCTAATCTTGTCTCCCTTTCGGAAAGGAGAAAAGACATGAACGCGAATTTTGCTAACAAAGCTCTTCATCACCTTCGAGCCAATCCTCTTGTCTCCGGTTCCCCGTTCCCTCTTCAACCCCGCCTCTAACGGGGTGTTTCCACAAAAATCCTCTGGTGTAGCCCCCTCCGAGGGATCCCGCACATATATATAAGTCATGTTCTACCTTTCCTAGTTGACATTTTTAACCACTGAATCTCCGCTGCCTCCCCCCCCCCGCACGCACCCTTTACCTCATAGTTATTAATTTTAATGCCCATTTTGCAAATTTGGAGGTTTTATATTCATGTTTGTTAGTCACCAACTAACTTATCTTTTTGTTTTAATTTTACTTTAACCCCTTGTTAATTTTACGAGTTTTTTTTTGTTTTGTTTTTTTTGGGCATTTTTGCTGACTTGACATTGGCCTACTAATTTTATGAGTTTGGGCTTTTGATAGCCATTTTTCAGCAATAAATCTTATCTTATCTTACACAACACTACAAAAATATTCCATGTCATACGTTTCTACAAACAAATTCCAAAATGCACTTTGAAACAAAAACAGAACGTAACACTGACAGGATAAACCACAACACGAGCCTACAAAAATATTCCATGTCATGCGTTTCAAAGAAAAAATTGCAAAATGCACTTTGAAACATAAACATAATGTAACACTGACAAGATAAACCACATCACAACACTAAAAAAATATTCCATGGCATAAGTTTCAACGAAAAAATTCCAAAAAGCACATTGAAACATCAACAGAATATAACATTGGTAAGATAAACCACGACAAAACGCTACAAAAATATTCCATGTCATGCGGTTCAACGAAAAAATTGCAAAATGCACTTTCAAACATCAACAGAATGTAACAATGACAAGATAAACCACAACACAACACTACAAAAATATTCCAAGTCATACGTTTCAACGAAAAAATTGCAAAATGGACTTTGAAACATAAACATAATGTAACACTGACAAGATAAACAACAACACAACCATACAAAAAAATTCCATGTAATGTGTTTCAACAAAAAAAATGAATAAATGCACTTTGAAAGATCAACAGAATGTAACATTGACAAGATAAACCAAAACAAAATACTACAAAAATATTCCCAGGCACATGTTTCAACGAAAAAATTTCAAAATGCACTTTGAAACATCAACAGAATATAGCATTGACAAGATAAACCACAAAACAACACTACAAAAATATTCCATGTCATAAGTTTGAACGAGAAAATTCCATAATGCACTTTGAAACATAAACAGAATTTAACACTGACAAGATAGACCACAACACAACACTACAAAAATATTCCATGTCATATGTTTCTACGAACAAATTCCGAAATGTACTTTGAAACATCAACATAATGTAACACTGACAAGATAGACCACTAGACAACACCACAAAAATATTCCAGGTCATATTCTTCAACGAAAAAATTCGAAAATGCAATTTGAAACATCAATTAAATGTAACACTGACACGATAAACCACGACACAACACTACAAAAATATTCATATCATACGTTTAAACGAAAAAATTCCAAAATGCATCTTGAAACATCAACAAAATGTAACACTGACAAGATAAACCAGAACACAACACTACAAAAATATTCCATGTCATACGTTTCAACGAACAAATCCCAAACTGTACCTTGAAACATCAACAGAATGTAACACTAAGAACATAAACCATGAGACAACACCACAAATATATTCCAGGTCATACGTTTCAGCGAAATAATTCCAAAATGCAATTTGAAACTTCAACAGAATGTAACACTGACAAGATAAACCACGACACAACACTACAAAAAATATTCCTTGTCATATGGTCCACCGAAAACAATTCCAAAATGTACTTTGAAACATCCAAAGGATGTAACATTGACAAGATAAACCAAGACAAAGCACTACAAAATTATTCCATGTCATACGTTCCAACGAAAAAAATTCCAAAATCCACTTTGAAACATCAACAGAATGTAACAATAGCAAGATCAATGACGACACAACACTAAAAAAATATTCTATGTCATACGTTTCAACAAAAAAGTTCCAAAATGCACTTTGAATCATCAACAGAGTGTGACGCTCACAAGATAAACCACGACCTAACACTACAAAAATATTCCAGGTCATAAGTTTCTACGAACAAATTCCAAAATGCACTTTGAAACATCAACTGAATGTAACACTGACAAGATAAACCATGACACAACGTACAAAAATATTCCATGTCGTACGTTTCAACGAAAAAAATTCCCCAATGCACTTTGAAAAATCAACAGAATATAGCACTAACATGATAAACCATTGATTGAGACAAGATAACCCCCTAAAGCTATAGAACCTTAATGAAAATCACACCATGAGATTCAGCGTATCAGAAAACCCTACTGTCGAGGTTTCAAGTTCCTGTCTGCAAAAATGTGGAATATTGTATTTTTTGCCAGAAGAAAGATCACGGATACGTCTATATTTATTTTTGTTTTTTTTTGTTTCAGAGATGATCGTATTGACACAGTGGTCCTGGAATATCGTGGGAGGGCTCATTGGAACGGAAATTAAAAGTTATAATGCACTTTTTAAGTGACCAAAAAAAACGGAGGGCAGCTAGGCCCCCTCCCACCCTCATTTTTACCGAAAGTCTTCCGATCAAAATTTTGAAATAGCCATTTTGTTCAGCATGGTCTAAAATATGATAACTATGTCCTTTAGCATGACTTAATTCCCCGAAGTCCCTTGGGAGAGGGCTGAAAGTTATGAACTTTACCCTTTGTTAACATATAGTATTGGTTATTGGGAAGTATATAGACGTTTTCAGGGGGATTTTTTCTGGCAGAGGGGGGGAGAGGGGTGGATGGGCTGGGGGTTATTATGGAGGATGTTTACATGAAGGAAGTTTTCATGGGGGAAGGGAAATTGCTATGAAGGGGGCGCCGGATTTCCCAGCATTATTTTAAAAAAAGATAAGAAATTAAATATAAAAAACAAGTTTTTCGACTGAAAGTAAGGAGCAACATCAAAACTTAAAACGAAGCGAAAATATTAAGTATATGATTGGGTTGAACCCCTTGTCAATACCTCGCTCTTTAAGCCAAAGATTTTTTAGTACTTTCATAAGAGCTATTTATTCTAAATAACAGCCTTCGTGAATAAGGGGTTATTTTTAAAGAATTGGAACAAAATTCGAAATTTAGCTTAAAGAGCGAGGTATTGAATAGGGGGCGAACCCCCTAATATACGTATTAAAAATATATGAGTATAGCATTTCGTTACGTAAGTTAATTCGTAAGTTACGTATTTTTATTATTAATAAAAACGTTCTTAAATAAAATTAAACAAATTTCGAGAAATCCATTTAACCAAATAAAAGTAAAATTAATATGCTAATTTTGTTTTAATTATTCATGTACGGTGAGCCAAACTCAAACCCTGCATTAATTCAAAACGTTCAAAAATTAAATAAAAAAAACATGTTTTTTAACTGAAAGTAAGGAACGACGTTAAAACTTAAAACGAACAGATATTATTCCGTATATGAAAGGGGCTTTCCCCCCCTCAACGCCTCGCTTTTTGCGCTAAAGTTTGACTTTCTCACAAATCTATTTTTTTAAACAATAAAAAACTTTAGCGTAAAGAGCGAGGCGTTGAGGAGGGGAAAGCCCCTTTCATATACGGAATAATATCGGTTCGTTTTAAAATTTAACGTCGTTCCTTACTTTCAGTTAAAAAAAACTTGTTTTTTTATTTAACAACTTACTTAAACCAATTGCATTTTTGTGTGTTAATCGTTATCAAAATTGGTTTTTTCCAAGCGTCGGTTTGGGCCGAGTAACTCCTTACCTACAGTTTTTTTTTACCAAGAACTGTTTGATTATAACTTATATTTTCACCACCTCTTAAATTTATTGTTTAATTCACTGCCTATTGTCACCTCACTGATTGATATGAAAGGCTAGACTGATTTTCAACAATGGTTGATAAATCCTATTGGTGGATTTCACTTTTTCGACTTGTAAAGGGGATCTTAGATGAAACGTCGTCAATGTTTGATAAATCCTATTGATGGATAGTCAACTGTATATCTTTGATTTGGGGTCTCCGCTCCGTCATAAGTTCCTATTTTCTTTTCTGTCCCCGACAGGGAATTCCTGCTTGCATGGATCCAAACTGCCATTAGGGTGGATCTTTGATGACCAAAACCGTGACTGCTGAATGCGCATGAGATTGACCTTGAGATGTGGCACCCTTGAGGAAATTATAGCCTGGAAGATGACGCAGCATTTGCATCGGATTCTGACGAATGAGTAATTCTTTTGGGTTTAGTCCGTTTTGTGGGCTTTTTTTTGGATGAAAAACCTCTCCCTAGCTAAGTTATCTATTACGAGTTGCCTCCTTATACCAGTGTAACATTTGTAGGCATGAATACATAGTGAGTCAGAGATAATATGCTTGAGATTGTCTGTGCAGGATTTTGACTCATAAAAGAGCATCGCGAAGAGTGGTAGATCATGCTGTGGCTAAAACGGGCCCAGGATTGTACAAAGTTTCCATTTAACTGGAGATACAAGGAACTTCTTGCTGTCCGGTTCTATGCCAGTTTAAGCGGTTTGTGTAGACTTTAGAAGATGTAATAGCCCCTGTCCAGTATGGGTTCTGGGACCATTGCTATTTCTGAGGACATAGTAATTTCCATGATTTAAAGAATATGAAAATTGCAACTTGGAATGTTACTGCGTTAAAAAACAACTGTCATATCGACATTTTGGGTGATGAATTCAGACAGTTCAAACTAGATTTATTGGGAGCTTCAGAAACTTATATCCCAGGAGCAGGAAACATGAAATTAGGTGATATAAAATTTACTTATTCAAGCAGGAAATATTGCTTCTATAGGCAGGGAGTAGGCTGATAATGAATAATGAAGCTGCTAAGTGTTGTATAGGTTGAGAAGGCATTAATAACAGAATACCAGCTGCTCGTTTGTGACTAAAAGTGCAGGATATCAGTCATAGCACTATATGCCCCCTGTAGAACTGACTGATGGATGAATTAGTGACTCAGATGAAATTTACTTTTAGCTACAGGTACAAAAAGACAGGGTCCCAGGTAGAAATGGGGTATTTTGTTACGGATGTTTAATGCTCAGGTCCGTAGAAATAGGGATAGATTGAATCCTAGCCTAAGTAAATTTGGCACAGGAGAAAAACAGTAATGGTAACACACTGCTCCAATTTTGTAGGTATTACAATTTAGTTATAATCAGCACAATATTCGATAACATAATAGCCCTTAAGTTAACATAGTATTTACATGATGGTAAGACAGCTGACCTTACTGAGTATATTGTTGCAAACCGAGACTGGCAAGATAGATACAAGATACTAGGACATATAGAAGTTCGTTCATTGATGTTATAAGTAAACATCACCATCTAGTAGTGTCTATAGTTAATGTAAAGCTGAAATTTAGGAAGGGTAAGTACTTCCCGGGAAGCTATGACGTTGGTAGACTCAAGGATGAGAATCTGAGAGAAACTTTCCAGGAACAGTTGAATATGAGACATAAGGAAAATTGAGAAAGAACAGTTTGGTTTTAAGAAGGAGAAAGGATGCATCAACCAAAGTGACCCTCTTAGGTAAAAAAGTTTAGAAGTGTCTAAATCATCAAGTCCCCATTTTGTTTTTAAATAAATAGACTCTATAGTATTCAAAAATATGCAAAATCCTTTCCTAATTCATATTTTTAGATTCTTCTTCTTTTCTTTCTTTTATACTGTGGTATTTTATCCATACTGAGATATTCTTGATGTAATTCCTTTCCTTGTTTCCATTCCTTTTTCATTTTCTAGAAAAGAAATTTCTTGCTTTCTTATATTTCTCACATAGTTTTCCTACATTTCCTTTCACTATTTTAACTTTTCTTATCTTAAATTACTCATATGAAATCTCAATTTAAAAAAACAAAACCTTCCTATTTCTATCAAATACACTACCTCTTCGTTCCATAGTCACTATAATCTACTATTTTTCTTTTTCTCCCTCTACCCATTTTCTCCATCCTTTCTAAAAATTTCATTTACTGAGATTTCAATCGGTTAACATACTCTACAACAAATTATTTTTTAGTTCTTATTGCCCCCCCCTAAAGGGCTACTCCTTTCATACTATAATAAAAGCCCTTCGGTCCTCAGTTATATAGATTATGAGCAAGCGTGTGATTCAACTGAAAGAAAAGCTTTACGGAAGGTCCTATCCTTGTATAGAGTCTTGGCGTTTACTCCCACCCTGTGGATACCATCCCTCTGGAAGATACTCCGTTAAAAAAATAATTCCCCACCCCAGATAAAAACTAAAAATTCACCCCCCCCCCAAGAAATTCCCACTGAACAATCCCCCCATAGAAACCCCCTTAATAATTCCCCAATGAAAAATTCCCCCACACGAAAAATAGAAAGCCGAAGAGACAGCACAAAATAGGTACCTCAGAATGTCGATCAGATGTCCTAAGGGCTAACAAAATGATCAGATATCAGAAACAGTTTTAGGACAGGGGCTAGTTGGTGTCCCATCACTTTCGACTTACAAAAAAGACTAGAATTCTCAATCTCTAATCAAGTGAGCATCCTCCAAAGTTCTTATGACCATGAAGTGGAGGTGGGGATGAAGAAGGGGCAGTCTTCTTCCTATACGGAATAAGTTCTGCTCATTTTTGGGTTTAATTTCACTCTTCACTTTTATAATAACAGCATAGACCAAAAATATTCCCAAAAATCAAAAGTATTAAATATCAATTTCTACTTTCCTCTCCCCTCAACACCCTTCCTTAGAACTAATTTTATATTTATCTGAAGGCTGAATGAGGGTTGAAAATGTTTGTTCGACTAGTAAAAACGTAATAAAAATGCATAAAACCAAATTTGTGATACGTTTTTAAGTTTTTTACCCCCTCCCCTTAAAATAGTACCCCAGTACCGAAATTCTCTCGAGATTGCATATCAATTTCTACCTCCACCCTCCCTCACCTCTCCCTTAGGACTAATACATTATTTATCGAAATTAAATAAAACTTGCAATAAGTTTCCCCCATGGATGATCGTCTCAAGACAAGGGTCCTAGAAAGTCGAGAAATGGCATATTCAAACAAAAACTAAAAGTTGAAGTGCCTTTTTAAGTGACCAATCAGAATGCATGGCTACTATCCTCCTTTACTGCCCTTTTTCTCCCAAAGACATCAGAATGAAATTCTGAGATAGCAATTTGATTTATAGTAATTTCCATGGATGGGTAATTTTCGTGGGGGGAGGTATATTTTCCAGGGGAGGTAGCCACCGGCTCCCTCTTGTATGGTATGCCAGATAAATATATTAGAGTGACCGGAGCTATGTACGAGAATAACATGGCTATAGTTAAGGTAAGAATTGACGTTAGTAGCATGTTTCGTTTTAAATCAGGAAAACAAAGTTCCCTATTTTTTAAAACTAAGCTTCCCCACCCGTCATTTTGCCTGGGGTAGGTCATTACAGTTGCACCTTTGTCCCCTTCTTGAATGACTCTGTGTCCACATAAAGATCTTCAACACATTTAACTGAGGTTCTTGTTCCTTAAAATAGAGTTAATCGCCAAGATATAGTCTACTCACTTAGTCAAAGGATCGTGCAAATTTGGAAAAAAGTGTGAAAGTTAGTTCACAGGAGCATTTTGATGTGTTCTTTCGAATGAGACTGGGACACAAGCAATCTGACAACCTTAAGAGGGGAAGCAGGGGGTAAAAGTTACCAAAAAGGAGGATAAGCAAACAAATGGCTTTTCCCTATTTTAGCTTGATATTCCGTGTGTATACTCGGTATTAGACAGAAATTAAAGCAATGTAATGAAAGTGCTTAGAGTGTCCCACAATCAAAGGGAGGAGTGGGGTGGGGGTGAAATTCACCTAACAGGGGGAAACGGGAAATATTTATTTTGCGTGCCCGCACGCTTACTGAACCCAAACAAACCTAGCTTAAAAACAGATAATATAATGTAGACTAGGTAATAAGAAAAATTTTATTGTAGGTTGCCCGGGTAAAGTAGGTTGGCTGTTACACTGGATGCACTGGATACACTGGTTGTGGAAAGCTGGGAGCAGTTGGGGGGGGGATCGATTATCCTCTCTTTATTCACTTTAAAATTAATCACACTGCTGATTTCAAACGAACAACACAACACTACAAAAAACTTCCATGTCATGCGTTTCAACGAAAAAATTCCAAAATGCACATTCAAACATCAACAGAATGTAACAATGACAAGATATACCACAACACAACGCTACAAAAATATTCCATGTCATGCGTTTCAACAAAAAAATTGCAAAATGGACTTTCAAACATAAACATAATGTAACACTGACTAGATAAACTGCAATACAACACTACAAAAACATTCCATGGCATAAGTTTCAACGAAAAAATTCCAAAATGCACTTTGAAACATCAACAGAATGTAACAATGGCAAGATAAATCACGACAAAACACTACAAAAATATTCCATGTCATACGTATCTAAGGACAAATTCCAAAATGCACTTTGAAACATAAACAGAATGTAACACTGACAAGATAAACCACATCACAACACTACAAAAATATTACATGTCATGCGTTTCAACGAAAAAATTGCAAAACGCACTTAGAAAAATAAACAGAATGTAACACTGACAAGATAAACCACAACACAACACTACAAAAATATTCCCTGGCATAAGTTTCAACGAAACAATTCCAAAATGAACTTTGAAACATCTTTAGAATGTAACATTGACAAGATAAACCACGAAACAACACTACAAAAATATTCCATGTCATACGGTCCAACGAAATAATTTCCAAAATGCCCTTTGAAAGATCAACAGAATATAGCACTGACAAGACATACCAAGGCAAAACGCCACGAAAATATTTTAAGTCAGATGTTTCAACGAAAAAAAATCCAAAATGCAGTTGTAAAGATCACTAGACTATAGCATTGGCGATACAAAACTCGAAGAAAAGCCCTCTAAACTTTCCATTTCATGTAGTTCCACAAAAAATTTAAAAAATTCCCTGTGAAACATCCATCGAATATGGCCCTGACAAGATATGCCAAGGCACAATGCTATAAAAATATTCTAAGTCATATGTTTCAACAAAAAATATCAAAATTCACTTTGAAACATCAACTGAATGTAACACTGACAAGATAAAGCACAACACAACCCTACAAAAATATTCCATGTCATGCGTTTCAACGAAAAAATTACAAAATCCACTTTGAAACATAAACAGAAAGTAACACTGACAAGATAAACCACAACATAACGCTAAAAAAATATTCCGTGGCATAAGTTTCAACGATAAAATTCCAAAATGCACTTTGAAACATCAACAAAATGTAACAATGGCAAGATAAACCACGACACAACATTACAAAAACATTCCATGTCGTGCGGTTCAACGAAAAAATTACAAAATTCACTTTGAAACATTAACAGAAAGTAACACTGACAAGATAAACCCCAACACAACACTACAAAAATATTCCATGTCATGCGTTTCAGCGAAAAAACTCCAAAATACACTTTGAAACATCAACAGAATGTAACAATAGCAAGATAAAACCACAACACAACACTAAAAAATATTCCATGTCATGTGTTTCAATAAAAAAATTGAAAAATGCACTTTGAAACATAAACAGAATGTAACACTGACAAGATAAACCACAGCACAACACTACAAAAATATTCCCTGGCACAAGTTTCAACGAAAAAAATCCAAAATGCACTTTGAAACATCAACAGAATTTAACATTGACAAGATAAACCACAACAAAAAACTACAAAAATATTCCATGGCATAAGTTTCAATGAAAAAATTGCAAAATGCACTTTGAAACATCAACAGAATGGAACAATGGCAAGATAAACCACAACACAATACTACAAAAATATTCCATATTATGGGTTTCAACGAAAAATTGCAAAATGCACTTTAAAACATAAACAGAATGTCACACTGATAAGATAAAGCACAACACAATACTGCAAAAATATTCCATGGCATAAGTTTCAACGAATAAATTCCAAAATGCACTTTGAAACATCAAAAGAATTTAACACTGACAAGATAAACCATAACACAACACTACAAAAATACTCCATGGCATAAGTTTCAACGAAAAAAATCCAAAATGCACTTTGAAACATCAACAGAATATAGCATTGACAAGACAAACCACGAAGAAAAACTACAAAAATATTCCATGTCATGCGGTTCACCAAAAAATTTACAAAATTAACTTTGAAACATACACAGAATATAGCCCTGACAAGATAAACCACAGCACAATGCTACAAAAATATTCTAAGTAATACGTTTCAACGAAAAAAATTCAAAAATGCACTTTGAAACATCAACAGAATATAACACTGACAAGATAAACCATGACACAACACTACAAAAATACTCCATGGCATAAGTTTCAACGAAAAAAATCCGAAATGCACTTTGAAACATCAACAGAATGTAACACTGACAAGATAAACCACAACACAACACTACAAAAATATTCCATGTCATGCGTTTCAACCAAAAAAATTGCCAAATGCACTTTGAAACATAAACAGAATGTAACACTGACAAGATAATCCACAAAACAATACTACAAAAATATTCCATGTCATACGTTTCTACGAACAAATTCCAAAATGTACCTTGAAACATCAACAGAATGTAACACTAACAAGATAAATCATGAAACAACATTACAAAAATATTCCAAGACATACTTTTCAGCAACAACATTCCAAAATGCACTTTGAAACATCAACAAAATGTCACATTGACAAGATAAACCACGACACAACACTACAAAAATATTTCATATCATACGTTTAAACGAAAAAATTCCAAAATGCATCTTGAAACATCAACAGAATGTAACACTGACAAGATAATCCACAACACAACACTATAAAAATATTCCATGTCATACATTTCTACGAACAAATTCCAAAATGTACTTTGAAACATCAACAAAATGTAACACTAACAAGATAAACCCTGAAACAACATTACAAAATTATTCCAGGTCATACGTTTCAGCGACAAAATTCCAAAATCTACTTTGAAACATGAATAGAATGTAATACTGGCAAGATAAACCACGACACAACACTACAAAAATATTCCATGGCATACGGTCAACCGAAAAAAAATCTAAAATTTACTTTGAAACATCAACAGGATGTAACACTGATAAGATAAACCACGACACAACACTAAAAAATTATTCCATGTCATATGGTCCAACGAAAAAAAATCCAAAATGCACTTTGAAACACCAACAGAATGTAACAATGGCAAGATAAACCATAACACAGCACTACAAAAATATTCCATGTCATACGTTTCAACGAAAAAGATCCAAAATGCACTTTGAAACATCAACAGAATGTAACGCTCACAAGATAAACCATTTCTCAACACTTCAAAAATTTTCCATGTCAAACATTTCTACGAACAAATTCGAAAATGTACTTTGAAACATCAACATGATGTAACACTGACAAGATAAACCACGACACAACGCTATAAAATTATTCCATGTCATATGTTCCAACGAAAAAAATTCCAAAATCCACTTTGAAACATCAACAGAATGTAACAATAGCAAGATAAACCACGACACAACACTACAAAAATATTCTATGTCATACGTTTCCACCGAAAAAGTCTAAAATGCACTTTGAAACATCAACAGAGTGTGACGCTCACAAGATAAACCACGACTCAACACTACAAAATTACTCCATGTCATACGTTTCAGCGAAAAATACCAAAAAGCGATTTGAAAGATCAACTGAATGGAACTCTGACGAGATAAACCATGACACAACACTACGAAAACATTCCAAGTCACGTATTTAAACGAAAAAAATTCAACAATGAACTTTGAAAAATTAACAGAATATAGCACTGACAAGATAAACGCAAAATAACACAACAAAAATGTTCCATGTCATACGTTTCAAAGAAAAAATTCCAAAATGTACTTTGAAACATCAATTGAATATAGCACTGACAAGATAAACCGTTGATTGAGACAAGATAACCCCCTTAAAAGCTATAGAACCTTAATGAAAATCACACCATCAGATACAGCGTATCAGAGAACCCTACTGTAGAGGTTTCAGGTTCCTGTCTGCAAAAATGTGGAATTTTGTATTTTTTACCAGAAGAAAGATCACGGATACGTCTTTATTTATTTTTTTTTTCAGAGATGATCGTATCGACCCAGTGGTCCTAGAATATCGTGGGAGGGCTCATCGGAACGAAAATAAAAGTTCTAATGCCCATTTTATGTGACCAAAAAAACGGAGGGCAACTAGGCCCCCTCCCGTGCTCATTTTTTTTCGAAAGTCACCCGATCAAAATTTTGAGATAGCCATTTCATTCAGCATGGTCGAAAATATGATAACTATGTCCTTTAGTATGACTTAATCCCCCGAAGTCCCTGGGGAGAGGGCTGGAAGTTATGAACTTTACACAATGTTAACATATAGTATTGGTTATTGGGAAGTATACAGACGTTTTCAGGGGGGATTTTTTTCTGGTAGTACGTGGGAGGGGGTGGGTGGGTCGGGGGTTATGATGGAGGATCTTTCCATGAAGGAAGTATTCATGGGGGAAGGGAAATTGGTATGAAGGGGGCGCCGGATTTCCCAGCATTAGTTGAAAAAAGATCAGAGATTAAATATAAAAAACAATTTTTTCGACTGAAAGTAAGGAGCAACATCAAAACTTAAAACGAACAGAAAGTATTACGCATATGATTGGGTTCACCCCCTAGTCAATACCTCGCTCTTTAAGCCAAAGATTTTTTAGTACTTTCATAAGAGCTATTTATTCTAAATAACGGCCTTTGTGATTGAGGGGCACTTTTAAAGAATTGGAACAAAATTCGAACATTAGCTCAAAGAGCGAGTTATTGACTAGGGGGCGAACCCCCTAATATCCGTATTAAAAATATAGGAATATAGAAGTTCGTTACGTAAGTTAATTCGTAAGTTACGTATATTTATTACTAATAATAACGTTTGTAAATAAAAATAAACAAGTTTTGAGAAAGCCATTTAACCAAATAAAAGTAATATTAATATTCAAATTTTGTTATAGTTATTTATGTACAGTGAGCTAAACTCAAACCCTGCTTTAATTCAAAAATGTTCAAAAATTAAGTACAAAAAAAACATGTTTTTTGAACTGAAAGTAAGGAACGACGTAAAAAACTTAAAACGAACAGATATTATTTCGTATATGAAAGGTGCTGTCCCCGCCTCAACGCCTCGCTTTTTACGCTAAAGTTTGACTTTCTCACAACTCTATTTTTTTAACAATAAAAAACTTTAGCGTAAAGAACGAAGCGTTGAGGAGCGGACAGCCCCTTTCATATACGGAATAATTTCTGTTCGTTTTAAGTTTTAACATCGTTCCTTACTTTCAGTTAAAAAAAAACTTGTTTTTTTATTTAATAACTTACTTAAACCAATTGCATTTTTGTGTGTTAATCGTTATCAAAATTGTTTTTTTTCCAAGCGTCGGTTTGGGCCGAGCAACTCCTTACCTACATTTTTTTTTACCAAGAACTGTTTGATTATATCTGTTATATTTTCACCGCCTCTGAAATTTATTGTATAATTCACTGCCTAATGTGACCTCACTGATTGATGTGAAAGGCTAAACTGTTTTTCAACAATGGTTGATAAATCCTCTTGGTGGATTTCTCTTTTTCGACTTGTAAAGGGGATCTTAGATGAAAAGTCACCTATTGGTGGATAGTCAACTGTATATCTATGATTTGGTGTCTCCGCTCCGTCATAAGTTCCTATTCTCTTCTCTGTCCCCGACACGGAATTCCTTCTTGTATGGATCCAAACTGCCATTAGGGTAGATCTTGATAACCAAAACCGTAACTGCTAAAAGCTCAGGAGATTGACCTTGAGAAGTGGCATCCTTGAGGAAAGTATAGCCTAGAAGATGACACAGCATTTTTATCGGATTCTGACGAATGAGTAATTCTTTTGGGTTTAGTCTGTTTTGTGGGCTTTTTTTTTGGCTGAAAAACCTCTCCCTAGCTAAGTTATCAATTATAGGTTGCCTCCACAACCAGTGTAACATTTGTAGGCATGAATAGATAATGAGTCAGAGATAATATGCTTGAGATTGTCTGTGCAGGATTTTGACTCATAAAAGAGCATCACCAAGAGTGGTAAATCATGCTGTGGCTAAAACGGGCCCAGGGTTGTACAAAGTTTCCATTAAACTGGAGATACAAGGAACTTCTTGCTGTCTGGTTCTAAGCCAGTTTAAGCGCTTTGTGTAGACTTTAGAAGATGTAATAGTCCCTGTCCAGTACAGGTTCTGGGACCATTGCTATTTCTGAGGCCATAGTAATTTCAATGATTTAAAGAATATGAAAATTGCAAGTTGGAATGTTACTGCGTTGAAAAACAACTGTCATATCGAAATTTTGACTGATGATTTCAGACACTTCGAACTAGATTTATTGGGAGCTTCAGAAACTTATATTCCAGGAGCAGGAAACATGAAATTAGGTGATATGGAATTTACTTATTCAAGCAGGAAATATTACTTCTATAGGCAGGGAGTAGTTCATGATGAATAATGAAGCTGCTAAGTCTTGTATAGGTGGAGAAGGCATTAATAATAGAATACCAGCTGCTCGTTTGTGACTAAAAGTGCAGGATATCAGTCATAGCAGTATATGCCCCCTGTAGAACTGACTGATGGATGAATTAGTGACTCAGATGAAATTTACTTACAGCTACAGGTACAAAAAGACAGGGTCCCAGGTAGAAATGTGGTATTTTGTTACGGATATTTAATGCTCAGGTCGGTAGAAAGAGGGATAGATTGAATCCTAGCCTAATTAAATTTGGCGCAGGAACAAAAATAGTAATGGTAACATGCTGCTCCAATTTTTTAGGTATTACAATTTAGTTATAATCAGCCCAATATTCGATCATATAATAGCCTTTAAGTTAACATGGTATTTACATGAGGGTAAGACAGCTGACCTTACTGAGTATGTTATTGAAAACCGAGACTGGCAGGATAGATACAAGATACTAAGACATATAGAAGTTCGTTCATTGATGTTATAAGTAAACATCACCATCTAGTAGTGTCTATAGTTAATGTAAAGCTGAAATTTAGGAAGGGTAAGTACTTCCCGGGAAGCTATGACGTTGGTAGACTCAAGGATGAGAATCTGAGAGAAACTTTCCAGGAACGGTTGAATATGAGACATAAGGAAAATCGAGAAAGAAAAGTGTGGTTTAAAGAAGGTGAAAGGATGCATCAACCAAATTGACACTCTTAGATGAAAAAATTTTGAAGTGTCTAAATCATCAAGCCCCCGTTTTTTTTAAATAAATAGACTCTATAGCATTCAAAAATATGCAAAATCCTTTCCAAATTCATATTTTTAGATTCTTCTTCTTTTTTTTATTTTATACTGTGGTATTTTGTCCGTACTGAGATATTCTTTATGCAACTCCTTTCCTTGTTTCCTCTTCTTTTTCATTTTCTAGAAAAGAAATTTGTTGCTTTCTTATATTTCTCACATAGTTTTCTATATTTCCTTTTACTATTTTAACTTTTCTTATCTTGAATTACTCATATGAAATCTCAATTTAAAAAAACAAAACCTTCCTATTTCTATCAAATACACTACGTGTGCTTTCCATAGTGACTATAATCTACTATTTTTCTTTTTCTCCCTCTACCCATTTGCTCCATCCTTTCCGAAATTTCAGTTACTGAGATTTAAATCGGTTAAAATACTTTACAAAAAATTATTTTTTAGTTCTTATTGCCCCCCCCCCCCTAAGGTTCTACTCCATTCATACTATAATAAAAGCCCATCAGTCCTCAGTTATATAGATTATGATCAAGCGTTTGATTCAACTGAAAGAAAAGGTTTGGGGAAGGTCCTATCCTCCTTGTATAAAGTCTTGGCATTTAACCCCACCCCGTGGATACCAACGCTCTGGAAAATGCTCCGGTAAAAAAATACTTCCCCACCCCAGATAAAAACTAGAAAATTTAACCCTAACCCCTCCCCCCCAATAAACTCCCTCTGAAAAATCCCCCCACAGAAACCCCTTCAATAATCCCCCCAAAAAAATTCCCCCACACGCAAAATAAAAAGCCGAAGAGACAGTACAAAATAGGTACCTCAGAATGTCGATCAGATGTCCTGAGGGGTAACAAAATGATCAGATATCAGAAACAGTTCTAGGACAGGGGCTGGTTGGTGTCAAATCACTTTCGGCTTACAAAAAAAAGACTATAAATCTCAATCTCTGATCAAATGAGCATCCTCCAAAGTTCTTATGACCATGAGGTGGAGGTGGGGATGAGGAAGAGGCAGGGTCCCTCCTATACGGAATAACTTCTGCTCATTTTTGAGTTTAATGTTACTCTTCACTCTCATAATAACAGCATAGACCAAAAATATTCCGAAAAATCAAAAGTATTAAATATCAATTTCTACCTTCCTCTCCCCTCCACACCCCTTCCTTAGAACTAATTTTGTATTTATCTGAAGCCTCACTGAGGGTTGAAAACGTTTGTTCCACTAGTAAAAACGTAATAAAAATGCATAAAAAAAAATGTGTGATACTTTTTTAAGTTTTTTACCCCCCCCCCCCCTGAAAATAGAACCCCCATACCAAAATTCTCTCAAGATTGCATATCAATTTCTACTTCCACCCTCCCTCACCTCTCCCTTAGGACTAATTCTTTATTTATCTAAATTAAATAAAACTTGCAATAAGTTTCCCCCATGGATGATCGTCTTAAGCAAAGGGTCGGAGAAAGTCAAGAAATGGCATATTCAAACAAAATTAAAAGTTGAAGTGCGTTTTTAAGTGACCAAACAGAATGCATGGCTACTATCCTCCTTTACTGCCTTTTTTCTCCCAAAGACATCAGAATGAAATTCTGAGATAGCAATTTGATTTATAGTAATTTCCATGGATGGGTATTTTCCGTGGGGTGAGGTTTATTTTACGGGGGAGGTAGCCACCGGCTCCCTCTTGTATGGTATGCCAGATAAATATATTAGAGTGACCGGAGCTATGTACGAGAATAACATGGCTATGGTTAAGGTACGAAATGACGTTAGTAGTATGTTTCGTTTTAAATCAGGAAAACAAAGTTTCCTATTTTTTAAAATTAATCATCCCCACTCACCATGTTGCCTGGGGTAGGTCATTGCAGTCGCACCTTTGTCCCCTTCTTGAACGACTCTGTGTCCACATATAGACCTTTAACACATTTAACTGAGTTCTTTTTCCTTGAAATAGAGTTCATCGCCAAGATATAGTCTAGTCACTTAGTCAAAGGTTCGTGCAAATTTGGAAAAAAAATGTGAAAGTTGGTTCACAGGAGCATTTTTATGTGCTCTTTCTAATGAGACTGAAACACAAGCGATCCGACCACCTTAAGAGGGGAAGCAGGGGGTAAAAGTCACCGAAAAGGAGGAAAAGCAAACAACAATGCCTTTTCCCTATTTTAGCTTGATATTCCGCGTGTATACTCGGTATTAGAGAGAAATTAAAGCAAAGTAATGAAAGTGCTTAGAGTGTCCCACCATCAAAGGGAGGGGTGGGGTGGGGGTGATATTCACCTAACAGGGGGGAAACGGGAAGTATTTGTTTTTGTCTATTTCAAATTGGTATTCGGTTTGTTTATTCAATCTTATATAGGCATTGATTTAATGCCATGGCCAAAGTGCAGAGGATGTCCTGGGAGGGGGAAAACAGGGGCAAATATTTTCCCCGGGGGAAATGCTATAGAAGGGAAATCTCTGATCTGCTGTCTCTAAGTTTGTTCTTGCCATTTCAGGAGGCATTCTCAAGATCGAGTGGTACAGTATTACATCCTAAATCCTGGATAGGGGAAAAAGGGGAAACGGGGGGGGGGGGGTTCAGGGGAATTCCAAACTGAGTTTCCTTTCAGTTTTAGCTGTGGTAGTTATGATGACTCTACTGGGAGTAGGTAGCAAATACTGGGCAAAGGAAACCGGGGATGACAGCTTTGACACGGAAAACTACGACTGCCCCCCCCTGTTTCCCCTCCTTTAAGAGTAAAATGCACTGCTATAAATTTTGTTTAAAGATATGACTTTAATCACTGAAGGAAGAAATAAAAAGAGGTAAAAATAAGAAAAAAAGGAAAGTGGTACGCATTTGGTGCCCAGGTTCAGCAGCCTATTCGTTGCTAGCGTCAGATCTGTAGTACGCTCCATTAAAGGGACACACAGATCAGTGCACGGTAGTGAAGCCTTCATGCACTTGCATGGTGGCTTGCAGGTTTTCTTGCAGCCACATTTGACCAGTTCTTTGTACGCCTTGGAAGCCTCGGGTAGCATCTTCCAGACAGGATGCCACTCATCAATTACGAGCTCCCATCCAAATTCAGAGGGGGGAGGAGGATTCTGAATAGGGTCGGCTGCTCTTCCTCGAATTCGGCCAGCCTGAAAGCGTGCACGTATGGTGTGCTGAAGAAGGGCGTCAGATCTTGGTGGGATGTGGTCAATCTGCCGTCCCTTGGCAAAAAGCACTTTTCTCGCTTCGTCAACACCCTGGACTTCGCTTGTCCGCTCTTCGCTCTGGCGTTCACGATCTCGTAGCAGTCGATGCAGACGATATAAATCCAAGAACACGTCAGTTGCATCGGGATAACTTCTCCAGACATATAAGGTTTTCTTCTTTCCAATGCCAGAAAAGGAACATACTGTATCACAGCCTTTATGGGTGTGGAAACCAGGCGACGTTTTTGTCTTTTTGGGGCCAAGCGTATGATGAATTTCGTAAGCTGGAATGATTCTGCACTGCTGCTTCACACCAAAGTCCCCCCAGAGCTCAATAAGTGGGACACATGAGCAAGCGGCCAGAGCTAGCAGTGGTATTGCCACTCTGCTTTCAAGGACATGCCCTCCCTTCTTCCATAGGATTTCAAGGACATGCCCTCTGACCTCACGCGCATACCTGCTTCTAGGTGACATTCCCGCCCTTGGCAAGAGTTCAAAGGTTAGGTGACAGAACCTCTCCCCTGTTACTAGGCAAAATCATGTCTAGAAATGTTCCCAGGTGGTAGAAACTATTTTTTGAGAGTCAGATTCTTTTTAGTGGTGAGAGAGGACTGTCAGGATTAAAATGAATAAGGCGAAAAGACAGAAAATTTTAACTAATCTTGTTACTTTGGAGAAATGGTTAATTTTAGATGATAGTTTTCAAAGATTATCAGTGCAGAAGAAATTCTTCACTAAGAGGGTGATTGATAATATAATGGGAAATGAGTCTCCATCGATGGACTATTGCCTGAGACTTGTGTGTCGTGGCTCCCAGGCTTTTACTCAAATTTTAGATATATTGATTGAGACAGAACAAAATGATATTGTGGTTTTGCTCTTATCCACTACATAGACGGCCATTTTGTAACGCACCTAGGAGATCTTGTTTGAGAGTCAGTTTCTTTCTGGAAGTGAAGCAGTCAACATAAAAAATATTTTACACACGCCCATTATGCTTGTATCTATTCGGCAGCTGGTCATCCTGCGAGAATTGTACTTCTGCTGATGAGTATAATGAAAAGTGTAGATTATGAAGTCCCTGTCAATTGCATAGAGTTTAAGCAGTGCAAATTAAAGACTATAACTAATGTCTTGAAGAGATTTGTGACTCTCATAATAGAGGATTCTTTTGCTCCAATTGTCACTATGATAAATGTGATCAATGGGAGAATACTTATCCTGGTCTGATTGCGAAAAACCCTAAACGTGAGTTAAGTTTATTTAAAATTTTATTAATAAACAAACTTACATATTTTTTAAAGAATTTCACTTTTAGGGCTCTGAAATTTATATTATAGAGGTGAGAAAGAGTATTTTCAACTAGAAAGTTATTCAATCGAAGATTGTCAACGTAAATCTTGATTTAATTCCATTTAAGTATATCCACGACTTCAAAGAATAAAATATAATAGAGCATGAAAACCACAGTTTTTTGTTGATAAATCTTGTACCCGTTTCCGATTTGAATAATAGAGTTTCCGCTCTTCTCAAGAAAATTTTTAATATGAGGTTTGTAGAATGTATACGGCAAGCCAAGCGGATCAAAAAATTCTATATTGCTTCTTGTTTGAAAGATGCACAACTAATGCCCCATCTGTACACTGGAAGGCCTGCAATTAACAATGATTAGGGTTTTGTCAGCGTGTTGAATTTGCTCCAGAAAATCTGAAAGTATGCAATAGGATTTATATTTGGACACATATGGGTCCATATTAAATAAATCAATTATTTGTTCCGTGTTCATGGCGCCAAGTCTAATAAAACACTGCCGTCAGGAGTAATTTCCCAATAGGTTTCAAATTGATTTAGCGATATTAATGTGATGCTTTCTTCCAATGGCTTAGTAAAGATGCACTCTATCCGTACATTTCCCGTCCGGAAAATAATGCCATGCGTTTTCAAAAACATTTCTTCACCTATACATTTTCGAATAATTGAGAATCTCGATCGAGGGATTTTATTATCAATTCATAAATGGTCCAATAGGATTTATCAAAGGATAAATTGTAGAGTGATATTCCATTTACTTTACATACAAGTGAGGAAAGTCCAAATAATTCAAATTTTTGCGGGGAATCTCTCCATGATCCAACAGCGCTAGCACTTTTTACAAAAGCTAATGCCAATTTTGAAGGAATTTCGCCATTGATAAATGACGAATCGGTATAGGTACGCGTACCTGTAGCAATATGACGCTGATTCGTGATAGTATGGAGCAAGAGCAATTGGATATTATTTCCAGAGGCTCTTATTTTTTCAATTGCCGAAGCCACAGAACTCATAACTTGTTGTTTTCGTACATGAAGTATTGCCGAAGTGAGAGAGACTGTTACATCGGGTGCAGCGTTCAGTACTTTTCGCATAATATAATTGGATGGTGCGAGTTGTAGTTTTATATCATTCTTTACATTAGGAGGCAGCCATTGATATATATTAAATATCTCATGATTTAGTTTCCCGACTAAATGCTTTTCTTTGATGCTTTACGCTTCCCGGCTGACTTGAGACTGATGAGTGATGGGGTCTTTCTCCTCCATTTTAAACCTTTTCCCTTCTGTTTCAATCATTTGCCGAGGATTTTGCGATAGACCTGAGATTTTGAGAAACACTTTCTTCAATATCCTTCCCAGAGCCCCATTCATGTAATGTAGAGGAAGCAAAATCTACTGGAACCGGTGTAATATGTTTTCTAGCCAAGGGTAGTGCAGAGAATAAAGCTTAGCAAACCAACTGCCGAGACCGTACCCGGACATTGGCGAACGACCTTTGTAATAGTCCATTTTATTTCCCAACTGACGTGGTCCAAGAGTAGCAACATAGGAATCAATATCAGGACATACAAACTGAGTTCTATTAGTCATTTCACTAATGGGTCGAAAATGACATGTAATTGCGGCCAAACCTTTTGTTATTGCGAGAGGATCGCCCAATTTACTTCTTAATTTTAACTGACAGAGCTCCAAATACGAAGTGTTAACTGGAACATATTGAACGTGCTTTATATTGTAGTGATGAATCTGGTAATTAGAGGTTTTTCGTTCAAGAACACGTCGGAGGGGGACATTGGTATTACTAACTAATGATCTCTCGACAAAGGATGCATAAGAAAATATACAATTGTCTGAAGAGAAGGCGGGTGCATAGTCTGCATAGATAACATGGTCATTGCCACTGAAATTTTCTTTCTTAATAATTCAGTTGTTACAGCCAAGAACCTCACGTAAATTCTCATTGATGAAAATTCTTTCATTCCCAAATGGATTGGTAATATAAATTCTCCTTTGTTCCGTCGAATAACTGAATTGGAAGGCACCATTTTTACGAGCGGAATTTTTTTTGATAGCACGACACAGTTCATGCATATTATTGTATGAACTGTGGATGACCTACAGGGAATGAACCATTCCCTGTAGGGAATGGTAGCAATAAGGTAATCATTAGAGTCAAAAGTTGCCATTGCACCTTCACCACTGAATTCAAAAGGTCGTATTTTAATATCATGTGTACGATCCTTTCTTAGGATATCATATATATTTTTAAGAATAGAATTAACGAGAGAAACTTCATACTTTCTCTCAAATTTAATGGCAGGGGAAGGTTTTATACAAAAATCCCTAGTCTTATTCAAATCATCATAAAGAGGATCAGAAACATTGGACATGAATTTCATATAAAAACCTTCAAATATTATGAACGTCTTCAGCGGGTATCCACGAATCAAAATCAGAGTTATACTTCTTGCCCTTATGTGTACGAGTCTTTAATACCTTTTCAATTTGATACATTCCAGTGTTTTTAACTTTTTGTCATTCATAATGGTAAAATCCGCCAAGAATATCTTCATCATTCATATCACTAACATGATATGTTGTTGGTTTAGTATTTAGGATTTTTGACACTTTCAGAAGTTCAGTAAACCACAAGTAATTTCCCTTTTCAAAAATATTTCTTTTACGATTGATTCGAACAGTATCAACAACATTAAATTTTTCTTTCCTGCCTTTTCATTAGAATATTGTTTCAGGAAATGTGTACTCTCAGTACGATCAACTTCCTGAGGGCTAGTATTGAACAAGGATTGATGGGGACTTTGGTTGTATATCTGAATAATTTTGTCTAAATCATGAATAAATGCAGCTGTATTTCTCAATGTGCAATATCTTGAAATTAAAAGTCGAATAGTTCGTATTAATCGTTCAGCCAATGCAGTCTTTATAGAACTCTGACTATGATAGAGTATTGTATTATATTTAAATTAAGTTTTGTTTACTTGGGGATTAACAAATACACTTCCGCTGTCTGTTTGAATTTTATAATATGAATCTTGTTCAAAGATGGATTGAAGGGCGTTGGCAACTTCATTGCCTCTCTTTGACTGCAAAGCAACTGCACATGCATAGCCACTAAAACACTTGTTGCGAGTAACATATACTTGTACGGTTTATTATAACGTCTTTGAATCGTATCTAGAGTTAAAATATCTGCTTGTAATATATGCCGAGGGTAAAAGGCTTTAGATTTTCGATAGTCACGACCCTAGTCCTATGATTTCGATGAAGAGTATAACTGGATTTCCTTTGTAAATACTCTTTTACTAGCTTCTTTTCAATTCCGGTAGCCCAAGCAAGTGCAGTTGGAGAACTTAAACTTCCTGGTTCCCCAATATTTTCATAAGCACCCTTCAAAATTTGATCCATTTTGATTGTAACCGTCCGCTACCCTTTTGTATACTACCGGGTGAATCAATACGTCTTCGCTTTTGTATAGTTACCGGTGTCAAACCAACACTAGGTGCGCTTTCCAAGAAAGATTTAAAATCATATTCGACCTTTCATGGACAATGTTCTTTTAATTTCTGTAGAATTTGCTTATTACCGATAAGACTTTTAGGAAAATTTGATCACTTTAAAAATTATATAAATGCCCATCAAAGGATTCGACTCTTTTACGATTTGCAATCAGATCCGATAATAAATCAATTAAATTGTAGGGCTTGCCCTGGATTATAACTTCATTCTTTTTCTCATCAATTTGTTCATCTTCAGTGAGATACGTCAAGAGCCTTTTACCTTGTTCAGGATAGGATTGAGGCAACAAGTCTACAACATTTGTTACTAAATCTTCCCTTTTCGGTGTTTCACTGTTTTCAGCAGGTTGATCAATTACATAGACTTTGAGTGGTTTTTAACGATAAGGTTTATGTTTTTTGATACGACCAAGGGCATTTTGGACCAAAAATTAATTTTCCATCATCAGCAATTGTTTCATTGTTAAGAAATTTATCAAGATTAT
Source organism: Artemia sp. Qi Xiang Cuo (assembly GCF_049724085.1). Lineage (NCBI taxonomy): Eukaryota > Metazoa > Arthropoda > Branchiopoda > Anostraca > Artemiidae > Artemia > Artemia sp. Qi Xiang Cuo. The sequence goes on along the minus strand of NC_142802.1, from coordinate 32,601,910 downwards.
CTTCAAGGTGCTCTTTGGGTGAAAGAGCAAGTTTAAGCGGTGTCAATTTATAGGGTTTAGCCATTTCTTGAGAATAGTATTTACAAGTGTGGGGATTATCGGTAGTAACACTGAAAAGAAATTACCACCCGCTTGAACAAGACGTTTTCTTTTACAATTAACTTTCTTTTTGCAAGCTAGAGCACGTAAAAGTGATCGATGTTGCTTTGTCTGTTGCTTAACACGATCTGACATTTGAATATTATCCTCCGTTACATTTAATCGAAGTTCCGACAGGAGATTAATAAATTCCTTGTCAAAACCATGCTTGAAAATTGCTTTTCTAAGTTATGGTTTTGAATTGGCTAGCACAGAAAATAAATGCCGGTTTTCATGTAGCCTCTTCAATGTCATTATTGCGACTAAGGACCTTTTTTACTATTCACAGGTATATACACAGTGATTTCATTATCAAAAATATCAGTGACTACACGCAACTCTTCGGGCGTTTTTTTATTCAGGTCTAATAATATATAACCCTAAGGTTTATGAGTTGCTTGATTGTATGCGAAAAATAAAAATTTAGGTTCACCAGGATAAATTTGCTTATTGAGAGTCATAAGAGAACTTGAATCGCGAACAACTCTGTAGTTGATATAGTAGGCAAAATTCAATGCAAGTGTTCTCATGCATTTACTCTGACAAAAAAGATTATGGAGAACAATAGTTACAGAAATTTCGTCATGATGGGACCGGACAGTTGTAACATATCCTGCGACTATTCTTCAATAGATTCAGCTAAATCGTCAATAATCAACCACGATTTTGGCGCAATACTAGCAAAGATGTCAAGTCCTTGTATGAATTTTATGCTTGGATCAATCTTCTTTATTTTATCATAAGATTCTTACCATATACTATAGCAATAACAGATATATTTCGGGTTCTCTAAAAACATTGTGTCACGGTTTTGAATGATTCTCATTAAAAGTGTCGTTTTTCCGGACATCGACGGTCCACAAAGAAACGATCTCAAGGGTGTTTTTAATTGATACATGCTCTTCCAATGCCAAAATGCAACTAACCTATCCTAACCTCAATCTGTTGAATAAATATTCAAGAGTAAATAGAATATATGGTTTCTTTAATTCACATATATACAACAACATAAAAATATATTTACAACATAAATGTTTTAACAGGTAGATATACTATTCACAGGTAGATATAAAGTGATTTCATTATCAAAAATATCAGTGACTACACGCAACTCTTCGGGTGTGTTTTGCTTCAGGTCTAATAATATGTAACCGTAAGGTTTATTCGTTGCTTGATTGTGTGCGGAAAGTAAAAATTTAGGTTCACCAGTATAAATTTGTTTATTGAGAGTTATAAGATAACTTGAATCGCAAACAACTCTATAGATGATATAGTAGGTACAATTCAACGGAAGTGTTCTCATGCATTTACGCTGATGAAAAACATTATGGAGAACAATAGTTAAAGAAATTTTTTCGTGTTGGGACCGGACAGAAGACAGTTGAAATATTCCCCTTGACAATTCTTCAATAGATTCAGTTAAATCGTCAATAGTCAACCACGAGTTTGGCGCAATACTAGTAAACAAATCAAGTTCTTTTATAGATTTTATGCTTGGAACAGCCACGTATATTTTAGTATAAAATCCATGCCATGCATTTTGGTAATTACATATATTTGTCGGATTCACTAAAAACATTTTATCATTATTTTGAACTATTTTCGTTAATAGTGTTGGTTTGCTGGACATGCACGGTCTGCAAAGAAACGATTTGAAGGGTATTTTAAATTGATACATACTCCTCCAATGCCAAAATGTAACTAACCTATCCTAACCTCAATCTGTTGAATAAATATTCAAAGGAAATAAAACACATAGTTTCTTTAATTCACATATATACAATAACATAAAATATATTTTCAGCATAAAGATTTTAAATAACATGCCACTCGGAGGTGCTGACGCTTCTCAAGAGGACGCAGTGGTCGGTACTGTGGCGGGCAACAGACGGTACCCGCGACGATTAAAAGGTCCCGCGGTGGGCTAGAAATAAGCATTTGAAAATGAAACACAAAATGAACACTTGAAAATTACCGCTTTGCGCAATGAAATTTAATAAAAGAGGGCACTGTTGAGCTGTTGACGGATACGGCCCCCTCCCTCCTTCCACAACCAGAGAGATTTCTCCAGACCGAGTTGATTTCTATAATCTACATATTCAACTCGATCTGAAGTAAGATAGTGGCCATGCGGTAATACTCTCACACCACCCTCGAGTACATAGACTTTGTCCGATATGGTGGACATGGCATTTTTTATCGACTCGAAATGTATGGTTTTTGTATTTTAAAGAGTGAATGGCCATGACACTCGCTCTTGGAACTAAGTTTAGCTCTATACAGTTCCTATAAACACTTATGGTGAAATTTTCTCTTACATAGTATGCAGGCACCCGGTTACATTCGTTTTTGATAGTTTCATTGTGCGTTTCCACACAGTACACCTTCTGACCGGGAAATACGCAATGTGATACCAAATCACTTCCCGTTTCAGATTTTAATTTTAATAATGGATTTGGGGCCAGGTGTTTAACTAGATCTGGATAGCGGGACTCATCCCAGTTCGTATAATCCACTCGAGAAATAATGCACTCGCCATTTTCGAAATCATCTAATAAATTATCTGTTTTAACTTTTAACAATAAAGAATCCGTATCCGCATAAAAAACTTTAACTTGTCCCTCCCTCGGCCACTGGCGCTGACATACATTGTAATAAAACCCCAACATGAGTTTCTTTGAAATTTTTAGAATGGCACAGCCAGCACCAATGTTTTTATTTAAAACAGCATATCTTTTTTACCATGTAAGAGGATCATATTAGAGTCTATGATCGGAATGATGTGAAGTTTTGATCCTCAATGATTCGGGCAAATTCTTTCGGGTCGGTCACAACTTCACAAGGACTCCTGTTTCGCGCACTCTCACATATATTACCAAAGGCCGAATTTAAAATGAGTTTAAATATTTCTTTTTCGACCTCTGTTTTCGCTTGAGACCTTTTGTTAATAAAAGTGACAACAAACGTCTTCATATAAGGCTTTTGGTCGAATTGGATGGCTCTATGAATCCTTGTGACATTGAAACAGTTGGCAAGCATCCACCGCAAAAGAACTAGGTGTACAACAATATTCCGTTTATGCTCCAGGTCCGCAATAAGCTTTTGTTTTTAAGGTGTCCAATGCATGCCTTTATTCTCTACTAATGATAACTTGTAGGGACTCGGACAGTCGCTATGCACCGGTCTATTAATGCAGGGGAAAACAAAGTCTTTTACCGAGTCATGAAGTTCCAGAGAAATTTCACCATCAATTTTGAAAAACCAACCTTGTGGTCCATTTCGCTCAACAGTGTGAATACTGGGGATATCTGGAGCAGAAGGATTGTCAAACCATTGTTAATTCCCACAAGTCAAATTAGAGTGAGACACTGCGAACGGATAAAGGGAATTCATATCCAAGAAAATGGCATCTGACTTTTCACCGGTGCGTTGTCCAGTCGTGTCGGTTTCAAGGATACGATCCCCATGAAAAATATGTCCTCCCCGCATGGATCTCTCTACAAAAAGGTGCTGATCCACGTCGGCGATCAGACCTATTTCTGAAAAAGCTGATTTTAAGAATTAAATCCATCACCAAATGAGGATTAAAAAATAATACACCAAATCCAACCCGAATTCTTTATGGATTTTATCCGTGATTTTACAGACAATATCCAACAACGTCAATACATCACTTGGCAAACCAGATTTAACGGCATTATTTGAAAAATGATCAGAAACTTAATAAAAAAAAATAAGGAGCAGCCCTAAACTGAAAACAACGGGAAATTATTTCATATATAAGCGATTTTGACTATTTGTCCCAACTTTTTAAGAGCAACTCCTGAAACTCAAAGGGTAAGGTAAAATAAGATAAAGGATGCGGCACTAGAACCTTAAGGTCCATCCTGGCGATTCTGTTCTCCGTCTCAAGGCCTTTCAGCCAGAAAGTGCAAGGGGGGATGAAGGCCAGCCACCCTGTGCTTTCGCACACCTTTCCTGTTTACCTTCCCCATATTTCTCCAGGTACCCATTTGGAGCTTGGTCAACTCTGACTGAGACTACTGAATCACGCCACACTAAACCCCGTCCCAAAACAAATAATTGGATACGCTAGGATTCGAACCCTCACCCTCTCGGACAAAAGATCCTAAATCTAGCGCACCAATCCACTCGGCTAGGAAACCGAAGAGTATGTAATTAGGATAAAAAGCTCTTTTAAAAGGACCAAAAACAACTATCATAAATAGAGAGGTATCGAAGAGCAAGGTAAAGAGCAAAGCTTCACCCCCCTTATTCATGGAATAATTCCTGTTCTGTTTTAGTTTTAATCCTGGTCCCAATTTTCAATTGAAAATACTTTTTTAATTTAATTTACACAAAAAAGAATGGACAGTTCATAGAATAAAAATAAACACAAACTAGAAATTGAATCTTTGAATATGCCCATGTATTGTACTTGTTTGACAACCAACTTTTAGAACTAGGGCAATTATGTGAACAATTTAGAGAGCATTAGCTTGAATAAGTAAGTATCCTTACAGCTAGTATTGGATCTGAATGAGTTCTTGACCTATTGGATATATTTGGCAAAGAAAAACTCGTATTTATAAGAGCCCCAAAGTTAACATTAACATTGTTTTGGGGACGGGGCAACTTCAAAATTATAATTCGTGAATCTAAAAAAAGGCATTTTTCCTATGCCCGTAGATGCTTCCATCATTATTAATTAAATCTAATCAAATTGGGTTGAGCGTCTCGCTTTATTTACTATGTTTTATGCCACAGATAAAGGAATAGTATTACTAGCATTACAACTACCTCTTGGTACATTAAAAAATCATTCATTTACAAAGAAATTGAAGCTTAAAGAGTAATAAAACAGTGCAACTTAAACAGTACAGAAATTGGAGCAAAGAAACAGCAATGTTATAAAGTTGGTATGTCTTTCTTATACTTAAATTTTTTAGAACATAAAACATACGCATCTTTAAACGTTAATAAATAACACTTAATATGCCAATATTAATTAAATATGCTTATTCCATAAAGTTCATTAAGTGGACTAACACTTTTGGAAGTATCATGGGATCTATCGGTTCATTGCTGTAGTTAATTAGGGAGAAATGAACTGTATAAATAATGCTTAAAGTTAGCTCCTTAGAATATATTACTTCGTAAAATATAATCCTGACATGGTAAAAAACGAACAACGATAGGATTAAGCCTGAAAACAAACAAAAATAAGATGTACATGGTTTTTTCCTTAGAATTGATAGTAGAAAGTTAAGAAGACATCAACTCATTGAGCTGGAAACGTGAAGGATTTTCTATTGTTAGGACTTAGGAAAAAGTTGTCCCCTGGTTTTTCGGACATCTCCTCTGTCTTCTAATTTTTAGCTAAATCATTATTTTCGGTGTGGTACCATGCAGTAGTTTTACTTCTATATTATCTGTGGTACAAAAGGAGGATATGACCTTTCTGATGGCACCGTTCACTTCTGGCTTCTCGCAAAAAAAGCTAGGCAGTTATTTTCATTGATTGGCTTCAAAGTTATAGATAATAACGATCAGATTTTGATGTGTATTTGCCTCTACGAAAAAACCTCCTTTACTTTGGCTCTTCGCGAATACAACCAAATTCTTCTTGTATTCGACATAAACAGGGACAAATGTTTTTTTTGTTGGGGAATAAAGAATAAAATTAATTTCAAGAGGGCTTTTTTAACAGCTTTTTTAAAGGCTTGGGTTTCAACTCTTTTGAATCTAAATTTTGCTTCAGAACGTGTCTTTGTTTTTCATGATAAAAATACTGTTGGAACATACCCTTGAAAAATTTATGTCGCAAAGGCAAAACGAAATTTCATTATTAAGGTAACTGGTATTTTTAATCTGAAGCAAAACTACACAGGATGACCTTTTAACAGAGAGCTAGTTGCAATGTCAACTCAAAATTGAATGGTCATAAAATAGAAACCAGTAATTGTCATATAATACGAACCACTAGAACAAAATTAGCTTAAAATACAAAATTATTCATTTTTATCCTTAAAAATTAAAAGCAAAATAATACGGAATTTTACATTTTTACCACAAGAAAGATCACGAATGCATGTTACTTTGTTTCTTTAATTTCTTCCTCAAGGGTGACCAAATCGAAACAGTGATCCTATAAGCTCAGAAGACGGTTCATATACCATCGATGCCAAAAAAAATTGGGCGCGATATAATCAACTTCGTGACAAAGCTGTTTTAAAGTATAAAAAAGGTGGACTTGCCCTAATCGAAAGTAGAATACTTTTGAAACTCCATTTGAAAGGCCATTTCTTGGGCAAACCTCAACATTTCGACGCTCCTGAAAAGCCAAATTTTGCTTCAAATTTTGCTTCAAATTTGACATCTTTCAATGCAAAGCCTTTCCTTTCTCAAACAGCAACAAGTTCATGAAAATGAATAAGATCAGTTTCCTTATAATTTTTGGTACGATAAAATAATGCAATTGGGCAGTAAGTGCTACCTAATAATCGAGCTACCACTAGTGCTACCTAGGTTTTGTTGGGGTGATATGAAAAAATGGGCTAAAATTTACCGACAACTAAATAATCGAGCATTTCATTTGTGTTTTTTTGCTAACTGTAAGGGAGAACTAGGGCCTAGAGAATATTTATGGCGCTTGGGTCGGTTACAGCTTGGCCAAGAGGTATCTTACAGCTCTGTCATTTTGTATTATTATTGTGTTTGAAAAAGTATGTGATGCGTGCAAACAATTATTGCTAAGAGCAGGAAAGACCCTTCCTTGGCCCAGAAGTGCTACCGAGGTTTTGTTGGGGTAATGTGAGAAAATGGGCTAAAATTTACCGACAACTAAATAATCGAGCATTTAATTTTTGTTTTTTTGCAAACTGTCAGTGAGAACTGCGGCCTAGAGAATATTTATGGCGCTTGGGTCGGTTGCAACTTGACCAAGAGGTATCTTACTGCTCTGTCTTTGGGTATTATTATTGTGTTTGAAAAAGTATGTGATGCGTGCAAACAAATTTTTCTCAGAGCAGGAAAGACCCTTCCTTGGCTCAGAAATGCTACCTGGGTTTTGTTGGGGTAATATGAGAAAATGGACCAAAATATACCGACAACTAAATAATCGAGCATTTCATTTGTGTTTTTTTTTTGCTAACTGTCAGTGAGAACTGCGGCCTAGATAATTTTTATGGCACTTGGGTCGATTGCAACTTGACCAAGAGGTATCTTACAGCTCTGTCTTTGGGTATTATTATTGTGTTTGAAAAAGTATGTGATGCGTGCAAACAATTTTTGCTCAGAGCAGGAAAGACCCTTCCTTGGCCCAGAAGTGCTACCTGGGTTTTGTTGTACATTAAAAAATCATTCATTTACAAAGAAATTGAAGCTTAAAGAGTAATAAAACAGTGCAACTTAAACAGTACAGAAATTGGAGCAAAGAAACAGCAATGTTATAAAGTTGATATGTATTTATTATAGTCAAATTTTATAGAAGATAAAACATACGCATTTTTAAATGTTAATAAATAACTCTTAGTATGACAATATTAATTAAATCTGCTTATTCCAAAAAGTTCATTAAGTGGACACACGCTTTTGAAAGCATCGTGGGATCTATTGGTTCATTGCTGTAGTTAATTATGGAGAAAAGAACTGGATAAATAATGCTTAAAGTAAGCTTCTTAGAATATATTACTTCGTAAAATATAATCCTGACATGGTAAAAAACGAACAACGATAGGATTAAGCCTGAAAACAAACAAAAATAAGATGTACATGGTTTTTTCCCTTAGAATTGATAGTAGAAAGTTAAGAAGACATCAACTCATTGAGCTGGAAACGTGAAGGATTTTCTATTGTTAGGACTTAGGAAAAAGTTGTCCCCTGGTTTTTCGGACATCTCCTCTGTCTTCTAATTTTTAGCTAAATCATTATTTTCGGTGTGGTACCATGCAGTAGTTTTACTTCTATATTATCTGTGGTACAAAAGGAGGATATGACCTTTCTGATGGCACCGTTCACTTCTGGCTTCTCGCAAAAAAAGCTAGGCAGTTATTTTCATTGATTGGCTTCAAAGTTATAGATAATAACGATCAGATTTTGATGTGCATTTGCCTCTACGAAAAAACCTCCTTAACTTTGGCTCTTCGTGAATACAACCAAATTCTTCCTGTATTCAACATAAACAGGGCCAAATGTTTTTTTTGTTGGGGAATAAAGAATAAAATTAATTTCAAGAGGGCTTTTTTAACAGCTTTTTTAAAGGCTTGGGTTTCAACTCTTTTGAATCTAAATTTTGCTTCGGAACGTGTCTTTGTTTTTCATGATAAAAATACTGTTGGAACATACCCTTGAAAAATTTATGTCGCAAAGGCAAAACGAAAATTCATTATTAAGGTAACTGGTATTTTTAATCTGAAGCAAAACTACACAGGATGACCATTTAACAGAGAGCTAGTTGTAATGTCAACTCAAAATTAAATGGTCATAAAATACAAACCAATAATTGTCTTATAATACGAACCACTAGAACAACATTAGCTTAAAATACAAAATTATTCATTTTTATCCTTAAAAATTATAAGCAAAATAATACGGAATTTTATATTTTTACCGAAAGAAAGATCTCAAATGCATATTACTTTGTTTCTTTAATATCATCCCCAAGGGTGACCAAATCGGAACAGTGGTCCTATAAGCTCAGAAGACGGTTCATAGACAATCGATGCCAAAAAAAAATTTGGGCGCGATATAATCAACTTCGTGACAAAGCTGTTTTAAAGTATAAAAAAAGGTGGACTTGCCCTAATCGAAAGTAGAATACTTTTGAAACTCCATTTGAAAGGCCATTTCTTGGGCAAACCTCAACATTTCGACGCTCCTGACAAGCCAAATTTTGCTTCAAATTTTGCTTCAAATTTGACATGTTTCAATGCAAAGCCTTTCCTTTCTCAAACAGCAACAAGTTCATGAAAATGAATAAGATCAGTTTCCTTATATTTTTTGATACGATAAAATAATGCAATTGGGCATTAAGTACTACCTAATAATCAAGCTACCACTAGTACTACCTAGGTTATGTTGGGGTGATATGAAAAAATGGGCTAAAATTTACCGACAACTGAATAATGGAGCATTTCGTTTGTGTTTTTTTGCTAACTGTCAGTGAGAACTAGGGCCTAGAGAATATTTATGGCGCTTGGGTCGGTTACAGCTTGGCCAAGAGGTATCTTACAGCTCTGTCATTTTGTATTATTATTGTGTTTGAAAAAGTATGTGATGCGTGCAAACAATTATTGCTAAGAGCAGGAAAGACCCTTCCTTGGCCCAGAAGTGCTACCGGGGTTTTGTTGGGGTAATATGAGAAAATGGGCTAAAATTTACCGACAACTAAATAATCGAGCATTTAATTTGTGTTTTTTTGCAAACCGTCAGTGAGAACTACGGCCTAGAGAATATTTATGGCGCTTGGGTCGGTTACAACTTGACCAAGAGGTATCTTACTGCTCTGTCTTTGGGTATTATTATTGTGTTTGAAAAAGTATGTGATGCGTGCAAACAATTTTTCTCAGAGCAGGAAAGACCCTTCCTTGGCTCAGAAATGCTACCTGGGTTTTGTTGGGGTAATATGAGAAAATGGACCAAAATATACCGACAACTAAATAATCGAGCATTTCATTTGTGTTTTTTTTTTGCTAACTGTCAGTGAGAACTGCGGCCTAGATAATATTTATGGCGCTTGGGTCGGTTGCAACTTGACCAAGAGGTATCTTACTGCTCTGTCTTTGGGTATTGTTATTGTGTTTGAAAAAGTATGTGATGCGTGCAAACAATTTTTGCTCAGAGCAGGAAAGACCCTTCCTTGGCCCAGAAGTGCTACCTGGGTTTTGTTGGGGTGATATGAAAAAAGGGCAAAAATTTACCGACAACTAAATAATCGAGCATTTCATTTGTACCGACAACTAAATAATCTTCAATGGAGTATAGGAATTTTAGATACTGTATATTACCTCTAAAGTACTTTGGAAAAAATAGGCAGACGATTCAATATAAAGAAATTCAGCGTGGTTAGCCGGAGTGGTGTCAGATATAACCCTGCCTTATAAGTTAAAGGCCCTATATACCAAAATACGGAATTTTACATTTTTACCACAAGAAAGATCACGAATGCATGTTACTTTGTTTCTTGAATTTCTTCCCCAAGGGTGACCAAATCAAAATTGTGATCCTATAAGCTCAGAAGACGGTTTTTATACCTTTGATGCCAAAAAAATTGGGCACGATATAATAAACTTCGTGACAAAGCTGTTATAAATTATAAAAAAGGTGGACTTGCCCTTATCGAAAATAGAATACTTTTGAAAATCCATTTGAAAGGCCATTTCTTGGCCAAACCTAAACATTTTGACGCTCTTGACAAGCCAAATTTTGCTTCAAATTTTGCTTCAAATTTGACATCTTTCAATGCAAAGCAGCTAGTTGCTCTTCCCATTTTCAAAAAGCAACAAGCTCATGAAAATGAATAAGATCAGTTTCCTTATAATTTTTTGATACGATAAAATAATGCTATTGGGCATTAAGTACTACCTAATAATCGAGCTACCACTAGTGCTACCTGGGTTTCGTTGGGGCGATATAAAAAAATGGGCTAAAATTCACCGATGACTAAATAATTGAGCATTTCATTTCTGTTTTTTTGCAAACTGTCAGTGAGAACTGCGGTCTAGAGAATATTTATGGCGCTTGGGTCGGTTGCAACTTGACCAAGAGGTATCTTACTGCTCTGTCTTTGGGTATTATTATTGTGTTTGAAAAAGTATGTGATGCGTGCAAACAATTTTTGCTCAGAGCAGGAAAGACCCTTCCTTGGCCCAACAGTGCTACCTGGGTTTTGTTGGGGTGATATAAAAAATGGGCAAAAATTTAAAGACAACTCAATAATCGAGCATTTCATTTGTACCGACAACTAAATAATCATCAATGGAGTATAGGACTTTTTGCTACTGTATATTACCTTTAAAGTATTTTGGACAAACTAGGCAGACGATTCAATATAAAGAGATTCAGCGTGCTTAGCCGGAGTAGCGTCAGATATAAATAAAAGTACAAAGTTGTTAACTAGTGAAAACCAATTTGGCAATAGTATAGAAAAAAGAAGTTTTGGTTTGAGAATGATTATATTTTAAATTAATCCTTACTTTGATCATTATTTTCTCAGTATAAAATTCATATCTAACATCACCCTGTTGTCACTTCCCCGCCACGTTGAGGTGACACTGATAGTACTTTTGATTTTGTTTTTTTTGTGAAGTATATACGTATTATTTACCAAAATACGCATTACATAGTTATACATTTAAATAAAATCAAAAGTACAAGGGGAGGCCCACCACCACAACTACCAAGGAAACTGTAAGCAATAAAACTGTAATCAAACTGTAAGCAATAAAAAGAAAAATAATGACCCTTTGAAATTCAGCTTAGGCATTCCTTTTGAGTTAGATATAAACAAAATTTGTTTTGTCGGTTTCTTTTTTGGTCGTTACTGTTGTTAATTATCAGCTCATGACAGCTTTGGATAAAAAAGAAGACAAAAGAAGAATTAGAAAATTATAATGCTTGAGAACATTGAATCAACCTTGCTGAACTACAGTTGAAAAAAAGTGGAAAATAATAAAATTTGGCAATATTTTAAAGCTAATCTTCAAAACTCTACTAAAATCAAATGTTATATTCGTGGATAAGAAATACTAATTAGTAATGAATCATTATTGCAACTTAATATAAGTTCTATTCTTTGATTCTGTTTCATAATTTTTACTTCTTGTTTCAGTCCCCTTTCAGTTTGAAAAAAAAATGTATGATAATAATTGTAAAACCATCTTGATTTTTGGAATAAAAATACTATAATATGCGAATAAAATATTTTTCTAGAGTAAAAAATTTAGTTTTTTTCCTAATACAGTTTGCATGTTCCCTGCATATTTTGCAATATTCATCTCACCTCGCTCACTTCCCAGAATATTTGAATACTTTCATAATACAGCAAATAGTTTCATAATACAGTAAAGTCTAAAACGAATAAAGACAAACTGAAAAATAAAAAGCCAATAAATACAAACTGTGGATTAGAAAAGCACCTAGAAACTACAAATTAAAAAGCTCTTAATAACATTGCAAAAAGAAAAATCGAGAAGAGAGGGAGGAGAGTGGGGAGGAGGAGAGAAAAAGAGATATTAATTCAACTCATGGTGAAGTTGCAATCAATTATATGAAAACAAATTTAGTAGCTGTAGCAGTTGATTTCAATCTTTTATTATGACCCAAGCACCTATAATATAAAACACACAATAAGCAAAGCAAAGCACATGAGGTAGCATTAACACTTGCAAAGGGAAAGCATATTTGGGCTAAGAAGGTAATAGTACATATTGCTTCTTCTCGATTAAGCTGTCTATAGAAAGATGGTCGAAGTTTGGTCTAAATCATTCATAAATTCATGTTTTTGATGGGTTTCACAAATCTCTCGTGGCGTGTTTGATGAGCTCTGACGATAGGAGTTTCAGACCGGTGTTCGGGGCTAGTCTGGAGTGCTGGTTGTGCAAATCGGTTTATCACTGCATTATAAAATGGGCACGTTTGTTTTGGAGTGCATGGTTCATATTGATGGGAGGAGTGACGTGTTGGTGTTATGACAAGAGGCAAAGCACTTGGCTTAGAGGCAGAGGTGATCCCATCTTTGGCAATTCGTACCTCTTTTCTAGTCCCCTCTTCTAATGCTTCATTGGGGCCTAGATTACAACTCCTTGGGCTCTACACATCTGATGTTACTTCATTTTGTGAAGCATAGGGCTGGGAAATATGAGTCGGGTTTTGTCTTAGCACGAGCCCACCTGCTCTTCTTAAAAAGTATGACCTTGGATTATCGCTAAATTACATTAGTGAAATAGTGATATATATTAAAGATTCATCCTTGAACAAGGAATCTAAAGGAAAAAATTTTTTATTGTACATTCAAGTTTAGTTAATAAATAATTTAAAAACATTATTAAAACACATTATTCATAGGGCACTGAAATCAATATTATATAGTTGAGAAAGGGTTATTTTAAACCCGTCATCATCATTTAAGCGTTTTCTGACGTTTGAATACCTCGATGTTGGAACCTTTGGTCCTGGGTTTTTTTTTCAGATAAATGTCTTTTCTTGTTTATTTTCTTTTGGGTTATTTAATTATCCCTTTCCCATTTGTGAAAATGCTAAATTATCTTTTCATATTGGCAACGCCATTTTTATTTCTTTAACTGCGTAGTTTTTTAAAAGCACGATGTTTTAATTACGCAGTTACGGGGGACCCATCATAGCTAAAGTTACTTTCAGATAACAAGTTTGGTCCTTATTGTCGAGGGGTGAAAGAAAGGGCATAAAGCTGATTCTTTCGAAGTAAGTTGGCTTGATTCATTCGAAGTAAGTTGATTCATAATCTTGGAATTTTTAGCCTAGGTGGGTTCCGGCAGCCTACAGAAGGGCTGAAATTATATTATTTGAAGTAGGAAAAGAGTTGCGAGACATACCGTCATTTACTACATAGACAGGGGGTCTGTTTACCCTCCGAGGAGATAGTTAGAGATTATAGTGGTGACTCAGTGTGGGTGCATTCTTGGTATAGAGTTTAACCGTTTGACCATTCAATCACGTTACCATACCCTGGAGCATGGTATACCATAAAAAAGGTACTAACATACTCTATATATACGGAACACTAGTGGTAAGCGCGAGCGTTCCATTACAATATTTGTCGCTAGTGAGGCTTCCCCTCTAGTATGTGGTGTAGCACCATTTTTGCGCTAATATCTGGTGGCAGTCGTGGCTTACCACTAGAAACCCAATATATATTTTTATTTGGACAGTGGGAACATACCATTTCATTGCTAGAACTTGATAGTCCAAGGCAAATCACGCCACCGTGTCACTCAATAGTCGGCAAACGACACCTTTCTGGCAAAAACTAGCATTCCTAAGTCATTTTCAGACATTTTCCACCAAAAGAACCGTATAAACTAGACTAAAACTTAAAGAATTATACACTAGCTCGTTTAAACTTAAAGAAAATTCCCAATAGCGTTTCTTCTGATGATTTGTGACAAAATACGCCAGCGTTGCACAATTTACCTTTCTAGTGGCAACCTCTGGTACCCGGCATCACAACTTGAGCGTTTTTTGACGTTTGGATATCACAATATATATATATATTTTTATTTGAACAGTGGGAATCTGCTATTTCATTGCTAGAGCGTGATATTTAAAGGCAGTTCTCTCCACCGTGGCACTCAATGGCTGGCATAAATAACCCTCTCAAGCAAACTATTATTCCTAAGGTATCTTCAGGCATTTTATTGCTAAAAATGATTCTTTCAAGTGTAGTTTGGAAGTTTTTCGTCTAAAGAGTATGATTTAGGATGTTTAATTGTGCTCTGTTTTTTTCTGCTGGGGTTTGTTTCAACCCCAAAAGCCTTGTTATAGGATATTTAGACTATTTTGAATAGAAGGGGTATCTCAAAATTTCTAATAGAGGCACTTTAGGACAGTACGACAATACTTTAGGCCATGGCAGCCACGGGGGCTGCCCTGGAAAGGATTTTTAAGATTTATATCAGTGTTAAAGGTAATATCTGAAAGGGCAAGAAGGGAGGGGTGGGCTGCCCTCCGTTTCTTATTCAATATATCTCAACATGCCTTTTAAGTGTCAAAGCTTTTTATTGAAAGCTTTGTCTTTGAAACTTGAATAAGGCCTCATTCGAATGGAAATACAAAGGGCTAGTGCCTTTTGTAATAATTGAAAGTGATTGCAGGGCGACTATCCCCCCTCTCAAGCCCACCTTTTCCCCGAACACATCCAATCAAAATTTTTAGATAGCCCTTTTGTTCAACGTAGTTGAAAGTTAGGGAAATTAGATCTTTAAGGATGACAGCCCCTAAAAGCCCTCAGGGCAAGAGTTGTAAGTTATGGTCTGGGGGCATATAAGGTTTTTACAGTAAGCTTGTAGAAACTTCAAAAAGGGCTCATTCGATTGGAAATTGAAATGACTAGTGCTCTTTTTAATAGTTGAAAGTAATTGGAGGGCCACTAACCCCCCTCTCACGCCTGCCATTTTCCCAAATACATACAATCAAAATTTAGAAAATTTTGCCAATTTTTTAAACGTAGCAAAAAATTTTGGAAATTAAGTCTTTGAGGATGACAACCCTTCCCCCATAGTCCTCAGAACAAGGGTCGTAATTTATGTCCTTGGGGTGTATAAGGTTTGTATGGAAAGTTTTGTCGTAGCTGATTCAAAAAGGCTCATTTGATTGGAAATTGAGAGACTAGTGCCTTTTTCGAACGGGATCAGAGGGCAAATTTTGATATAGCCATTTTGTTCAACCCATCAGAAAGGTCTGGAAATTATGGGTAAGGATAACAAATTCCCCCAGACCTAAGGGCAATGGTTGTAAGTTACGCTATGGGGACATATATGAGTAGAAGGGCCTTATTGACTCCCATGTGTCACCCCTGCTGCCACCTACAACTTTTTTTGCACCCCAAATAAGGGCATAGAGTCATTAGGGAGAACACGTGGTTAATGGGGTCAATGACCTCTTTTTCCAAGGTCGATTTATTTGATGTTTCTATGTGTAATAGCTCCGGGGCGAAGGTTGCACATGCGCATTGAATTCTAACGGGAACAATGTTATTGATCTAGGACTCGAGGGGGAAGTGAATTTCCGAGAACTTGATTGCGTAATCGAAGGGGAAGTGAATTTCCGAGAACTTGATTGCGTAATCGAGGGGGAAGTGGATTTCCGAGAAATTGATTGCGTAATCGAGGGGAAGTGGTTAGAGCTAACGAATCAGGGTCAGTCTAGAGTCAGCAGTTGGAGTGAAAGGATTGAAAAATGAATAAATTTGAGAAAGAGAGAATTAGATCAAATCTAGTGTTTATGGAAAAACATTTGATTTTGGATGATGTTTTTCTCGAGTTATCTCTTAAACGCAGGATATTCTCTTGTCAGGGATGACTTGACAACATAATGAGGAGTGATTCTCCCCCATTGGACTAGTGTATGAAACTTTTAAAATGTGATTCAAATGCTTATAGCTAATTTTTTGATATATTAATTGGAACAAGGCAGAATCATATTGTGGATATACTTTTGAAAACATTGCCAATGGATTCAATGTAGATGGTGCCCCCATCATTCGAAAAAGGTAACGTCACAGAGTTACTCCTCTCCCTCACCATTTCCCTCTCATTGAATTTATCGAACGAAGAGGATCAGTTTCATGTTAGCTGTGAGTGAGTTGACACTGGAAACCAAAAAATGTTCTATATATTTCCAGTGTGCATGTACACTCTTGGCAGTTGGAATCAATGTGAGAATTGTACAATTATTGATGACTATAGTGAAAAGTGTAAATTATGTAATCCATGTAAATTACATAGAGGCTATGCAGTACAAATTAAAGGATATAATTCTTGTCTTGAAGAGGTGTGTGACTCTCACCCTAGAGGGCACCTGTGCTCCAATTGTCACTATGATAAATGTGATCAGTTGGAGAAAACTTACCCTACTATGATTGGAAAGAATCCTAAACGTGATTTCAGTTTATTTCTACGGGATTGGTATCGTCGCGGATTTAAATTATTCTGGGAAGAGGAATCTGGTCTACGATTCAACTGTTGGGGTAACAAGACAATTTGGTTTCTACGTCATTGTTGTGATGACACCACCTACTATGACTATAAACCAAGTGATTTTTATTTGGCAGTGACGGAATGTGATTCACCATTTGAAAACACTGTATGTGATATTGCTTCAAATAGACAGATTGAAACTCTTGAATTTCATAATATGAATGCAAATAGTATAATTGACTATACAAAGAGATATGACAAGAGTGAAGTTACATTGTACTGTAGAAAATGTGACCCTGACTTTGCAGTCAATCAAGATCAATATACAGTGAATCCAAATGATTTATCGGCATTAGTGGTTCACGACAGTTGCCTAGTAGAGGATGAAATCTAAAGTGAAGATTTAAAGACATTGATGTATATATATACATTTTATTAATAAACAAAATCACAAACATTTTTTAAGGACTTTACTCTTAGGGCACTGAAATCAATACTATATAGGTCTGAGAGGATATTTTCCACTAGAAAGTCATTCAGACGAGGATTGTCGCTATAAATGTGGAGAAACTACTTGTAAGTATAGCCACGACATCGTAACACAAAATATAGTAGTGCATGGAAGCCACAGCTTTTAGTCGTTAGATCCTGCACCCTCTTCCGATTTTGAATAATAGTTTTCCCACTGCTCTCAATATAGTTGCTGATGTGAGACGTGTAGAATGTATAGGGTAGACCAAGAGGATCAAAAAATTCAATCGTCTTCATTGTTTGAAAGATGCAGAGCCAATGACCCGTCAGCCCAGTCGACGGACTGCTATTAACAATAATCAAAGTATTGTTGACACTTTGAATTTTTCCAACAAAGTTCGAGGGCAGACAATAGTATTTATACTGAGACATATAGGGGTCCATATTAAATACACTGATTATTTGACTGGTGTTCATGGCACCAAGTCTAGTAGAACACTGCCTTCGAGAGTGATTTCCCAATAGGTTTCATATTGATTTAGTGAGATTAGGGCAATACTCTCAGCCAATGGGTCGGCAAATGTACACTCTAAACGCAAACTCCCCGTACGTACTATACTCATATCCTGTGTACCCGACAAATCCAGTACAATGACACCATGTGTTTTAGCAAACATATCTTCGGTTATACCATTTTCAAATAGTTGAGAGTCATGATCTAGGGTTTGCATGGTCAACTCGTACAATGTTCTATAGGATTTATCAAAAGATAGATTGTAGAGTGGGATACAGTTTACTTTGCACACAAGAGATGAAAGTCCAAACATCTCGAATTTATGTGGACATTCAGTTAAAGATCCAATTGCACTGGCACTTTTTACAAATAACAAAGCCAATTTCGAGGAGATTTCGCCATTGACAAGGGATAAATCAGTGAAGGTGCGTGACCCCATGGCAATATGACATTGATTGTTGATTGTATAAGGACCAAGTAGTTTAATGTTGTTGCCATTGGCTCTAAGTTTTTCCACGCCCAAAGCAACAGAACTCATAAAGTGTTATTTACGTTCATGAAGTATTGCCGAGGTGAGGGAGAGACATACATCGGGATTGCCACCAAGTTCTTTTTTCAATATGAAATTGGAGGGTGCAAGCGTTAGTTTTATATCCACTTTAACATTGGGCGGCAGCCATTGGGGTATATTAAATATTTCATGATATATTTTTCCAACTAGATGTAATTCACTAGTTGTAGCATTTTTAAGTGCATCTGTACTATCAGTATTAGTAATATATTCATATCCATTGGAGGCGCCTCTCAATTCCTTGTATGACTTGGGTGTCATCAGCATGAATTGCATATAGCTTGTATAGTTTGAGAGATTGTTGCTTGTGCTCACCAGTGTGCCATTGATGTAGACGCTAATTTGACGAAATAAATTATGTAATATACAATTTTCATAGGATATCCCATCGGCCCGAATTGGCATTGAATTATCGGATTTCCGGACTTTCATTTGCAAATCTATAAATGTTGAAGACAAGTCCATAAAGTAGTCTTCATTGGAATAAATTTGAAAGTGGATATTATCGGAGAGGGGTTGTTGTGGATAAAATTGTTCAGAGTAACCAGGCTTGGCACTCAAATCGACATTTTTTTCATTAATTAGATTCATTGAGGTGGTGGTTTAAGGTTGGGAATCCTTATGCGGTTGGTAGGACATTTTAGGAGAAGAAATCTAGTTTCGATCTAATAATTTTCTTCCTGGGATTTCTGATTACACTACATCTCGGCTTTTTCCTTCTTTTCTTTGACAAGAGGGATGTCTTACGTTTCCGTCCTGAGTGGAGACTGATGAGGGATGCATTGTTTCTTGGCATTTTTAAGCCTTTACCATTTTGTTTTAATTTTTCGCCAAGGGTTCGCGCACTGGACCTAAGATTTTCCGTAGCACTTTTTTTTAAATCCTTGCCAGAGCCCCAATCGTATAGCGTAGAGGATGCAAAATCTGTCGCAGCCGGTACAAGTTATTTTCTAGCCAGTGGTAGTGAAGAGCGAAACAGCTTAGCAAACCAACTGCCAAGAACGTAGCCAGACATTGACGAGCGACCTTTGTAGTAGTCCATTCCATTGCCCTGTTGTCTGGGACCAAGAGTATTAACATAGCAGTCAATATCAGGACAAGTGAATACCAGTTTTTTATTAGACATCTTGCTGTTGAAAGATGGGTCGAAAATGGCATGTAATCACAGCCAAACCTTTTGAAATTGCTATTGGATCACCCAATTCGGTTCTTAGTGTTAACTGACAGAGTTCTAAATAGGAAGTGTTTGCGGGAACATACTGAAGATGCTTTATATTGTAGCGATGAATATGCTCTTGATTGGTTTTTCGTTCAAGAACTCGTAGGAGGGGGACATTTGAATTACCAACACGAGATGTTTCCACAAATGAAGCACAGAGAAATATACAAGTGTCTGTGGAGAATGCAGGCGGGTAGTCAGCAAAAATGAAATTAGTGTTTCCCGCACTTCTACCGTTGATTATATTGAGCTTAAAGCCAAGAACATCCTTTAGATTATCATTGAGAATAATCTTTTCACTGGCAATGGGTGAACTAATGTAGATCTTGCCCTCCTTCTTTGAATAGTTGAAATGAAAAGCTCCTTTTTTACGAGCGGAAATTCTTTTATTAATAGAACGACATAAATCGTTCATACAGGTGAGTTCCTCGTAGGGTAATTCAATGTATGGATAATCCAACCAATTGATTTTTTGAATTTGTTCTTGATCACCTGGTGGTGGCGGCCAATCATAGGGTCTAATTTTTATTTCATATTTACGATCCTTTCTCAGGATGTCATAAGTATTTTTGAGAATACAGTCGACAAGAGCCACTTCATACTTTCCGTCGAATTTGATGGTGGGGGAGAGTTTTGTCCAAAAATCACTTGTTCTATTCAGATCATTGTAGAGAGGATCAGAAACATTGGAAATGAAAGTCACATAGAAATCATTGGGCATTGTTAATATCTTCAGCACTGACCCAAGAATCAAAATCTGAGTTGTATCCTAGCCAGCGAACAAGCAACAGTTTCTTACCATGGCGTGTACGACTCTTTAATATCTTTTCAATTTGATACATTTCACCAGTGTTTCTAACTTTTTGCAGTTCATATTCATAAAAACCACCGAGAATCTCATCATCTTTGGTGTCTCGCAGTCGATAAGTTATGGGTATGGTGTCCAGGATTTTGGACACTTTAAAAAGTTCGGTGCTCCATAAATAATTCCCCTTTTCAAAAATATTGGTGGTTCTATTAATTCGAACAGTGTCACCAACATTGAATTTCTTCTTCTTTTTCTCTTTTTCACCCTTAGAGTATTGCTTTAGAAAAGCATCAAATGTATTCTCACTGTAGTGAACATCCCCAAGGGCTAGAGTTGGACAGAGATCGATGGGGTCGTTGATTATAAATCAACATGATTTTATCTAAATCATGAATAAAAGCCGATGTATTTTTAAAAGTTCAATATCTTTAAAATAAAATTAGAATAGTTATTATTAATAGTTTAGCCAATACAGCCTTTATAGGACTGTGACTATGATAAATTGTTGTATTATATTTCAAAAGAACCTTTTGCACATGGGGATTAACAAATTCACTACCACGATCCGATTGAATTTTTCTATATGAATCCTGTTCGAGAATACTTTCAATGGCCCGAGCAACTTCAACACCTCTCTTTGACCGTAGTGGAATGGCATAGGCATAGCGACTAAAGACACTGATTGCCACTAGAATATATTTGTAGGGCGCATTGTGACGTCGTTGAAGTGCGTCTAAAGTTAAAAGATCCGTTTGCATTATATGCAGAGGGAAAAAGGCTTTAGTTTGTCGATATTGTTTACTGCGAAGCCTGTGATTTCGATGTAGTGTGTAACTCGGTTCATTTTCTAGATACTCTTTTGCATTTTTCAATGTGGTGGTGCCGGAGACAGCTTTGGAAAGCGTTTTGGGAGAACTTAAACTTCCCACCTCGCCAATATTTTCATAGACACCATTCAAAACTTCATCCATTTCGAGCGTAAACACGTAGTGTAATGTCCACTCCCCTTTTGCACACTGGTGAGTGAATCAATTTGTCTTCGCTTTTGACTATCAGCCACAGGTGTTGTAAAATCATTGCTGCTGCTGATAGAGTCGTCTTCTTCTTCTTCTTTTTTAAATGATGTTATTGGATGTTCATTTAGTTTCTTTAGAATTTGCTTATTGCCAATAAGACTTCTGGGAAAGTTTGATACATACAGAAAGGTGTATAGATTATCGTCAAAGGATAAGAGTCCTTTACGATTCGTCACCATATCACAAATTAAATCAACTAGATTATAACTTTTTCCCTGAATTATAAATCGTGTTCCTGTGCTCTCGACTTGAACTTGATCGCCAGTTTCCAACATGATATAAGACAATACTCTTTTACTCTGTTCTTGATAGGTCACTGGCAATAGGTTTCCAATTTTCAATACAATTGAATTCAATTCCTTCTCCTTTGATGCTGCTGCAGAATCTTGAGGAGATGTTTCCTGTTGAGAGGGATCAGTGCCGGGCCTTTCAAAATCAGTCTTATGTTTGTCCACACGTCGCAATGCATCTCGAAGTAAAAGTAGTTTTCTGTCATGGGCAATATTCTTATCGTTAATAAATTTGCTTAGATTATCTACAAAATGTTCGATGGGTGAGAGGACAAGTTCAAATGGTGTCAATTTATAGGGTTTAGCCATTCTCTAGAGAAAACTGTTTACAAGTCCTGCAATTATTGGCAGTAAAAGTGTGAAAAAGCTACCGCCTGCTTGAAGGAGCCGTTTTCTTTTAAATTTGTTTACCATGTTTTTAAAAGCCAAGGCGCGTACAGTGGAACGAGGTTGCTTTGTCTGTTGTCTAACACCTTCTGGCAGTTGAACATTGCCCTCAGTTAAATTTAAAACACCCTTCAGATCGTTTCTGTGTGGTCCCTCAATGTCGGGGAAAACAACACTTTTAACTAAAATAATTCAAAATTGCGATAAAATGTTTTTGGAAAAACCGAAAAAATCTACTATTGCTATAGTATTTGGCAGGAGTCCTATGATAAAATAAAAGCTGTTGCCACAACCATACCAAGATAATTTATACGGAGATTTAATGTTTTCAATATTATTGAATCGATCTCGTGGCTGATCATTGATGATTTGGCTGAATCCATTGAACAGGTCTCACAGGACATATTGCAATTTTTCACTGTCTAGTCCACCCATTTGCGCATTACCATGACCCGATTTCTGAAACATCTCTTCTATCAGATCCAATGTATGCACACACTTGCTTTTGATTGCGCCATTCATATTTTATTTCGATTAGTTCAGTATAATATATAGGTACTAAATATACAAAAGCCGCAAAAAACCGGTCCTCCAAAATTTATGTTTTAAGCGGACACAAACGCGACAAGCAAGCCCAAACGGTAAAATTTGCTGGATATTAATAATAGCACGCCCGAGGATATACGTGTAGTCACCGACATTTTCAATAATTAAATTACAGTATATCTACCGGTGAACAGTAGAAAAGGCTATTAGTCATCATTATGACACTGAAGAAATTACACGAACAACGGCATCTGTTTTCCGTTTTAAGCACTTCAAAACCACTGCTTAGGAAGGCTATACTCAAGCATGGGGTTGACAATGATTTCATTAATATATAATCTTAAATTTTTTTAATTTTACCTGTGTGAATTTTTAAACTGAATTATGTTTTTATAAAAAATAAAAAGAGAATGCTTTAAACGTTACTTTCCTGTGCTTTTAAAAAAATTGTAAACAATATTAAATGAACACTAATCCTTCAGGAAGGCGGTAGCTTTTTCACACTTTTACTGCCAATAATTGCAGGACCTGTAAACAGTTTTCTCTAGGGGGAGAATGGCAAAACCATATAAATTGACACCATTTGAACTTATCCTCTCGCCCGTCGAACATTTTGAAGACAGTCTAAGCAAATTCATTAATGACAAGAATATTGTAGGTGATAAAAAACTGATTTTACTTCATGATGCATTGCGACGTTTGGACAAGCATAAACCTTATCGTGAGAGACCCGTCACTGATCGTTCTAAACAGGAAACATCTCCTCAAGATTCTGCAGCAGCATCAAAGGAGAAGGAATTGAATTCAAGTGTATTGAAAATTTGAAACCTATTGCCAGTGACCTATCGAGAACAGAGTAAAAGAGTATTATCTTATCTCATGTTGGAAACTAGCGATCAAGTGCAAGTCGAGAGCACAGGAAAGCGAATTATAATTCATGTAAAAAGTTATAATCTAGTTTATTTAATTTGTGATATGGTGACGAATAGTAAATGACTTTTATACTTTGACGATAATATATAAACCTTTCTGTGTTTATCAAACTTTCCCAAAAGTCTTATTTTCAATAATAAAATTCTAAAGAAACTAAATGAACATCCAACAACACCATTTAAAAAAGAAGAAGAAGAAGAAGATACTAGCAGCACCACTAATTTTACAACACCTGTGGTTGATAGTCAAAAGCGAAGACAAATTGATTAGCCCGCCAGTGTGCAAAAAGGGAGTGGACATTACACTACATGTCAACGCTCGAAATGGATGAAGTTTTGAAAGGTGTCTATGAAAATATTGGCGAGGCGGGAAGTTTAAGTTCCCCCAAAACGCTTTCCAAAGCTGTCTCCGGCACCACCACATTGAAAAATGCAAAAGAGTATCTAGAAAATGAACCGAGTTACACACTACATCGAAATCACAGGCTTCGCAGTAAACAATATCGTCAAACTAAAGCCTTTTTCCCTCTGCATATAATGCAAACGGATCTTTTAACTTTAGACACACTTCAACGACGTCACAATGTGCCCTACAAATATATTCTGGTGGCAATCAGTGTCTTTAGTCGCTATGCCTATGCCATCCCACTGCGATCAAAAAGAGGTGTTGAAGTTGCACGGGCCATTGAAAGTATTCTCGAACAGGATTCATATAGAAAAATTCAATCGGATCGTGGCAGTGAATTTGCTAATCCTCATGTGGAAAAGGTTCTTTTGAAATATAATACAACACTTTATCATAGTCACAGCCCTATAAAGGCTGCAATGGCCTAACGATTAATAAGAACGATTCGTCTATTAATTTCAAGATATTGTACACTGAAAAATACATCTGCTTTTATTCATGATTTAGATAAAATCTTTTTGATTTATAATCAACGACCCCATCGATCCCTGTCCAACTCTAGCCCTCGGGATGTTCACTACAGTGAGAATACATTTGATGCTTTTCTAAAGCAATACTCCAATGGTGAAAAAGAGAACAAGAAGAAGAAATTCAATGTTGGTGATACTGTTCGAATTAATAGAACCACCAATGTTTTTGAAAAGGGGAATTATTTATGGAGCACTGAACTTTTTAAAGTGTCCAAAATCCTGGACACCATACCCATAACTTATCGACTGCGAGACACCAAAGATGATGAGATTCTCGGTGGTTTTTATGAATATGAACTGCAAAAAGTTAGAAACACTGGTGAAATTTATCAAATTGAAAAGATATTACAGAGTCGTACATGCCATGGCAAGAGACAGTTGCTTGTTTGCTGGCTAAGATACAAATCGGATTTTGATTCTTGGGTCAGTTCTGAAGACATTAAAAATGCCCTATTATTTCTATGTGACTTTCTTGTCCAATGTTTCTGATCCTTTCTACAATGATCTGAATAGAACAAGTGATTTTTGGACAAAACTCTCCCCCACCATCAAATTTGACGGAAAGTATGAAGTGGCCCTTGTCGACTGTATTCTCAAAAATACATATGACATCCTGAGAAAAGATCGTAAATATGAAATAAAAATCAGACCCTATGATTGTCCGCCACCACCAGGTGATCAAGAACAAATTCAAAAAATCAATTGGTTGGATTATCCATATATTGAATTACCCTACGAGGAACTCACCTGTATGAATGATTTATGTCTTTCTATTAATAAAAGAATTTCCGCTCGTAAAAAGGGAGCTTTTCATTTCAACTATTCGAAGGAGGAGGGCAAGATCTACATTAATTCACCTATTGCCAGTGAAAAGATTATTCTTAATGATAATCTAAAGGATGTTCTTGACTTTAAGCTCAATATAATCAACGGTAGAAGTGCGGGAAACACTAATTTCATTTTTGGTGACTACCCGCCTGCCTTCTCCACAGACTCTTGTATATTTCTCTAAGCCTCATTTGTGGAAACATCTCGGTTTGGTAATTCAAATGTTCCCCTCCTACGTGTTCTTGAACGAAAAACCAATCAAGAACATATTCACCACTACAATATAAAGCATCTTCAGTATATTCCCGTAAAGACTTCCTATTTGGAACTCTGTCAGTTAACACTAAGAACCAAATTGGGTGATCTAATAGCAATTTCAAAAGGGTTGGCTGTGATTAAATGCCATTTTCGACCCGTCTTTCAACAGCAAGATGTCTAATAAAAAACTGGTATTCACTTGTCCTGATATTGACTGCTATGTTAATACTCTTGGTCCCAGACAACAGGGCAATGGAATGGACTACTATAAAGGTCACTCGTCAATGTCTGGCTATGGTCTTGGCAGTTGGTTTGCTAAGCTGTTTCGCTCTTCACTACCACTGGCTAGAAGATATCTTGTACCGGCTGCGACAGAATTTGCATTCTCTACACTATACGATTGGGGCTCTGGCAAGAATTTTAAAAAAAAGTGCTACGGAAAATCTTAGGTCCGGTGCGCGAAACCTTGGCGAAAAATTAAAACAGAATGGTAAAGGCTTAGAAATGCCAAGAAACAATGCATCCCTCATCAGTCTCTACTCAGGACGAAAACGTAAGACACCCCTTTTGTCAAAGAAAAGAAGGAAAAATCCGACACGTAGTGTAACCAGAAGTCCCAGGAAGAAAATTGTCAGATCGAAACTAGATTTCTTTTCCTAATATGTCCTACCTGCCCCAAAAGGATTCTCAACCTTCAATCACGGCCTCATTGAATCTATTCAATGCAGAAACTGCTGATGTCAGTGTGAAGCACGGATACTATGAACAATTTTATCGTCAACAACTCCTCTCCGACAATATCTACTTTCATATCTATTCTAATGAAGACTACTTCATGGACATGTCTTCAACATTTATAGATTTGCAAATGAAAGTCTGGAAATCCGATAATTCAATGTCAATTCGGGGCGATGGAATATCCCATGAAAATTGAATACTACATAATTTATTTCGTCAAATTAGTGTCTACATCAATGGCACGCTGGTGAGCACAAGCAGCAATCTCTCAAATTATACAAGCTATATGCAATTCATGCTGATGACACCCAAGTCATACAAGGACTTGAGAGGGGCCTCCAATGGATATGAATATATTACTAATACTGATAGTACAGATGCACTTAAAAATGCTACAACTAGTGAATTACATCTAGTCGGAAAAATATATCATGAAATATTTAATATACCCCAATGGCTGCCGCCCAATGTTAAAGTGAATATAAAACTAACGCTTGCACTCTCCAATTTCATATTGAGAAAAGAACTTGCTGGCAATCCTGATGTAAGTCCCTCCCTCACCTCGGCAATACTTCATGTACGCAAATAACAGTTTATGAGTTCTGTTGCTTTGGCCGTGGAAAAACTTAGAGCCAATGGCAACAACATTAAACTACTTGTTCCTCATACAATACCAATCAGCGTCATATTGCAATGGGCTCACGCACCTTCACCGATTCATCCTTTAAGTTACGCTATGGGGACATATATGGTTCTTATAGAAAGGAGGGCCATATAAACTTTGGAGGGGGTTCATTGGATTGGCAATTAGACACTCTAGTGCTCAAAGTGATCAGAGGGTAAGGATCAGAGATCAGAGGGATCTAGTAGGATTCGAAGTGATCAGAGGACAGCTACCCCCTCCACCCTACTCACACGTCGCATTGTCCTAAAGTGCGTCTACTAAAAATTTTGAGATACCCCTTCTATTCAAAATAGTCTAAATATCATATAACAAGGCTTTTGGGGTTGAAACAAACCCCAGCAGAAACAAACAGAGCACAACTAAACATCCTAAATCATACTTTTTAAACGAAAATTTTCCAAAATACACTTGGAAGCACCATTTTTACCAAGAAAATGTCTGAAGATACCTTAGGAACAATAGTTTGCTCCAGAGGGTAATATGTGCCAGTCATTGAGTGCCAAGGTGGAGTGAACTGCCTTGGACTATCACGCTCTAGCAATGAAATAGTATATTCCTACTGTTCAAATAAAAATATATATATATATTGTGATATCCAAACGCCAGAAAACGCTCAAGTGATGATTACGGGTACCAGAGGTTGCCACTAGAAAGATAGATTATATCTTGCTGGTGTATTTTGCCACAAATCATCAGAAGAAACGCTCCGGGGAATTTTCTTTAAGTTTAAACGAGCTAGTGTATAATTCTTTCAGTTTAAGTCTAGTTTATATGGTTGTTTTGGTGGAAAATATCTTAAAATGACTTAGGAATGCCAGTTTTTGCCAGAAAGGTGTCGTTTGCCAACCATTGAGTGACACGGTGGCGTGATTTGCCTTGGACTATCACGTTCTAGCAATGAAATGGTATGTTCCCACTGTCCAAATAAAAATATATATTGGGTTTCTAGTGGTAAGCCACGACTGCCACCAGATATTGGCGCAAAAATGGTGCTACACCACTTACTAGAGCGGAAGCCTCACTGGCGACAAATATTGTAATGGAATGCTCGCACTTACCACTACTGTTCCGTAAATATAGATTATGTTAGTATATTTTGTACGGTATACCATGCTCCAGGGTATGGTAACGTGATTGAATGGTCAAACGGTTAAACTCTATACCAAGAATGCACCCACACTGAGTCACCACTAAAATCTCTAACTATCTCCTCGGAGGGTAAACGGACCCCTGTCTATGTAGTAAATGACGGTATGTCTCGCAACTCTTTTCCTACTTCGAATAATATAATCTCAGCCCTTCTGTAGGCTGCCGGACTCCACCTAGGCTAAAAAGTCCAAGATTATGAATCAAATTACTTCAAATGAATTAAGCCAACTTACTTCGAATGAATCAGCTTTATGCCCTTTCTTTCACTTCTCGACAATACGGACCAAACTTGTTATCTAAAAGTAACTTTAGCTATGATGGGTCACCCGTAACTGCGCAATTAAAACCTTATGGTTTCGTCCTCATCCCTACAAAGAGGACACACATACCGACCATCACGATGTACTATCCCCCTGTCGAACACTATTTGCCTGCTCTGGATTGGAAGGTAATTCACCCTAACCTGAATCCATCGACATAAGATCATAGCCGGTAAATTAAATTTAAAATAAATTTCCTCTCCAAATCTAGGTTTAACCTGATTATAATGATTCAATGTAGCAGAATTTAAAACCAGCCCTTGCCAATACTGAATTTTTTGACCCTCTAAGATAAATCGTACCTGGCTTACTAAATTTGTTGGTAGATCACGGGAAACAAGACCGTCATTCCATAAGTAAGGCATTCCCACTCTTTCTAGTAATGACCTAATTTGGGATGGCCACGACGTTTTCGAACCATAACTCAACATCTGATAATTACACCTATCTTCATTACCATAACTCAACATCTGATAATTACACATATCTTCATTAGTCTATCTTCATTACACCTAATGAGCTTCAACCAAAATCTAAGCATCACAATAGACCTACGTAGTTTTAACGAAAACAGGCTCATATCACCTTTCAGAATCTGCGAATGAGTTGTCTAAAAAAAAAGCATATGATATGCTTTACTGCCAACCCCTCCCCTAATGTGTAAATATATAGCCCATTTTGTTTCTAAACTATTATATTTTCGTCCAATTTTGTTTTATTTCATTAGAATTAACGACACTCCACTTTTCGCGTGTGTACCTTAGATCAATGAGCCGGCGGGGGGGGGGGTGTTTTCTGAGGAGAAAAACCTTCTACGGTTGATTTTACTGCAAGAGGAGAAAATTTTATCAAGGAGGAAGAGCCATATTTATCGGCATTATATGAACAAGATAATAAATTAAATTTAAAAAAGATTTTTTTCAAATGAAAGCAAGGAGTGACGTTATTACTCAGTACAAACATACATTATTCTTATCTGAAGGGGATTTCCCCGGGGAAGTCATTTAAGGGGGCAAGGAGAGGGTTTCTTTACCGATCTTCTAAATCACCATAAAAATCTAGTTAACGGCAAAATCTTTCAATTTGCTTGCGTTGAAATGTTTTCCTTTCAATTCAGATGTTAAAGCAAAACTTTTGGATACCATTCCACTTTGCTCTAAAGGTTGTAGCCATGTTTGTTTGTTTAGGTAAAAATCGACAGAAATAAAAATTCATAGATCATGTTGCTATTCAGTCTCTGGCCTGTTAAGACCAACTTGTCCTTTCAAAAGGATAAAATGCCAGTTTTGAACAAGTGTTGAAAAAGGATTATATTCAGAATCAATTAGAGTTCGTAGCTAATTCAGTGACAGTTATTTTGTAACATTGCTGTGGATTAAAGTGACCTTGATTCAGGATATTCATTTGGATTTTGGATATTTCTTACATCCAACACCCAATGTGAATGGTGGCTGGTGTTTGACCCCCCCCTACCTCCGTGGTGACGTATAAATCGAGTGAATACCTGTTTTGGTTTATACATTAGCTGGCTGGCGTTGGACTTTTTGAATATTTATTTGGAATAATTTGTTTGGCCTCACGTAGAGATAAGTCTTTTGCTTCTTTTTTTTATCTTGCTACTGATAATCATGGCTTTTAATCAGTTTGATCTTGCTCTTGCGAAGTTCAAGGAATATCCCTTCAGGCCAGTAAGAATAATCAAAGCTGGTAAAGATACACGAGGCAAGCCAGTTCATACAGCATTTTGCTATGGATCCCATGATGAATTTCGCCTCGTGGATGCAAATCTCCACGTTTATGATCCTACCACTGTTAATTTGTCCGCTCCTGCTTCAAAAGCTTTTGAAGAGCTTGCTACTACGCCTGATATTCACATGAGACTATCAAAAACATACCTTGCGCTGAGAGGTAATGATAAGAGCAGAGCAAATGGCCTAGCATTAGCATTATCTATCAGTATTAGCCCGATACAACAGAAACTTGTAGCTACCCAAGCTGAACTGGATAAAACCAAAAATGACCTGATGGACAGTATAACTCAAAAAGTTTCGGAAAAACTGGCTAGCTCAGACTCTCTTAAGGAATCGACTGAGCTTATTGCTAGTCAAATTTATGATGCTCTCATGATTGAATTTAACCCCAAGTTTCAGCGAATTGAAAAGTTGCTAAAGGGACTGAGTAATGAATTTGAAAATTTTGAGGACAGACTGAACAGGCTTGAGAATAAGTTGGATAGTTATGAACAAGAATCACTGCAAGACAGCCTGGTTTTTCACGGTGTTAGGCAGAAAACTGGTGTTGAAACTCGTTCTGCTGCGTTGCTAACTATTAATCAGAAGATGTCTTTGCCTGAAATTAGTACAAATGAGGTCGTGAACGTGTATAGACTTAGACTGAACAATGCTGCTACAGCTGATTCAACTCAGGCGGTTTCATCTGCTCCAAGGGTCGCTCCGATAATAGTGAAGTTTTCGAGCAAAAGCGTTGCTTGTAAAGTGTTCTAGGCCAAATCCAAGTTGGCCTCTAGTGGTATTTTTGTTGTTGAGTCTCTGACCAAGCAGAGACGAGATATTCTGAATGCGGCGAAAGACAGATTCGGTCAGCGGAATGCTTGGTCTGATCGGGGTCAAATATTGGCAAAGCCTTGTGACGGGACTCCAATAAAAAAAATAAGGTCTCTTGCTGACTGTATCTAGTTTTTTTTTTTTTTTTTTTTTTTTTCCTGTCTGTTTGTTTTTGTTTTTTTTTGTTTTTTCTCATGGATTGTTTGTTTATTGTCCCTTTTCTTTTTTTTGTATCTCTACCAATTCACTAGTTTTTGGTAAATTTTTTTCCTTCTCTTTTTTTTTTTTTTTTTTTTTTCTAAAAAATATTGTTTGTTTCTATTTATTTTTGGGTGCACTTTTCGGTATTTTTTCTCTTTTTATTACTTCGGTTGTGTCATTTTTCGATGTTGATATTTTTCTTCTGCATGGATGCCATAGCTCTGCTGTGATGTCGTTAACCTTTGGTCTGGTGAGTTTGGTCGCGGAGCGGATCTACCATCCACCGTAAGTAAAATGATTAATTCGTTTTGTGACCAGGGTGATGTCAACTCTTTGGGGGAATGTTTTGTTGAGTTACAAAATAATCCTTTTGATATAGAAAGTATAATTAATAATTCAGTTGGAAGTAGAAATAGGAATTATAATGATCCTAAATCGGTAATTGAAAGTAAATATGTTTCGCAATTAAGTGGTTCTGCCTCTTCTAAACAAGATGGTATTTTTTCTGTGCTTCACCTAAATATTCAGGGACTTTGTTCCTCTTTTGATGAGCTGAAACGGATCGTCAGTGGTGGAACTCCGGATGTTATTGGATTATGTGAAACATTCCTGGATTCAAAAAAGGATATGCTTTTAGATATCCAAAGATTTAGGATGGAGAGGATGAACCGGAAACAGATGGCGAAAGGTGGCCTTGCCCTGTATATTGCCGATCATCTTGTATATAATTTCCGAAGTGATTTGAGTAGAAATGAGGAGGGCATTTTTGAATCCCTTTTTATTGAGATTAAGTCAGGTTGTAAGGATTTAGTTGTCGGTTTGGTTTACAGATCCCCAAGTGGATCTATTCCTTCGTTTATGAAAATTCTGGAAGAGGTTTTGAACTTAGTCCAAAAGCATCCTTGCAAACTAATGCTTATGGGGGATTTTAACCTTAACCTGCTGGATCAAAATTCTGCTTCGGCTGCAGATTTTTTTTCAATGATGCTTTCTGCGGAAACTCTACCTTCAGTTTGTATACCAACCCGAGTTACTGAAATGCATGCATCACTTATTGATAATATTTTTTCGTCACTAGATGTCTTAGATAATTCGGTGATGATTAGTGATATTTCTGATCATTTCCCTGCTATTTCACGATATAGGACTGCTAATCGATCGCAGCGTAAAGCTTCGCCATCTAATCTCCCATTTTACCGTTTTGGTGTCAGTGAGATCAGTCTACTTAAATCTCGTTTGACTGATCAGCCATGGGGTAGTTTGGATTCTGAATCGGATTTTAACCGCTCTTTTGATTTCTTTTATGATTCAGTAAAAGAAGGTATCCTAGAAGTTTGCCACCAGAATCCAAAGCCTCATACCTCGAAAAGGATAGTACTGCTGAATCCATGGATGACTCCAGGTCTCCATAAAAGCTGGAAAAGGAAAAATTATCTGTGGAAGCTTTACAAGGCTTCGTCATCTGCTTCTCATCATCAGCGGTTCAAGGCCTATAGGAGTATATTTAATTGTCTGTGTCGGAAGGCCAAGTCTCAGTATTATCACAGGGAATTTTCTGAGTGTGGAAAGGATGTTGGGAAGACATGGAAAATTATTAATTCTGTGCTTAGACTTACTCCCCCTCCGCCTTCAGTTCCAATAACGCTGATAGTTGACGGTAATATTGTCCAAGGAGAAGAAAATGTTCAGCTAGAGCTTACGTCTTATTTTGCTAATATAGGAAAAACGACTGCTTCATCTGTGAGCTCTACAACACCTCGTTGCGATTTCAGAGCCTATCTTGGACCCCCATGTTTAAAGTCAATGGTCTTGAACCCTGTTTCTGAGTTTGAGGTAGCTCGGATCGTAAATGCACCTAAAGGTTCATCGTCTTCAGGGCCAGACAGAATTCCTACAAGGGTTATCCGTGCCGTTCTGCCTGCTATTCTGTCACCATTGACTAAGCTTGTCAATCTGTCTTTCGAGAAAGGAATTTTCCCTGAATAACTCAAGCGAGCTAAGGTTATAGTGCTGTATAAAGGTGGGCCCCGGAGTGATCCTGCTAATTATAGGCCAATTTCTCTTCTATCTGTTTTCAGCAAAATTTTTGAGAAGGCTATGCTATCCAGGCTTCTTAGTTTTCTGGATGTCAAAAAATTTTCCCATGATTTCCAGTTCGGATTCCGAGCGAATCACTCAACAGAGCATGCTTGCACATCTCTCTTGAATTTCATTCATTCGGCAATAGATTTTGGTCTTATCCCGGCAGCTTTATTTTTGGATGTTCGTAAAGCTTTTGATTCTTTGACTCATCAGATTTTTCTTTGGAAATTATCGCATATTGGTATAAGATCAAATGTTTTCTCTTGGTTTGAATCATATCTTTCTGGTAGACTTATTTCAATTGATCTGCTTTTCCGGAGCCCTTCTGAAGTAGAATATGGCGTCCCCCAGGGATCTGTTCTTGGCCCCATTTTATTTCTGATTTACGTCAATGATCTTATTTCAGCAGTCAAGAACACCAGTCCTCTAGTATGCTGCAATCTGTGTCATCCGGATGTTCCTTCGTGTCCCAATGCTACTTCTAATGAAGATTGCCTCGTTGCTTCTGCTGACGACAGCACTTTTGGGACTCTAGGGAGGACGGAATGTGATATCAGGTCTAATCTGGTGGCAATATTTGAGAGAGTAGTTTCATGGTTTGAGGCGAATTACTTGGCCTTGAATATTACTGAGTCACATTTTCTTATTTTTTCTCGAATTGGTGTAGCTTTCCCTCAATTGACACAACTTCAGGTGTCACAAGGCTCCTTGTGTAGATCAAAGAATCGGTTGGTCCGGTTTTTTGGTATCCTGCTTGATGAGAACCTTTCGTTTAGACACCATATAGCCATGATTAGGGTTAAGGTCTCACGGAGTTTGGGTGTCATTCGAAAACTCAAACACACCTTTCCTGGATCTATTCTGAAGCTTCTTTTTTTCTGCCTTGTCCAGTCACATGTCTCTTATTGCCCCATAGCATGGATGTCTACTTTTCCTTCTACACTGCGGTCGCTTTCTGTCATGTATGATAAATCACGGTGTCTGGTTATGGACACCAACCTTTCTTCACCAAGACCGCTTCTAAATCTACAGTCTATCTACATTCTTTCTTGTGCTTCTTTTGTTTTTCATCAGCTTCATGGCAATCTTCCAAAATCTCTTCAAAAAACTCCTCAGTTTATTTCTGATTCAGCTCCATATAACCTTCGTTCGTCACATAATATCTGCATTCCTCCTGCTTCCACTGTGCGGTCAGATTTCAATCCCCTCATCGCTTGTCATCAGGTTTGGAACTCCCTGCCTTCTTCAGTAGAGAAATGCCACTCGTTTGGCACTTTAAAGAGGATTTAAAGAGAATAATTTTTTTTTTTTTTTTTTTTTTTTTTGGAGTTGTTTTCCCCTGAATGTTTAGTTCTGTTTTATTGTGGTCTTCTCTGCGCTATGACTCCCAGGCCTCAGGTATGGTCTCTTTTTATTTTTATATGTTGTTTGGCGATTGATTTCTTTTTTATGGTTGTTTGGATATATTGTATTTTCTTTTTTTTTCTCATTCCCCCTTGTATCCCTGGCCATGGAGCCTTTCGAGGGGGATTAGGAGTGTTGTGGTTGGATTGTATGTATTGATTGGATTATTCAATGTAGGCCTATTTTAATGTTTTTCTATCTATTTAGTGTTTGATTTAAACGGTATCTATTCCCCTCTATTACAAGCCTAGGAGCCTTTGGGGAATTAGCACAATGTATTTTCTTGTATGATTAATTGATTATGAATAAATATTATCTTATCTTATGAGATCAGAGACTGTAGACCAAATACTATTTAGATTTTCAGGAATAACTATCAGCATATGTATATTAAACTGACAATACACAATCACTTGTATTTTCTTTCTAACAGTTCGTGGTAACGAACTGTAAGTAAGGAGCGACCTGGCTCAAACAAACATAAACTCTAAAAAACAGAATTTTGATGCCAATAGATATGTCAAATAAGTCAAAATTTTTATGCTGATTTAAAATATATACGTTTCATCTACCCATTAAAAGTTATGTGCCTGAGAAAATTTGACTTATTTTCGAAAAAAGGTGGAAACACCCCTTAAAAGTAATAGAACTTTATTGAAAATCACACCATGGGATTCAGCGTATCAGAGAACCCTACTGTAGAATTTTCAAGCTCCTATCTTCAAAAATGTGGAATTTTTTATTTTTTGTCAGAAGAAAGATCACGGATCCGTGTTTATTATTATTTTTTTTCCCCAGGGATGATCGTATCGATCCAGTAGTCCTAGAATATCGTACGTGGGCTCATTTGAACGAAAATTAAAAGTTCTAGTGCCCTTTTGAAGTGACCAAAAAAATTGTAGGGCAACTTGGCCCCCCCCCACAGTCATTTTTTTCCGAAGTCACCCAATTAAAATTCTGAGATAGCCATTTTGTTCAAAATAGTCGAAAATCTAATAAATAAGTCTTTTAGGATGACTTAATCCCCCACAGTTCCCAGGGGAAAGGCTGCAATTTATGAACTTTGCCCATTGTTATTATGCAATTATTATGAAGTATACAGTTATTTCCATGAAGGATTTTTTTCTGTTGGGGGGGGGGGGCAGGAGGAGGGGGTTACTCGGGAAAATCTTTCCGTGGAGGATGTTTCCTTGGGGTAAGGGACATTTCTATGACGGGGGCGCCGGATTTCCCAGCATTATTTAAAAACGATCAGAAATTAAATTTAAAAAAACAAGTTTTTTCAACTGAAATTAAGAAGCAACATAAGAACTTAAAACGAACAGAAATTATTACGTATCTGAGTGGGTTCGCCCCCAAGTCAATACCTCGCTCTTTACGCTACAGTTTTTTTAGTGCGTTCAAAAGAGCTATCTATTCTAATTAAACGGCCTTTGTGATTCAGGGGTTTGTGATTTAAACGAAATTTTAACTTTAGCGTAAAGAGCGTGGTATTGACTAAGGGGAGAACCCCCTCATATACATAATAACATATACGTAATAAAAAAACAATAAAAAAACAAGCGATACGGCTCAATAGTAATCGAAACTTTTAAAAACGGAGTTTTGATGTCAATAAATGTATGAAAAGAATGGGCTCATTATGTTGATTCTAAATATATAAATTTTATTAAGTTTAGTATTACTCATAAAAGGCTACGAGGCTGAGAAAATTTGCCTGATTTTTGAAAGAGGGGGAAACATCTCCTACAAGTGAAAGAATTTTAATGAAAATCACACCGTCAGATTCAGCGTATCAGAAAGCCCTATTACATATGTTTCAAGCTCATATCTGCAAAAATCTGCAACTTTATATTTTTTGCCAGAAGAAAGATCACGTAGGCGTGTTTATCTTTTTTTTCAGGGGTCATCGTACCGACTCATTGGCCCAATAACAAATCCTATCTGTAAGCAGTGGACAAATTATAAACTTAAAAAGGCCCTTAAACTTCTACAATAGAATCCTCTGAGTATTCTGCAGTTAGGGAGGGAGGGGGATATCTCAAATGGTGTATTTTAATGCCAAAACATCATAGTTCTAATTGAACCATCAGATAAATACAGAATTAGTTCTAAGTGAGAGACAAGGGGATTGCGGAAGTAAAAAACGATGTATAATCACCAGGGCCATAACCGAAATTTTTATTTTGGGGGGGATATGTTTTGTTTGAAGAGGCAACAATAAAGACTTTAAAAAACGTATCTGGATTGATTTTTGGTCAGTATTCTGAGAATACTTCTGGTCTACGCTGTTGTCATGAAATTAGAGTATCATTAAATCCCAAAATAAGCAGGATCAATTACATATGGAAGAGGGACTATCCTTCGTCATCCGCATCTCCACCTTATGATCACTGATACTCTGGAGGATGCTGATTAGATCAGCAATTGAGAGCTCTAGTCCAGGGGCGGATCGATAGCAAAATCTTGGTGGGAGGGGTGGGGCAATGTGACAAAAGCGCCAATGAGCAAAATCTCTGGGGGGGGGGGGCAATGTGACAAAGGGGCCAATAATTGACCAAATATAAAAGTTTATTCTAAAGGAAGAGTGAAAAAAAAACAGGGAAAGAGGACGCCAGAAAATCGTGGGGGGGGGTGGTTGACTTCAACAAAAATTTTACACGGGGGGAAATTTGCCTGAATTCATAAGCAAAATTTACTCATTTACCTCATGGGAAGTAATCCATGAAGAACTATCATCAGAAATAATTCTCTGCTCTAAAATTTTCCACACAAGAAACTTCCTGTTGGAGGGGAAGGACCTTTGAAAAATTTTCAACATAGAGGTGATTTTTGGTATGGATTAAAAAAACGATCATAAATAAAGTTAAAAACAAGTATTTTTCGAGTTAGATTATGTTCAGAAGAATTTTTCGTCCAGAATAGTGAATAAGATTTTTTTTTTGGGGGGGGGGGGATGGGCATTTGCAGTGAGCATGAACTTTTACGAGGAAACATTCATGGGGGTACTATCTTGCGCGTGGGAACTTTCCTTGGGGGAGTTTTCCTTGGGGAAATTGTCATGAATGGGGAGGTGTGTGTCCCGTTATTATTCAAAAAAAGATCAGAAATTAAATTTTAAGAAAAACTATTTTTTCAACTGAAAGCAAGGAGCAGCACCAAAACTTAAAAAAAACAGAAATTAATATATTTGTGCGGTGCCTCCTCCTCAATACCCTGATCTTTACACTAAAGTTAAACCTTTTTTCCAAAGTCTTAAAAAGGGCCTCCTGAATCAAATTTCCCAGTTAACAGTGTATGACATGTGAAAGTTGGCTAAGCATTCCTGATTTTCAGGGCAAGTTTATTCAAATTTTTAATTAAGAACTACTTTTTAACCAACCCTCTAGATTAAGGAAAATACCGTTTGTAAGAATTTTTATTGAAACATAATCTGTTTTGGTATTTTATTGGATCAACACACACAGTGGAAAATATCCCCCACCCCACGGCTTTTTGTTGTTGTTTTTTTCCCAGGGGTGATCGTATCGACCATGTTGGCCAAGAACGTAAGGATAGGGCTCATTATAATGGAAATTAAAAGTTCTTGTGCCCTTTTTGTGACTATAAAAATTGGAGGGCAGCTAGGCCCCTTCCCGCGTCACTTTTTCCCAAAATCGTCCGAACAAAATTTGGAGATAGCTATTTTCTTCAAAATAGTTGAAAGGCCCAATAACTGTCTTTTGAGATAAAATGACCCCCTACAGCCCCTGGAGGTAGGTTTTTAAGTTATAAGAAATGCCCTTTGTTTTATTTGTTATTGGGAAGTGTGCATACATTTTTCGGCTTGGGAGGGGAGGACTAATTTTCTGCCGGGAGAATTTTCAATGGAGAGGAAAGCTTTCAGGGGGTGAAATTTTCAGAAGAAATTTTACAATGGGTGAATTTCCAGAATTCATATACGAAATTTCTTTATATGTCTTACTTTCTCTTTACCGATTCAATTTTACGCGTCGAGATGTTAAGGGTAATTGTCCGGGGTAAATTTTCGCCAGGATTGAATTGTCCAGAGGATATTTCTATGAGGAAGGGGATTTTTCTGTGGAGATGGAGCCAGGTATCCTGGCGTTATTTAAAAAAGGATCAGAAAAAAAACAAGTTTATTCAACTGTTTCAAGTTTTGATGTTGCTCCTTACTTTCAGTTGAATAAGCTTGTTCAACTGAGCTTATAATATTAAAATAAGCTTATTCAACTGAAAGTAAGGAGCAACTTTGGCGCTTCTGTCACATTGCCCCACCCCTCCCACCAAGATTTTGCTATCGATCCGCCCCTGGACTAGAGCTCTCAATTGCTGATCTAATCAGCATCCTCCAGAGTATCAGTGATCACAAGGTGGAGTTGCAGATGACGAAGGGCAGTCCCCCTTCCATATGAAATAGATCCTGCTCATTTTGGGATTTAATGATACTCTAATTTCATGATAACAGCGTAGACCAGAAATATTCCCAGAAAGCAGACCAAAAAGCAATCCAGATACGGTTTTCAAACTTACTTTTGTCCCCTCCTCAAACAAAACATATCCCTCCCCCCAAAAAATGAAAAAATTGTGGTTATGGCCCTGGTGATTATACATCGTTTTTTACATCCGCAATCCCCTTGTCTCTCATTTAGAACTAATTCTGTATTTATCTGATGGTTCAATGAGAACTATGATGTTTTGGCATTCAAATACACCATTTGAGATATCCCCTTCCCTCCCTAACTGCAATCCATGGAGAATTAGAATAATTATCACGGACAAAAAATTGTTACTTCTCTGAGAAATTTATTATCTTTGATTGAAAACTTGGTGTTATTAGAGGAATTTTTTTACTGCTAAGAAAAAAACTGTTACTTCTAAGAGAAATTTGAGTGTGTTAAGTAAAAGTTTATTAGTATTAAGGAATATGTTGTTACTTCGAAGAGAAAATTTGTTAGTGATAAAGAAAACTTGCAATTTCTGACAGAAAACTTGTTATCATAACTAAAAAATTGATACTTCTAGGGAAAATTTTCGTTTCTTCTAACGAATAATTTGTTAACATTGACAAAAATATTTACTTTTAAGAGAAATTTATTATCATTGACGGAAAGGTTGGTGCTATTAGAAAAAATTTGTTATTGTTAAGAAAATAACTATTACTTCAAGGGTCGGTTGAAAACAGGATCAGCCGCTTTGTGGCATGTTTGAAACAGGTATGATGCGGCCTGGCCGCTTCAAAACAAAAATGAATTTTTGTCGAAAAGGGGCATGTTTAAGAGCTGACGTCACAAGACTTGTTTTGTTTCTTAAACTAAAACGAAGGTAATGACATGCCAATTCTAAACCAAAAACGACTCTTTGGAAATACGGCACGTTTAGGCACTACGTCAAAAACTGGTTTCTGTCACAAAACTTGAAGGTCTCTTGTTTTGGCTTTTGGCAAGAATACAAAGACATATCCATCGTATATATGGGTCTGCTAATTACGAGTTATGGAGTTTGTGCTTTGAATAGAAGATGGCATATCAGACGCGAATCTCTTATTCTTAAGTGCTATTTTGAAGTCTAATTTTGGATGTGTCAAACGTTCACAGGTCTAGATAAGTATTTGCAGGTACTGCAGATTATCCCATATACAAGTTTTAATGTGTCCTTCGCAGTGAAAATCAGTGACCGGTAGCACTAATTTATGAAAATTTGGGTGGGGGATATTTTCCACTGTTTGTATTGTTCCAATAAAATACCAAAACAGGTTGTTTCAATAAAAATTCTTCCCAACGGTATTTCTCTTAGTGTAAAGTGTGGGATAAAAATCAGCCCTTAATTAAAAATTTGAATAAATTACCCTGAAAATCAGAAATATTTAGCAAACTGTCACATGTCAGAGTCTTTTAAATGGGAATTTTATTCTACACTCGGTCTTTCACGAGTTTAGACATGCATTTTCAAGAAGTTGTAAGTTAACAATCTGTCTGATAATTATATTTTAAAAGTTGTAATTTTTTTTAAATTAAATTATGAGCAACATTAAAACTTTAAATGAACATACATTATTCCGTATTTAGGCTGCCTCCTCCTCAATACGCCTCTCTTGACGCTCAAGTTTTAACCACTTTAAAAAAGTTAATTATTCTAATTAAACGGTCGTTGTGGTTCAGGGGGCACTTTTTAAGAATTTGGAAAAAGGTTTAACTTTACGTAAAGAGCAATGTATTGAGGAGGAGACAACGCACATATATAATAATTTCTGTTTTTTTAAGTTTTAGTGCTGCTCCTTGCTTTCAGTTGAAAAAAATAGTTTTTCTTAAAATTTAATTTCTGATCGTTTTTCGAATAATAACGGGACACACACCTCCCCATTCATGGCAATTTACCAAGGAAAACTCCCCCAAGGAAAGTTACCACGCGTAAGATAGTACCCCCACGAATTTTACCTCGTAAAAGTTCATGCTCACTGCAAATACCCATCCCCCCTCCCTCCAAAAAAAATCTTGTTCACTATTCTGGACGAAAAATTCTTCTGAACATAATCTAACTCGAGAAAATACTTGTTTTTAATTTTATTTATGATCTTTTTTTAATTCATACCAAAAATCACCTCTGTGTTGAAAATTTTTCAAAGGTCCTTCTCCTCCAACAGGAAGTTTTTTGTGTGGAAAATTTCACAGCAGAGAATTATTACTGATGACAGTTCTTCATGGATTATTTCTCATGAGCTGAATGAGTAAATTTTGCATATGAATTCAGCCAAACTTCCCCCTGTGTAAAAGTTTTGTTGAAAAGTAAACCACCGCCGCCCCCCCACTATTTTTTGGCGTCCTCTTTTCCTGTTTTTTTTTTCTTTTTTCACTTTTCCTTTAGAATAAACTTGTATATTGGGTCAATTATTGGCCCCTTTGTCACGTTGCCCCCCCCCCCCAGATTTTGCTCATTGGCACCCTTATCACATTGCCCCACCACTCCCAGTAAGATTTTTCTCTAGATCCGCCCCTGGACTAGAGCTCTCAATTTCTGATCTAATCAGCACCCTCCGGAGTATCAGTGATCATAAATTGGAGTTGCGGATGACGAAGGGCAGTCAACCTTCCATATGTAATAGATCCTGCTCATTTTGGGATTTAATGATACTCTAATTTCATGATAACAGTGTAGACCAGATATATTCCCAGAAAGCAGACCAAAAAAGCAATCCAGATACGGTTTTCAAACTTACTTTTGTCCCCTCCTCAAACAAAACATATCCCTCCCCCCAAAAATGAAA
Source organism: Artemia sp. Qi Xiang Cuo (assembly GCF_049724085.1). Classification (NCBI taxonomy): domain Eukaryota; kingdom Metazoa; phylum Arthropoda; class Branchiopoda; order Anostraca; family Artemiidae; genus Artemia; species Artemia sp. Qi Xiang Cuo. Next base: position 32,559,856 of record NC_142802.1, on the reverse strand, counting down.
AAATTGTGGTTATGGCCCTGGTGATTATACATCGTTTTTTACATCCGCAATCCCCTTGTCTCTCATTTAGAACTAATTCTGTATTTATCTGATGGTTCAATGAGAACTATGATGTTTTGGCATTCAAATACACCATTTGAGATATCCCCTTCCCTCCCTAACTGCAATATACTCAGAGGATTCTATTGTAGAAGCTTAAGGGCCTTTTTAAGTTTGTAATGTGTCCACTGGTTACAGATAGAATTTGTTTTTGGAAAACACACGTATATTTTTCGAAGAAAGTTTTATGCTGGGGTGGGGGGATTTTCTGGGGAATTTTCAGTGGGGAGATAATATTTGGGTTTTAATTTAGTTAGAGGTGGGAGGGGGGGTAATTTCTGTGTTTTCAGTAAAGCTTTAGTTTTGGAATTCTACAAAGATAGGAAAAATATAACCAGCTAGTTTTGAAGATATCTTGTGCAACCTGCAAATCACGAATTTTAACTGTCAGCTGTCAAGTTCGTGCTTTCTTTTTCATAAGAAACAACGGTACTTGTGTAGAATCTAGGTACAAACGCAATAAGTGGAGTGTCGTTAATGCTAATGAAATAAAACAAAATGGGACGAAAATATAATAGTTCAGAAACAAATTTGGGCTATGTATTTGCACATTAGAAGAGGGGGTGGGGGTAAAGCATAGCATATATTAAATACGTAACCTAATCTAGCGTAACCTATCCTAGCTACCAAACACCCTGGTTTATTCTCGAGTTTTACACAGCGTAAACTTGAGTGAGTTTTCCATAACACACAAGTACCAAAAATCCCCCCCCCTTACAGAAATTAAAAAAACAAAACTCAAATAAAATTCTCAAATTTGGAAAGTCTTATTTTTGACGGGGGAGGGGGTTATTTTACGCAAAGAGTATTTTCCACATGAGGGTTATTTTTTGGAGGGGGGTATTTTCCAGTGTTGTATTTTCCGCGGAAGGTATTTTCCACGGGAGTTTGGTATTCTCCGTAGGGTATTTTTCGTGGGCGGGGGGTATTTTCCTCAGGGGGTATATTGGTTCGAAAAGTGTAGACTTGTGGTTCTGGAACCACTCAAAGTTTTATATTAAAAGAAGGATTAGGCTATTTATTGTTATACTTACTTATTCAAAATTACTTACTTAGCAATTCCACTTTAATATTCTCTCCATACCTAAGATTGTGCATCCAAAGAGGAAGAAAGACAAATGAAAACAGTTTTGTAAGAAAATTCAGGTAATTCTTCCCAAAATATTTAAAATGAAAACAAACTTAGTTTATAATACCATTTATCATACCTACACAAGAAAAGATATTTTTTTTGAAATTTTGCTTCATTTCTAGGTAATGAGTGGCTTTTCTATTTAGGGATAGGTCAAATAACTCCCTAAGTCTAAAATGTCATTTCTATTGAGCAAGCAAAATTTGCCACAAATATGTTTGCTACTCGCCTTGAGCTACTTTCTTACAGCTACTAAATTTAGTATTCTTAATCAAATAATTAAAGTGACCTTGAAGAATTAAGGAGCGGCCCGACTCAATAGCATCCGAAACTCTAAAAAACAGAATTTTGATACCAATAGATATATCAAAAGAATTGACTTTTTATACTGATTTCAAGTTTATAAATTTTATTACGTTCAGTCCTGCCTATCAAAGGTTTCAAGCCTGAAAATTTTTCCTTATTTTCGAAAAAAAGGAGAATTACCCCTTAAAAATTAAGTTATATTAAGGAAAATCACACCACCATATTCAGCGTATCAGAGAAACCAATTGGTGTCAAGCTCCTATCTATAAAGTGTGGAATTTTGTATTTTTTACCAGAAGAAAGATCACGGATACGTGTTTATTTGTTTGTTTTTTGTTTTCCCCAAGGGCGATTGTATCGACCCAGTGGTCCTAGACTATCTGAAGAGGGCTCAGGGTGCCATTTTTAAGTGACCAAAAATTGGAAGGCAACTAGGCCCCCTCCTCGGCGCTTATTTTTCCCGAAATCGTTTGATAAAAAATTTGAGGTAGCCATTTTGTTCATCATAGTTTAAAGGCCCAATTACTATGCATTTGAGTATAATATGACCCCCCCCCCCAAAAAAAAAAAAACAAGGGAAAGGTCTTTAAGTTATAAACGTTGCCCATAGTTTACGTATAGTACGTATTTGTTATTGGGATGCCTGCATACACTTTCGGGTAAGGGGGACACATTTTCTGCTAGGGTTTTTCCACGGGGGATTTTTCTATAGGGAGGAAAGTTTCTAAGGAGTGAACTTGTCAGGGGAAATTATAAACTGCGGGAATTCGCCAGAATTCTAATACAGAATTATTTTTACATGTCTTGCTTTCTCTTTTCCGTCTCAATTTTACACGCAGAGTGATTAAGGGTAATTAGCCTGGGTAAGCTTTCACCAGGAATGAATTGCCTAGAGGATATTTCCGTGGGGAGAGGGTTCTCTGTGGAGGTGGGGCTAGATTTCCTGGCATTATCTAAAAACGATTGTAAATTAAATAAAACAAAACAATTTTTTTCTTGTTACGTATGAAGGAGCTGCGCCCTCCTTGTCATTTCGCTCTTTAGCATAAAGAGTGAGATGTTGAGGAGGGGCAACCTCCTTCATATGCGTAAAAATTTCTTTTCCTTTTAAGTTTTAATGTTGCTCCTTACTTTCAGTTGAAAAAAAACTTTTTCTATTTAATTTACAAAAAGAACAACACTATGTTTGGATTTTTTTCACTCTTAACTTTGTTTTTTGCTCAGTTTCTTGTACGGCTTCTTCGTTCAGCTTCGTTCAGGGTTAAGGTGTTTTATCTCCCCTAGATTGGAGGTGATTAGAAATTATACAGGAAAAACGAGTTTTCGACTGAAACTAAGGAGCAACATTTAAACTTAAAACGAACATAAATTTTTTCGTATAATAAAAAAGATCATGGCAGTGTTGTTTCCACGTTAGATTTTCATAAAAAACAAGCAAAGATTAATTGTAAAAACCTAAGTTTTCCCGAGGGAAGGAAGTTTTCCGTTTTAAGTTTTCCCGTTGAAACTTAAAGCTAGCAAAAATTATAACTTCAAAGCCTATTTAACATATATCAATCAAACTATTGCAAATAAATCAACCGGTGATATTTTCCTATGTTTTTAGGATAACAGAAAACTAGCACTTTACTGAAAACACTAGCTCAGTTTACAATGAGCTCAGTTCAATGATTGACTGTCCCTTTGGATTTGAAAAGGACATGTCATTATTATTTTGTAGACAAGTTCGAAGCGAAGCAATCTTGATAGCATTAAGACTAAAGACTCACTTTCGAATTTGAATAACAGCTTCAAATTCCCCGTTTTATAGAGATAAATTAAATTAAAAAAACTATTTTTTTAACTGAAAGTAAGGAGTGACTGTTTTTTTTAACTGAAAGAAGGTAAGTTTTAATTAAAACATAAAGTCAACACAATCTAGGCCTTATATTAAAGGGGCTGTCCCCTCCTAAACGCATCAATATTTACGATAAATTTTGACTCTTTAAGACAACTTTATTTTTTAAACAAAACACGACTTAAATGTAAAAAGCGATGCATTGAAGAGAGGACAGTCCCTGTCAGATACGGACTTACTTCCCTTAGTTTTAAGTTATAATGTCACTCCTTACTTTCAGTTAAAAAAAAACTTTTTTTTAACTGAATATTTTTTTATTTAATTTCATAACATTTTTACATTAATACAGCTTTGATTTTGGCTCACCGTACACGAACAATTAAAAAAAAATTTGTATATTAATTATAGTTGTTTTTTTTTGGCTAAATGGCTTTCTCGAAATTTTGATTTGATGTAACTTACGTAACGAACTTCAATATTCGTATATTTTTATTACATATATTAGGGGGTTCACCCCCTAGTCAGTACCTAGCTTTTTACGCTAAATTTCAAATTTTTATCCATTTCTTTAAGAATAAACCCTTAATCACAAAGGCTTTTAATTAGAATAAATAGCTCTGATGAAAGTACAAAAAAATTTTAGTTTAAAGAGCGAGGTAAAGTAGGGTAAGAGGTACCATTTCTGATGCCCCTATAGAAATTCCTGTTTTATTCTTGGCCCTTACGTTCCATGGTAGCTTTCCAAGGCATAGTCTACAGCCAGCGGTTATTTGGCAGTGTATAATTTGGTCAAACAGGTTTTTTTTCTGTTTTTGTTGTCAATTACACAATGAATGTAGGTCATGAGTTCGCATACACATTCTTAAAACTACACGTGATTAAACAAGTTATAAAACTACGTGCTATTTGCTTATGTCCTGTTGGTACCATTCCAAACGAGTTTTTTTTTCAACCAGAGTTTTTTTTTCAATCAGAGTGTCTTTTTTTTTCGAGCTGACACCGGTTTTTTTAGGCAGCCAATCAGAGACAACGGAGATATTTACTCCTCTCTCTCTCTCAATTTTTTTGTTGTTGCTAGCTCAGTTTCATTGTGATAGTGAGTGTCAACACATGACAAAATGTTCCATACATGTCCGTTATATATGTACACGCTGGGCAGCTGGTCATCACCATGTGAAAACTGCACAATGATTGAGGAGTATTATGGAAATTGTATATTATGCAACCCATGTAAATTGCATAGAGGATATGCTGTACAAATTAAAGATTATAATTTCTGTAATGAAGAGGTGTGTGACTCTCATCCTAGAGGGCACCTATGCTCCGATTGCCACTATGATAAATGTAATCAATGGGAGAATACATATCCCGGTATGATTGGAAAGAATCCTAAGCGTGATTTTAGTTTATTGCTACGAAATTGGTATCGTCGAGGTTTTAGATTGTTCTGGGAGGAGGAAACGGGTCAACGATTGAACTGTTGGAACAACAAGTGAATATGGTTTCTACGTCTTCGTTGTGAAGACGATGGATTCTATTATTATAAGCCCACTGTTTATTATTTGGCGATGACGGAATGTGATTCGACACTTGAGGACACTAGTTGTGACATTGCTTCAAAGAAGAAAATTGGAACAAGTGGATTCTATAAAATTAACGAGAATAGTATCATTGATTTTACAATGAGATATGACAAGAGTGGAGTCACGATCTCCTGTAGAAAATACGACTCTGACATTGCACTACATCAGTATAAGTGAAACGTGAATTCAGATAATCTATTTACACTAGTTGTTTCGACAAATACCTAGCAGCAGATAAAATCTCAAGAGCAGAAAAGTTGCTCTATCATTTATATAAATTTTAATTAATAAACAATTTAACAAATATTTTTAGAACATTTTATTCGTAGGGTACTAAAATAAATATTAAATACGTTTGTAAGTATATTCTCCACTAGAAAGTCATTCAATTAAGATTGGTCAACGTAGATGTTGAGAAACTGCTTATATGTTTAGCCACGACATTTGAACATGAAAAAGAGTAATGCAAGAAACCCACATGTCTTAGTCGTTAAATCTTGTACTCTTCGTTGATTTTGAATAATGGTTTTCCCCCTGCTTTCAATAAAGTCGCTGATGTATGGAGCTTAGATTTTATATGGTAGACCAAGAGAATCAAAAAATTCTATGTTCTTAGCTGTTTGAAAGATGCAAAGCCAATGACCGGTCGGGTATTGTTAACACTTGGAATTTTTTCAATGAAGTCCAAAGGTATACGAAAGGACTTTTATTGGGACATGTATGGATCTATACCAAATACATCGTTTATTTGGTTTGTGTTCATGGTGCTAGGTCTAGTAGAACACTGCCATCGGGTGGGATTTCCCAATAGGTTTCAAATTGACTCAGTGAGATTAGCGTGATACTCTCAGTCAGAGCATTGGCAAATGTATACTCTAAACGTACATTCCCTGTTCGTACTATGCTCATATTCTGTGCGCCAGACAAGCCCAAAACAATAACCCCGTGATTTTTTGAAAATATTGACTCAGTTATTCCATTTTCAAATAGTTGAGAGTCATGATCTAGGGATTGCATAGTCAACTCGTACAGAGTTCTATAGGATTTTTTGTCAAATGATAGAGTGTACAGTGGAATACCATTCACTTTGCACACGAGGCTAGATAGACTAAAAAATTTAAAATCATGGGGGGATTCAGTCCAGGATCCAACGGCACTACCACTCTTCACAAAGGCCAAGGCCAATTTTGACAGGATTTCTCCATTGATATATGATAAATTGCTATAGGTACGAGAGCCGGTGGCAATGTGACGTTGATTCGTAATAGTATGGGGGACAAGAATTTTAATGTTGTTGCCATTGGCTCTCAGCTTCTCCACTGCCTATGCAACAGAGCTCATAACTTGTTGCTTTCGGACGTGGAGAATTGCCGATGTGATAATAACATTTGCATCGGGTGCTGCAGGAAGTGTTTTTCTCAAAATGAAATTCGATGAAGCCATCTGTAACTTTATGTCAATCTTGACATTGGGGGGTAGCCAATGGGATATATTGAATATCTCATGATTTAATTTTCCTACTACATGATACTCCTGTGTCACTGCAGTAGTCAACTCGCCGTCAGTATCAACAACTGTTCGATATTCATAGCCCAAGGATTGTCCTCTCAACTCTTTGTACGCCTTTGGTGTCATCATCATAAATTGTGTGTAGGTTGAATAGTTGGATAAGTTATTGCTAGTGCTCACCCATGTTCCATTAATAAATACATTAATTTGTTTTAATTGATTCTTTATGATATAGATTTCATAGGAGAGACCATTGCCGGCATTTTGAGTCGTAATATCTGACTTTTTTTTCATATCACCATTTAAATCCAGAAATTTTGATGACAGATCAGTGAAATAGTCTTCATTGGAAAATATTTGAAAGTGTATATTTTTTGAGAGGGGTTGTTGGGGGTGAAATTTTTCATAGTAACACATACTTGACACTGAAATCAACATTTTCAGCATTGAATAGATTCAATGAGGAACTGATTGATGGATATGATTCCTTGTGGGGGAGATAAGTCATCTTATGAGAAGAAATCCTTCTTTGATCTAACAATCTTTTTCTTTTTCTTCTTCTTCTGCTTATTGGCCTTCGTTGTTTTATTTCTCAAAGTCCTTGTTGATGTCCTTTGCTTCCTGCCTGGTAGGAGACTGATGAGTGAATGACGCGAACGCATCCTTTTCAGTCCCTCCCCATCTTGTCGAGATCTTAGTTGCTCACCAACGGCTCTTGCTGTAGATCTAATATTTTCCTTAATACTCTTCTTGAAATTCTTGCCCGACCCCCAATTCTGTAGTGTGGAGATAGCAAAACCTGACGCAGCAGGTAAAAGATATCTTCTGGAAAGGGGTAGTGCAGAACGAGATAACCTAGCAGACCAGCTACGAAGATCATATCCTAACAATATAGTACACCCCTTGTAGTAGTCCAATCCATTGCCTATGTGACGTGGAATCAAAGAAACAGCATAGCGCTTGATATTGGAACAGACAAACTGAATTATCCTATTTTTTATTTTAGATGAGTTTGCTGTTGTCGAAAACGGGTAGATAATGAGATGTAATCACTGCTAATCCTTTAGTTATTGCTAGAGGTTTACCCAATTCACTTCTTATTCTTAACTGACAGAGTTCCAAATATGAAGTGTTTACAGGAACATACTGAACATGCTTTATATTATAGTGATGAACAAGTTCATGAGTTGTTTTTCGTTCAAGAACACGTAGGAGGGGGAAATTTTAATTATCGACTCTCGAAGTTTCCACAAAGGATGCATAGAGAAATATGCAGGATTACAAGGCAAAACCAGTTGTTTAATCAGCAAAAAAAACTTGATCCATCCCATAAACAGTGCCAGCATTTTCCCCATGGATTATATTATGTTTAAAGCCCAGAACATCTCTCAGATTATCATTGAGAATAATTATTTCAGTGTCAACAGGTGAGCTAATGTAAAGCCTGTCATGTTCCAATGAATAATTAAAATAAAATGTACCATTCCTGCGATATGAGATTTTTCTATTGATTGTACGACACAAATCCCCCATATTATCATATTCAATATATTTCAATTTGACATGTGGATAGTCACTAGATTTAAGTGCTTCAACCCATTCGTAGTCGACATAGCCCAACCAATTCATAGTCCAATTGAATGGTATAACTTTTATATCATACACACGATCCTTTCTCAAGATGTCATAGGTATTTTTGAGAATACAGTCGACAAGAGTCACTTTAAATGTACCGGCAAATTTGATGGTGGATGAAAGCTTATTCCAAAAACTACTTGTCGTATTCAACTCGTTGTAGACAAAATCGGGAATGTTGAACATGAATGTCACATAAAAATAATGAGACATTATGAGTATCTTCAGCACCAATCCAAAAATAAAAATCAGAGTTGTGTCCTAGCCACCGAACAAGTAAATATTTCTTATTTCTCTGAGTACTTCTGTTTAATCTCATTTCAATTTGATAGATTTCACTAACATTTTTAACTTTTTGCAATTCAAAGTCATAAAACCTGCCGAGAATCACCCCATCTTTGTTATCTCGCTGGCAATAAGTTTTGGGTTTAGAGTCTGAGATATTTGCCACTTTGAAAAGTTCAGTGGACTACAAGCAATTCACCATTTCAAAAATATTAGTTTTTTTATTACTTCGAAGAGTATCACCAACATTGAATTTATTTTTCTTCTTGACTTTTGATTCATTGGAATATTGTATAAGCAAGGTGTCAATTGTATCATGATCCAACTGATGAACTTCCACTGGCGAAGAGTTGGCCGATGATCGACGAGGTCTTTAATAATAAATTAACCTGACTTTATCTAGGTCATGAATTAAAACCGATATGCTTTTTTAAGCAAAATATTTTGAAATTAAAAGTCTAATAACTATTATCAATCATTCGGCTAATGTAGCTTTTATAGGACTTTGAATATGATATAGCAGCTTACTATATTTTTCAAGTACTCTTGCAACATCGGGATTAACAAATTCACTACCGTGATCCGTATGAATTTTTTTTATATGAATCCGGTTTGACACTCATTTCAAGGGCCTGAGTAACTTAAACACCAATCTTTGATCGCAATAGAATTGCATATGCATTGCGACTAAAAACACTGAGTGCAAGTAGAATGTACTTTTCCGGTGTATTGTGACGTCTTTGATGCTCATGTAGAGTCAGGATATCTGTTTGCATTATATGCAATAGGTAAAAGGATTTAGTTTTTCGATATTGATTGGCACAAAGTCTATGATTTCTGTGCATAGTGCAAAATCATTCATTCTGTAAATGTTCTTTTACACTTTTAGTGTGAACACCAGTAACTTTGGAAAGACTTGTGGGGGATATTAAACTCCCCACCTTACCAGTATTTTCATAAACACCTTTCAGAACTTTAACCATTTTAAACGAAAACACGTTGTGTAACGTCCGCTACCCTTTTGTATACTGGCCTGGTGGTGGTGGTAATGGTGACGTTGACTTGATACGTCTTTGCTTTTGTCTAGCTATCAGGGGTGTGCTAGTATTTTCCAAAATTGATTTGAAATCTTCTTCTTCTTCACATTTTAATGGTTTTGTTGTTGTTCATGATGGTGATGATATTTCATGTTCATTTAATTTTTTTTAGAATTTGTATATTGCTAATAAGACTTTTGGGGAAGTTTAATGTATTTAGAAAATTGTATAGATGAGCGTCAAATGATAATAGTCCTTTACGATTTGTAACCATGTCATACATTAAATCAAGTAGATTATAGCTCTTGCCTTGAATTATAATCCTTTCCCCATTGCTATCAACTTGAATTTGACCTTGACTACTTTCCAAGACATAGATTAGAAGTCGCGTAATTTTTGCCACCAAAGTTTGTTGCAATATGTTTACAAATGTAGAAAAAATTGAATTCGATTCATCCTTCGTCAATTGTGTTCCAGCAGCAGCAGACTACTTAGGAGATGATTATTTTTCGGGATCAGCAGCAGCAGCAGCAGTGGGATTTGATCGATAGTACTTTTGTTTGTCCACTCGGCGAAGTGCATCTTGAAGTAAAAGCAGTTTTTTATCATCATCAATAGTTTCATTGTCAAGGAATTTACTCAGATTGTTCTCAAAATGTTCTACGGGTGAGAGAGTGAGTTCTATTGGAGTCAATTTATAGGGTTTTTCCATTCTCTTTCTATAGAAAACTGTTTACAAGTCCTGCAATTATTGGCAGTAAAAGTGTGAAAAAGCTACCACCTCTCTGAAGAAGTCATTTCGTTTTAAAATTCTTTCTTTTCTTTTTAGAGGCACATGTACGTAAAATGGATTGATGGTGCTTTTCCTACTGCTTAACTAGTTCTTGCACTTGAACATGACCCCCAGTCAAATTTAAATAAAGTTTGAATATCAGATTAATGAAATTGTTGTCACTACCATGTTCGAGTAGTGATTTCCTAAGCAGAAGTTTTGAAGTGCTTAGAACTGAAAACAAATGTCTATTTTCATGTAGTTCTTTCAGTGTCATGATAGCGACTAATAGGTCTTTTTAGCGTTCACGGGGAGATATACTGTAATTTCATTGTCGAAACTATCTGTGACTAAACGCAGATCCTTGGGTGTATTTTGATTAAGATCCAATAGGATATAACCGTGGGGTTTATTAGTTGCCTGATTGTATGCTGAGAGCAGAAATTTGGCGGGCTCCTGGATAGATTTGTTCATTGAGGGTTATTACAAAGCTAGAATCACGAACAACTCTGTAGATGATATAGTAGGTGCAGTTCAAAGCAAGTGTTCGCATACATTTGCTCTGATGAAAGAGATTGTGTAGAACCAGAGTAACGGAAATCTGTTCATGATGAGAGCGAACAGTGAACAATTCCAGCATTTCATGGGACCATTGTTCAATAGATTCAGTCATATCGTCATTGATCAGCCAAGAGTTTGGTTCAATAATGTTGAAAACATCAAGTCTCTGTATGAATTGTATCTGCACCGATCCCATGGTAGCAATTGCTTTTATTTTATCATATGACTCCTGCCAAATACTATAGTAATGGTATATTTTTTTCGGTTTTTCCGGAAACATTTTGTTACAATTTTTGATTATTTTTGTTAAGATTGTTGTTTTTCCCGATATTGAGGGCCCACACAGAAACGATCTAAATGGTGTATTTAATTGATATATGTTCCCCTCAACAGATCACCTGGACAACTAACTGTAGACCCTAATTGTCTAATGACTAAATAATTTCCCTACTACTCTCTGTTCTTCAAGAAGAATAAGAAGACGAATAAAGAATCATATTATTCTTTTATTATATACATTAAAAAGTAACAATACATTGAAAAAAAAGCACATTAAACATGAAAAAATACACTTTTTTTTTAAATTTATTTATATAAAAAAAAACATTTACTTGGGCACAGAGAGAGAAAAAACACTTTTTTATGTTTATTTATAGAGAAAAAAAATACAGCATTAAATTAAGCACTTGAAAAAAAAGAATCACTTTTTTTTTGAATGAAACATTTACAAAAAAAATCTGCTCTAAGTCAAAAAAAGATAACTTTGATATTGTGGCGGTGCGCCCCCCGCGCTGGCGGCCGGCCTCCCCCGGGCCGCGAGGCCCCCCCCCCCCCAAAGGCCGCGAGGCCCCCCCCCCAAAGGTTTTAGGAAATAATTTACAGGACTTTGTTTAAACCGAGACTTTCCCTATGGGCAACACATTCGGCCTGGTCTGAAGTTAAATAGTGCCCAAGGGGGAGGGTGGTCACGCCATCTTGACAAGAATACACCTTGTCCGATATGGTACTCATGACAATTTTCTATATATTTACAGTAAAGTTTCTGTGTTTGAGAGAACGAATCGCCAACAATTTTTCTCGTGGAATTGTATTTTCAACAATACAGTTCCTATAGATGTTCATGTCGAAATTCTTATCCACATAGCACGTTGGTACTCCTTTGCAATGTTTCTTGATTTTCTCATCGTGTTTCTGTATAAAGTACACCTTCGGACTTAAAAAAATGTCATGGCATATCATGTTACTTCCCGTTTCAGATTTAAAAAAAAAAAGCTGATTTGGTGCCCGACGTTTCACTAGCTCTGGGTAAAGACCGCCCCAATTAGTGTAGTCCATCCGTGAGCCGATAATTTCACCGTGCGCCAAATCATCAATTAGATTTGGGGTTTTTACTTTTAACAGTAGAGAATCCGTGTCCCCGTAGCAGACCTCTAATGGTCCCTTCTCCGGCCCCTCTACCCAAGCCACATTATAGTAGAATTCCAACATGAGTTTTTTTGAAATCTCCAAGATCGCACTGCCTGCAGCAATATTTTTATTCCAGGATAGTGCGTCTTCTTTTCCTACTCAATAGTACCATGTCCGGGGCAATGATTATGAAGGAAGTATAATTTGGATCGGCAATAATTCGAGCACATTGTTTGGGGTTGGTCACGACGTCACAACGATTCCTATTGCGACCACTCTCACACATTTTGCCGAAAGGCGAATTCAAAATAAGCTTATAAATTTCTTTTTCGGCTTTCGTCTGCGCTGCAGAACGTTTCTTGACAAAGGTGTCAACAAACGTTTTCAGATAGGGTTTTTGACTAAACTGGAGCGCTCTGTGAACCTTTGTGACGTTGAAACCGTTGTTGCACATCCATTTTAAAGCTAAATGATGTACAACTATGTTTTTTTTGGCAGAAGGTCAGCTATAAGTTTTTGTTTTGAAGGTGTCCAATGCAATCCGTCCACCTCGACTAAACGCCTATTGCGGGGGCTCAAAGAGTCCCTAGTCACAGGTCTATTGATGCACGGGTAAACAAAATCCTTTACTGAATCGTGAAGCTCGACTGGTATCTCTCCATAGGTGTCAAAAAAACATCCAGCCGGTGCAGTCTCTTCAACAATGTCACCAATGTTGGGCAAAAAAGAAGTTTTAGGGTCATGGAGCCATTTATAGTCACCCCACTGTCCTGCACAATTGGACCTGGCCAAACGGTAGAGATAATTCATATCAAGAAAAACTGCATCTGATTTTGTCCCCGTTTTCTGTCCTGTTGGATCAGTTTCCCAAATACGATCCCCGTGAAAAACAAAACCCCCCCTCATTGACCTTTCAATGAACAGATGCTGATTAATGTCTACGATTAGCCCGATTTTTTCTCCTCTATTTTATAGGATGAGGTTCATCACCAGATGAAGCGAAGAAAAGCAATATCCTAAATCAAGATTAAATTCCTCATAGATTTTGTCCGTATTTTTACACGAAATGTCTCACAAAATTAACACATCACTCGACAAATACAGCCTGCAGTAGTCAAACCCATTTTTACACTCTCCCTCTGCCCAAACTTTTTTAACAAAACTGTATTCCTCGGGGGTGCATCTACGATCATGTAGACTGTCGTAAAACCATTCAATCGAAGGAATAGTTTTCTCGGCGAATCTCGACATGGAAGATTAATAGTCAGAAGGTTATATACCCTTGACTGTTAACAAATCAATTAAATTATTTGGAAATTGTTGCTTGAGAAGGGGGAAAGCGTTGTAACCGTCATCGTTTTTCTGCAATTGAATTAATTCGCTGAATGATTTGGGGAAAAAACTGTAGAAATTTAAAAAGCGAATCTTATTCGTGTACTCAACGTCAACTTCAACAAATTTCCACATAAATTCGAAAACAAGAAACTTCTTCGCTGATTTAGGTATGATTTTGTAGGAAAAGTTGTCTATCACCCATGCATCATCATCCAATGTTCCATTTTTTTGAAGATGCGCCAATGCTAGTAGCACATACTTTAGATCATAGTTAGTTATGTATAAAAAACGGAAAAAAAATTTGCTGTTTAATTTTTAAATTACATGAATTGTGAGCCCAACCCTGAAAGTTACTTTTCCCTGTTGAATTGGGGTCAATAAGGCGATTGTGATCCTGAACCGCGTCTTTTGGGGCAAGGGCACCTCTACATACCCAGCAAATTTTCCCCTTTTCCAGCGCCAGTTGCTCTTTATCTGACAATGTCATCGGGTAATTGATGTGACGTAATCGTGAAATTACCCCGTTTGCTGTTTTTATTAAAGATATCAATAACTTTTCCATACTACCCTCCTCATCCATAGCCAAAAAAAAACTTTTCCAATTATATTTTACTGTTGGAATCATGACGAGTGTGTGCGCAAGAAAAGGCAATTAGTTTGTGTTCCTTGACTATATTTGGCCTTAATGGATCTGGTACCTTAACCAGTATTGTTTCGCAGTCTAAAGACAGTTTATAGACTTGTAGCAAGGACTTTTGAAAATTTTTAAATTGGAAAGTATGTTTGCGTTCTGCCGGCATTTCTATCCGTTGATACCCATGAATTTTGTAATGGTCCATATGGGCCGAAAATATTCGATCAGATCTAAATGGGGAAAGGCACAAGGGGTAATAGAAAAGTTCTCCTTTCTGAACGCCTTGGGAAAGGATTTAACTTAGTGCTGTAACAGGAAAAAAAAGACCATGAAAATTCACATCTTTGGGAGGTTCGTAAATAACCCAAACCCAATTTGTTACATTATACACCATCGCTGTCCTCAGTGAGTACAAAACCCCTTTTTTATTTGTGTTCTTTCCCCCATCTAAAAATTCTGTGTCATACTGGAGAAAAACAATACCCACCCCAAACTTTTCGTTTGCGTACTTGAATAAGCTTATTTCTTTAAAGGATATCAAATATTTCCCCTCTAAACAATCCAAATTTACTTTAGAAAAATTTTCTCCACCGTTACGTGCACGTCCGTCGAGATTTTTCATCGTTGAATCTCTTCTTAATGTTTTATGGGCTGATGCTAAAAATGCGTATTTAAAGCATTAAAGCCCCGTGTCAAATTCGAAACTCTGAACCCCTTTGGTAGCCGACAAATCTGGGTGGCATTTTATTCGTCGACTACCCCGCCCTCCCCTTAAAATAAAGTTTTTTTTTAAATCTACTGAGATTCAGATCCATGTATTCAATGTATAAAATTGTGGACCCGCTTACCCTCTCGTTAAACGTATCCAAAGTTAATATTAATTTATTTAACCAGTTTAAAAAGTTGTCCTCAAATTTGTTTAGACCTGGGTAAAAAGTCTGGTTGCCAGTTGAAAAATGAAAATAAAAAATTTCCCCAGATGTCCCCTTTTGTAAATGAACTTTTTGATTAACTGATGCTTTAACCTCCCCTTGACCCCCCCATTTCTGAATCTGAATCTCAATTTGTGCTCGAATTCTGTCGATATAGCTATGGAGAACATTCACGGGGTCTGTTAAAATAATGCCCTCGTCAACCGCGTTTTCCTCGGGGGAGGGGGGTTAAAATCTACCCTATACGTTTGCAAGTGACCTAGAGTAGATTCTAACAAATAAAATTCACGCAATTCCGAGGACATAGCACTATATTCATGTCCTGCACCTATTTGTACAGGATCCAATTCACTAGTAGTAAAGTTGTCGTTAAAAATGTCCCCGGAAGAATTCGGCCCAACAATTTGTATAAGACTTTCTATTTCATCAGCTGTAGATTGAAAATCAAGGGGGATATCAAATAACGTACCTTGACTAACAGTAGCATCTGGTGAGAGAGGACAATTACCAGTGCTACTTTGAAGTCCCAGGCCAGGGAATGCAGAGGTTCTTACAGTTCCCCCCTGAAACTAGAAAATGAATGGATTAAGTTTTTTTTTCTTTGACGAAAGTTTTATCACAATTATAACACACTTTTCTTTTCTTCTATTTTTTTTTAACTAAAAAGTTACCCCCCTCCTCCCTCAGAAAGTTCAGAAAGACACAATAGCCTTATCTGTAGTGAAGCATTTTTTCTACTTGTATATTTCCCCAATATTTAGCACGTACCATTTTTCCATACCATCCAACAAAACCCAATTCCTCCTAGAATTATTGAAACAAAAAAGTTGCCCCCTCCTTCCTCAGAAAGTTCACAAAAACACAATAGCCTTATCTGTAGTGAAGCGTTTTTCTATTCATAAACAAATTTTTTAAACTAAAAAGTTACCCCCTCCTCCCTCAGAAAGACACAATAGCCTTATCTGTAGTGAAACATTTTTTCTACTCGTATGTTTCCTGAATATTTAACACGTACCATTTTTCCATACCATCCAACAAAACCCAATTCCTCCTAGAATTATTTAAACAAAAAAGTTGCCCCCTCCTCCCTCAGAAAGTTCACAAAAACACAATAGCCTTATCAGTGAAGCGTTTTTCTATTCATAAACAAATTTTTAAAACTAAAAAGTTACCCCCTCCTCCCTCAGAAAGACACAATAGCCTTATCTGTAGTGAAACATTTTTCTACTCGTATGTTTCCCGAATATTTAACACGTACTATTTTTCCATACCATCCAACAAAACCCAATTCCTCCTAGAATTATTTAAACTAAAAATTTGCCCCCTCCTCCCTCAGAAAGTTCACAAAAACACAATAGCCTTATCAGTGAAGCGTTTTTCTATTCATAAACAAATTTTTAAAACTAAAAAGTTACCCCCTCCTCCCTCAGAAAGACACAATAGCCTTATCTGTAGTGAAGCATTTTTTCTACTCGTATGTTTCCCGAATATTTAACACGTACCATTTTTCCATACCATCCAACAAAACCCAATTCCTCCTAGAATTATTTAAACAAAAAAAGTTTCCCCCTCCTCCCTCAGAAAGTTCACAATAGCCCTATCTGTAGTGAAGCGTTTTTCTATTCATAAACAGATTTTTTAAACTAAAAAGTTACCTCCTCCTCCCTCAGAAAGACACAATAGCCTTATCTGTAGTGAAGCATTTTTTCTACTCGTACGTTTCCCGAATATTGAACACGTACCATTTTTCCATACCATCCAACAACACCCAATTATTCCTAGAATTATTTAAACTAAAAAGTTACCCCCTCCCCCCTCAGAAAGTTCAGAAAGACACAATAGCCTTATCTGTAGTGAAGCATTTTTTCTACTCGTATGTTTCCCGAATATTTAACACGTACCATTTTTCCATACCATCCAACAAAACCCAATTCCTCCTAGAATTATTTAAACTAAAAAGTTGCCCCCTCCTCCCTCAGAAAGTTCACAAAAACACAATAACCTTATCTGTAGTGAAGCGTTTTTCTATTCATAAACAAATTTTTTAAAACTAAAAAGTTACCCCCTCCTCCCTCAGAAAGACACAATAGCCTTATCTGTAGTGAAGCATTTTTTTCTACTCGTATGTTTCCCGAATATTTAACACGTACCATTTTTCCATACCATCCAACAAAACCCAATTCCTCCTAGAATTATTTAAACTAAAAATTTACCCCCTCCTCCCTCAGAAGGTTCAGAAAAACACAATAGCCATATCTGTTGTGAAGCGTTTTTCTATTCATAAACAAATTTTTAAAACTAAAAAGTTACCCCTCCTCCCCTCAGAAAGACACAATAGCCTTATCTGTAGTGAAGCATTTTTCTACTCGTAAACTAATTTTTAAAACTAAAAAGTTACCCCCTCCTCCCTCAGAAAGTTCAGAAAGACGCAAAAGAGTACTTTCTTTGCTAATAAAAAAATACATTATATTCAGCAATCTCTGAGGGGGGGGGAGAAATTTAAAACAATGGTCGGGGGTGGGGGAGATTAACATTTTAATATCTCTGACAAACACTTTTACGGTGTTGAAAAATGGCAAAAAGAAAATACTTAAAAAAAAAAAAAAAGTTGGATAGAAATAGGTAGAAGCTAGAGGTGAAAATACTCACATTTCTAAATTCAGACTGCTGTTGAGTTCCGTCCGTTTCTTGCATAGATGTGGTGGCGATGTCACTGGCTTGTACAGGTGAGCCAGTGGGGCTCCCCATCATGTGAGCAACTATCCATTCTCTTTTCAGCTTTCTACCTAGCTGCATAGGAGCTGGCACTGGTGAGTTTTGAGCAGGCAGCGTCGGTCTGGAGTGGATGTGAGTGGCCCCCAATGGACCGCCTATCTCCACTTGTTGTATTGGAGCAACGCCGTTAGTCTTAGCTCTCTTTTCCAGGGAAGGGTAATTGTAGGAATCCTCTTTCTTAAAAAAGAAGGCAAAATTTAGCATGGAAAAAAACAATTCCCTTTTTTACAGAAGAAAAAATTAGTCTGCACAAAGAATCCCCTCTAACCACACGGAATCAGAGAACAGAGTCTCTCTCTCAAACCCCGTAAAGCTCTTTTAAAAGATACAAGAATTACTTATTTAACACAAAAATTTCGTTTTTAACGGTTACCAAGTAAAGAAAAACTGTGTTAGAATTGATTTATTGCCCTCTTCCCTGTCATATATTTTTATAAAAGCCTCTTAATCATCTATGAAATCCATTTACTTTCATCAAATACAATTGAAAAATATCTGTCTAATTTAGTCAAAAAACAAACTCTTTTGTCAATGAGTCTTGAATCGCACATATCCGTCTTTTTTTTTATTAATCCCGATACGACGCATACCGCGAACAGATCACATCAGACCGATAACAGTTAGAGTAATTAGATCCTGGTTGCAGCGGAATGTTGTTTTGAAATCATCCCCTCTTTGGTAACATGTTAAACACAGATGGCTTTATTTAGAGCGGAAGAAGATAGTACATTTTAAATGCAGGATTGGGAAAGGATTCTTTTGAACGAAAAAGAACTAAAACTACAGAATTATGCTCCTAACAGACCAATGGAAAAGGGAGTTTTTTGTTTTACATAATAGAAAAAAGCGTGCTTTGCCGTTTCTATTGAATATACGCATCATATTTTAAGCTTTGTGTTTTTGGAGGGGGCTAAGCCCCCCCCCCGGAAATTTGAATTTACTAGTAAAACGATTTTTTTTTTGCAATAAAGAATGAATTTTTACTCACATTGAAAATAGAAATATCCATTGTTTCAGAGTTAATAAAATCCAGTATACTATGCTCGATATGCTAATACATAATGAAAATTGAATTCCAAAGCATGAACACTTTATACAGGGTTTCAATGACGAATTGTTAAGCAATTCTCTGATTGGCTGCCTAAAAAACAGGTGTCAGCTCAAAAAAAAACCACTCTGGTTGAAAAAACAACCCTGGTTGAAAAAAAAACTCGTTTGGAATGGTACCAACGAGACATAAGCAAATAGCACTTAGTTTTATAACGTGATTAATCGCGTGTCGTAGTAAGAATGTGTTTGTGAACTCATGACCTCCATGCATTTTGCAATTGACAACAAAAACAGAAAAAAAAACCTGATTGACCACATTATACGCTGCCAAATAACCGCTGGCTGTAGACTATGCCTTGGAAGCTGTCAGGGAACGTAAAGGCCCAGAATAAAACAGGAATTGCTATAGGGCCATCAGAAATGGTACCTCTTACCCTACTGAGGTAATGACTAGGGGGTAAACCCAATCAAATACGAATAATTTCTGTTCGTTTTAAGTTTCGATGTTGCTCCTTACTTTCAGTTGAAAAAATTGTTTTTTTATTTAATTTCTTATTGTTTTTTGGTTGTTCGACCATCCCTGGGAACGAGCCCTTTCCCACGACTAGCCTTAGTCCCAAAAGTCCTTCCTGGACTGCTCTCGTTGACATATACATGGCCAAATCTTTAAGAAACGAGACACCAGGAATAAATTCTGCTCATTTTGGGGTTTAGTGCTACTCTTTAGTTTCATAGTAGCAGGTACACCAGAAATATTCCCAGAAATCATAAGGGAGTAGATATCAATTTGAATTTTTTTTTGTTTCTGTTGCACTCCCCCCCCCCAAAAAGCATATCCTGGTTACGGCCCTGGAGATTATACTTCAACCTACATCCATCTCTCGTCTCTACCTTAGAACTAATTCTGTGTTTATCTGATGGCTCAATGAAACCTAGGATTTGTCGGCATTAAATTGCACCTTTTGAGGTATCTCCCTCCCTCCCAAACTACAAAACAATCAGACCATTGTGGAAGATCAAGTGCCTTTTTAAGTTTTGTAATTTGTCCATTTCTTACAGATAGTATTTGTTATTGGGAAACACAGACCCAATTTTCGGGGAAGTTTTGCGGAGGGGGATGGAGTTGTCTGGGGGAATTTTCAGTGGGTAGTAAAATTTTTGGAATAATTTTTCTTCAGTGAAGATGTATTTTCTCAAGATATTTTCCTCCGAAAATAATGAATGAAAAGTGAATTCGAGTGAAAAGTACCGAAGTTTTTTCGGTACTTGTGTAGGATCTGGGTACACACGAAAGAAAGACCGCATCGAAATCTCAAAGCCACTATTGAAAAACAGGTTTGCGAGGTGTTGCTCACTCCGTGACAAAAATTTTAACTTTAGTTTTTAAGGGCTTAGGGAAATAAATCACAGCTTTTTGGTTCGTTAGTTTCTTTCAGCTTAGCGCGAGACAAAGACAAGTGACAGAGTAGATGGAAAATATATAAGTTGTCCTATAGATTTGCATATAAAGGGGGGAGGGTAAAGTATTTGGATAGTTTGAAGTCAGAAAACGATTCTTACTTCATTAATGCAGAATAATTGTACCTAACACATTTTGCGTGCTGACCCACTTTACTTTACCCCCTCCCCCTTAATGTGCAAATCTATAGCCCAAATTTGTTTCTATGGTAACGAAGAAACCGGTTTGTTTTCGAGTTTTACACATCGTAAACTTGAGTGAATGGCGTATAATACAAAAGTACCGGATTTTGTGTATAATACTCAGTTCAGTTCAGTTCAGTTCAATATGGGTTTTAATTTAAAAAAATATATATATATAAAAATACACTTAACTCAATTCCTTGTGCATTGATGCAAGTTTGGGCCCGTAATAATTACACACTCCAAATACAGCGTAGCCTCTTGTCCTCTCTCAATTTCCACCCCGAACCGCCATCAAATAACAATAAATTTAACACAACTTCTCCTCTGCTCACAGCCCTTGAAGTATCAAACTAAATATAATAAATAATAATAATATCAAAAAATTTTAAACATAATAATAATAAAATAAATCTAGTAAATAAATTTTTAATCTTTTAGATATTTTTTTACATTCTTTTTAAAGGAGCCGAGAGACCTATATGACTTCAGCTCTTGCGGAAGTGCATTCCACTCTCTAGCACACGCAATTCTAGGAGAAAATTCCGACCTAGCTGTCGGTGGCGGGGGTATATAGATGTCTAATGAAGATCGTGTATTTAAACTATGGATTTGTGATACTAGTGTGAATAAGCCTTTAAATGGTGATGGGAGTGTTCCTGAAAAATATTTAAAACAAAAAACGGTGCAAGATAGTCTGTAAAGTGATGCCATTGATAGTCTGTTCGGCGATGGGCCTAAAATTTGAAGTGCTTTGTTGTGAAGTGAGTTTAGTGTCTGTAAATGTGTCTTGAAATTAGATTGCCAAACTGTAGAACAATATTACTCAACAGCCCATAGTAACCAAATGGTAAAACCACTTGTAGAAAAAAGCTTCCTAGTGAAAAAATAATTTCCATATGCCACTGATTCAGGAATGGTAACTATTATTTTGGTTCGTCCTAAAAGTAAAAGCTTATTGCTAAATTAAATTTATGGCTGTTTGAAATCTTTTAATAAAAAGCCGATCTTAAAATCTAAAAAGATAGTGAAAGTCCTTTGGGAATAAATGGGTATATTCAGCTTAATAGCTAACTCTGTTTCCGTGAGTTTGGAAACTTCTGGCATCGATTAGCTTATTCCCCCTAGGGTGTATCGTTTCAACCTTTTCTTTGGCAGACGAAGGCTGAGGAAATATTTTGTTCTAATTCAGGACTAAAACGAGAAACATATTTTATAATATTGTTTAAGGCTAGTCACATTTTGTGTATACCTCAGAATCTGGAATATTAGACGTTGGAAGTTCTTGTAAGTATTTTTAATTACTACACCGGCATTATTGGCTTTTATGCTGATTCTAGATATATAAAATTCTTTCAGTTTATTGTTCCACACCCAAAACCAAAAATCTGAGAAAATTTGCCTAATTTTTGAAAAAGGGCACCCCCCAAAAAAAAGCAAGAGATCTTACTGAAAATCTATTTATCAGATACATCATATCAGATAACCCTACCGTGAAGGTTTCAAGCTCCAGTTTAAAAATATGAATAACTATATTTTAGATTCTCCAGTTGTAAAAGAAGTATAGGCACACGAAGGCAGTACTGGATTCAATCAAGTTGATTCGCTTTATTTGTAATGAAATTAAGCTGTGTTTGGCGATCTGTGTTTACGTATCAGCTATAATGAGGGAGGGAGGGTGAGTCATTGTTTAGGTGGGTGTAGGTACGTTGGTTTCATATACGTTCAAAAATTAAATAAAAAAAATAATTGAAAGTAAGGAGCGAAATTAAAACTTAGAACGAACAGAAATTTTCTTAATATGAAAGGGGCTGTCCCCTCCTCAACGTCTCGCTCTTTACGCTAAAATTTTATTATTTAAAAAAATAGAGTTGTGAGAAAGAGTCAAACTTTATCGTAAAGAGAGAGACGTTGAGGATGGGACAGCCCCTTTCATATATGGAATAATTTCTGTTCGTTTTAAGTTTTCATGTTGCTCCTTACTTTCAATTAAAAAACTTGTTTTTTTATTTTATTTTTGAACGTTTTTGAATTAATGCAGGTTTTGATTTTGGCTCACCGAATAATTAATAATTAAAACAAAATTACCCCCCCCCCACGGAAAATACCCCCCGTGAAAAATAAGACTTTCAAAATTTGAGAGTTTTATTTGAGTTTTATTTTTTTAATTTCCGTA